>NW_027396813.1:103284-412945 GCF_047715825.1 Aspergillus stella-maris | reverse complement strand
CAGAATGACGTCTGTATCGACTACACGCACGTAGCCTACTAAGGAGCGGATGCCTTTAACGATAGGGCTCAATTCTATTGCTTTGATAGACTCTTGTTGACGATGTCTTCTATATCTATTGAGGGGTCGAATCCTCAGGGGGTTGGAGTAGCTTGGCAGCTAGAGATCACGTGGTCTCATACTTTCGTATCAAATCTCATGACCATGACCGCATCTGCGGTGATGGTTATCAATCCTATAGCCGCGGTTGCGGTTATGCCGCAGCCTACCTTTAACAATAGGGCTCAATTCTATTGCTTCAATAGACTCTTCTTAACGATGTCTTGACGATGTCTTCTCTCTCTATTTAAGGGGTCGAATCCTCAGGGGGTTGGAGTAGCTAGCGGCCACGCCGCTAGTGATCACATGATCTCATAGATTCGTATCATCTACTTTGCTCTTCTTCTTCTTGATATTAGAATACCTAAGGTTCGCTTCGACGCTTAGCAGGAAGACCCTGACCTTATCTGACTCATCTGCTCCTTGGTAGGCTACGTGCGTGTAGTCGATATAGTGTCATTCTGCCCTTCTTCCCCTGTGCATATGGAGATATTATAACAGTTATCATTTAGTAAGCTAGATAGCCCAGTTAGGCGGCCATACCAGCCACCCAATAGACAGGGATACTCTCGCTTCCCACAACTTTCATATCAGATACGGATTTGTCAGCTCACATGATCTTGAACAGTTCTAGCGCCAGGCTATCCCAACCCCTGAAGAGTCGACCCTCCACCGATCAAGAACAGAACATTTACTCATAAAAATAGAGTTCCTATCGCTGTAAAGCATACACTCTCTAGCAGGCTACCCGAGTATAGTTGATACGGCTTCCTTCCACTCTTCGAATCTTAACAGCACCGTTCACGGCTCGACTGCGTTGAATCAGCCTTGCGCTTTGCAACCATTTTGCACCAAGAATCTATCTCCATTCAGCCTCTGTCCTGATCAGCATCATAGGAAGACTTTTATTTGTGACGATCCGCATTACAGAACCATGAGCGCCTCACACCTGAATCACGATGCATATACGGTCGGCTGGGTAGCAACACTCGGCGTCGAGCTTGACGCGGGGCGACTGTTGCTGGATATGGAACACGCAGATCTCCCAGCTCGCCCACACGATCCTAATTCTTACATTCTCGGGGAAATGGGCGTACACAACGTTGTGATTGTCTTCCCCCCACGGGGTCAACCAGGAATCGTATCCGCTACACTTATCGTAACAAACATGATTCGAACTTTCCCGAAGATTCGCTTCGTACTGTTGGTTGGTATTGGTGGCGGTGCTCCGGGAGTCCCAAATGCGTCGAACTCGTACGTGGATATACGCCTCGGGGACGTTGTCGTCTGCTGTCCTGATGGAAATGACGGTAAGCTGCATTGGTGGACTATACTTGCTACTGGAATCAAGCTAATTCACGTGGAAAGGAGGTATTGTGCACCATGACAAGGGTAAATTCACTGATGACGGTTTTCAATCCATGTCACATGTCAGTAAACCACCAGGCTGGCTTCTTGCTAAGGTTCAAAAGCTACAATCCGATCATAATTTAGGGAGGGGATTGATGATTGATTACATCGTCGATTTCCAGCAGCGCACCCGCCAGAAGGAGACATTGGCAATCTACCAGTTTCCTGGCAGGGGACGCGATAAGTTTTTCAAGTCTGACTGTCCGCACATTGGCGGCGAGAACTGCTCGCTATGCCGCCAAAGTGGGCTACATCACCGCCTCGACCGAGAAAAGCCAACCGTTCACCACGGATTGATTGCATCGGGGAGCCAGATTATGCGATCAGCACAACGGCGGGATGAGCTGAGGGCGGAGAGAAATATTCTGTGTTTTGAGACAGAGGCAGTCGGGCTGATGGATAATTTTCCATGCTTGGTTATTAGGGGGATATCTGATTACGCCGATAGCCACAAGGATGATCGCTGGCAAGGTTATGCTGCGGTCACGTCTGCTGCATATGCCAAGGACTTGCTCCGACTGGTAGACAAGGGGAATGTTGAAGCTACGTCAACGGTCGACACTGTGACTAAGATATGTGAGATGGTCGTCTTTGCAAAATAAGGATTCTTCCATTGGTCACTAATCATATATCTTGAATAGTTGCTCAGACTATAGCACCAATTGAAGAGAGCGTACTTGCAATGAAGATGGCCAACGACGAGGGTAGGAGCGAAAGGATTATGTCCTGGCTTTCACCATTGGAGTACGGCGATGAGCAGGCAGCCTACTTAGATAAATTGGCCACCGACACTGGCAAATGGTTTCTGACTTCCAGCGAATTCCAAGACCTGATTTATGGTTCAAATGTCACCGTCTACTGCCACGGTATTCCTGGAAGCGGCAAGAGCAGCCTGGTTTCCCTAGCGATAGACTATCTCTACAGCATTCGGCAGCAAAACTTGAGCTTGGGTATCGCATACATATTTTTCAGTTTCAATCGTGAGAATGGGCAAACGTTGTATGACCTCATTGCCTCTCTTGCAAAGCAACTTGCGCGACAGTACCCCAGTTCACCGCACGTGGTTGAGGAATTTTACCAGATGCATTATAAAGAAAAACAGCGACCCTCAGTCCAAAAAATGATTTTGTTGCTAAAGAAGCTAATGAGTGGGTTTAAAGTCAGCATCATTGTCCTTGATGCGCTTAATGAATGCAAAGATACCAATGGAACCTTGGGAAAGTTCATGCAAAGCCTATTCCAGTTGCAGGAACAAAATATTGGAACGGCTACGAACATCATAGCCACATCGAGGACCAATCAAAATATCAAGGCGCTATTTAGGAAGGCTACTTCCGTGGTTGAGATTCGCGCGCAGGATGACGATCTTACAAGATATCTTGATGCCGGTCTAAACTGTGTTCAGCCCGAGAAGATGGATGATTATCTACGGGAACAAGCCCGAACCAAGATTGTCAAGGCATCTGATGGAATGTGAGTAGTAACCACCAGCCATTTCCATCGAAGACTTGTGCCGACAGATTGTTTCTTCGCTAGGTTCCTCGTTGCACGACTTCATATCAACCACATCCTAACACTGCCCACAAAAGGGCATATCCATGATGCTCTTGATAACTTGTCTCATGGTTTTGGCGAGTTGGATGATCTTTATTCTGCCGCCATAAAGCGGTTAGAAAGCAAAGGGGAGCCCACACGAGAGCTCGCAAGGAACATCTTAGCATGGGTTATACATGTGAAGAGACCTCTTGTGACTAATGAGCTTCAGCATGCTCTCGCCATAGAGCTAAACACCAAGGCGCTAAATAGAGAGCTCATCAGGAAGTACTTCTCGAATATTGGACATCTCCAATCTATATGTGAAGGGTTGGTTGAGGTCGACAACCGCAATATCATCCGCTTGGCACACCACACGACGTACGAATACTTTGATCGATTACCAGAGGCATGGCTGACAGCCGCTAAAGCTCATGTTGCTGGCAGGTGTATGACATATCTGTCTTATGATATATTCGGCACAGAGGATTGTCAGCGCCAGTCAGACTACGCGGCTCGCCTGATTGACTATCCGTTCTATGGATACTCTTCCCAGTACTGGGGTGTCCATATCCAGGATGCTACCATGGAATACGATGACTCTATTCTAAGGTTGCTCACCAACAAGAATAAGCTTGCGAGCTGTTGCCATGTGATGTTAAGTCTGCATCACCCGTTTGATGAGCGGGTGGACGACGACAATGGTTTATCTACAGACTTACCGGCGATGCATATCGCTGCATGGTTCGGGCTAAATAGCACCCTTAGACGCCTCATGCAGCTGGGAGGTGACCTAAACGCCAAGGACGTGCGAGGGCGTACTCCACTGATGTGGGCCGTTGCCAATTCTAAGTTGTCCACTCTTGAATGGCTGCTCAGCCATGAATACGTTGATATCAATGCTCCGGACTTCGCAGATACCCCACCACTGTATGTGGCAATTTACGATGGCAATGAAAATATTGTTCGCCTTTTTGTTGAAAGAGACGATATCAATCTGGACCATAGGGATGAGTTCCAGGCAACGCCTCTTCATATTGCCTGCATGCAAAACCAGGCCACAGTCACTCAGATTCTGCTGTCATCTGGGAAGGCAAATATCAACGCGCGAGACCGTGATGGCTGGACACCTTTATTTATGTCTATAAACAATGAGGACGTGGATACGATCAAGGTACTCCTGAGAGTTGAAGGCATAGCGTTAAATTACAGGGATGCCAGAGGATGTGCACCGCTAGTGTGGGCTGCGACTAGAGATTATAGCTCGGTTGTAGACCTATTGTTAAAAGCGGAAGGACTCGACGTTAATTTCAGAAGTGGTGAAAACGTCACAGCGCTATTTGTTGCCGCGGTGTTTGGGCATGCAAGTGTGGTTAGCAGTCTTTTACGTGCACGGGATATTGATATAAATGCTGGAAGTGGGCCATCGCTAACACCCTTGGTGGCGGCGATCTGGCAAGGTCATATTTCCGTCGTCAACATTCTACTGAGCAGTGGAAAGATTGACGTGAATGCTCTAGATGACTCGAGCAGAACGCCCATTATGCATGCAGTGGAATCTGGACAGGAACCAGTCATCGACTTTCTATTGAAAGAATATGATGTTGATGTCAACAGGCAGTACTGGTATAACTTTGGGCACACAGGAAACCTTGGAATCTCGCTCAACCAGGGGGCAAGTGCGAATCACCGGACCAATGTACAAGGGACCACGTTATTACTGGAAGCTATCCACGGCAAACAAGCAGCGGCGGCCACTTCGCTTCTTCACAACCATGCGGACCCGAACTTGCGAAGTTCTGAAGGCGTAAGCCCCTTGACTCTCGCCACCAGCACTGGAAACATGGAACTGGCACGGATCTTACTAAAATATGGCGCCGACCCTAATCTAGATCCCTCTCCAGGCCTCACACCACTGGTGGTTGCCATCATTTCTGGAAACATGCAGATGACAGAGTATCTATTGGACAATGGCGCTGATCCCAATCAGTGTGTGATTTCGGGGCTCTCCCCGTTGATTCTAGCCATATTATTCGAAGAGGAGGAAACTGCGCTGAAACTCTTGTCTCATGATCGCGTCGATGTCCGCTCTAGAAACGAGGAAAACATAAGCACAGGTGTACTGGCGTTGAAGAAAGGTCTAGATTCTGTTTTTAGGAAGATTTATGAGGAACTATTGTTTCAGGACTAAATATTACTGGAATAGATGTGCTACTACTGTTTGTTATCGAAACCTCTCGGGGTCTCTCGTGAACTCTCGTTACCTCTCGAGATCCCGCGTGGTCCCGCGAACCCTGGCAAGGTACTGTAAGCTCAAAGTGTCTTGGTTTGCTCTCACCTGGTTCTACCAGTATCCTGAAGAAGTCTAGGAGCACTGGCCGCACGCTTCGGCCGGACCCCCTAATGCCCCGCCGCCGCTGCCAACCCCGCCCGTCGTGGGAAGTCCTCCATCAAGGTGGCTTGGATGGACGGGGTCCAGAGTATCCATGGGAAGTTGATTTGACCTGGCGGGTAAGACGGCGAGCCTGTCAGAAGACTTGAATTGATCTATCTGGTACTCTTTGTACGGAATTTAAAGCATGAAGACATTTAAAGAGGATTGTAAAAAACCACGCAGATGGGCCCTCGCGGAGCAAGGCCAACCCAGATGGGTAAGTGGTTGGCGTACCGGCAGAATACCTACAACCAAGTCAATCTCGCTTACTAATTAGTTTAACGTTGTTAAATCCATGGTTCCCCATGAGGACAAACAGGATAACAAGGGATGGTATATATAAGGACGCTCACTACCCACCTGTATTTACTTTCTGCCTCTTGTGCCTTATCTTTAGTTTATAGTAATATAGTTAAATTGCTAGTATAAACCAATTACTATTACATTTGTTACTTTGCTTTTTTTCTTCTTAATATTAAAATACCTAGCGTTGCTTTAATACTTAGCAGGACAACCTTGACCTTATCTAACAAGATAATTATGAAAATAAAGTAGTAGTTCTAGCAATTTAACTATGTTACTATAAACTTAATATAAGACATAAGAGATAGAAAGTAATTCCAAGTGGGTAGCAAGTATTTTTATATACCTTCTTTTATTATATCTGTTAAAGTTGTTCTGTCACGGCGCGACCCCTGGGAGCATTCAGAAGCCTAAACCGCTGCACTATCAGCAAAAGACTAGGATGTAAAGCCGAAGGCTTTACACTGCTCTCGCATATATATACCTTTAGCAGGCAGGAATCAGGCAGGAATCAGGTATCCAGGTGTACACTGTGACATGTTCATAATAACCACTAGGCTGGCTATTATACTTGTTAAATTACTTGAATATAACTACTTTATTACGTATATTAGTATCCTAATACTAATATAATACTAGTCCTTTCTTATCTTAGCATAGCAGCATATAACCTTACTTGGGTACAGCCTTTAATCTCACACCGTCAGCGGAAGTCTCCAACAAAACCTCCATCTTCTTCGAGGTATCCTCCATTCCCTTCAGTGTTGGATCTGGCTTCATCGCGGAAGATGCATCAACAGTTAAGTTCGAGAATAGCAGCGCGAGTGGGGAGGACTTCCAAATGTACTGATGGCGGGTGTGTAAGATGGTCACAACCAAGAAGATGCTGCTAAGAAGAACCAATGCACCTGGCAGGATCAACCACAACCAGCGCACATGCACGAATGACTGCTCTGTCCAGGTCATCCCATCCACTGCCGCGTTACAGACTCCCGATCGCGCGCGTAGTGTCAAGGACGATGCAACCGAGTTGAACATAGAGGTGATGTCAGTGTAGTTCCCCTGCGTGCCATAGACCGCTTCAAGGGTCTCTGGTTTCCAGCTCGGTCGGTTGCTCATGAAGAGAGAGCCCTTGCCTCGAAGTAATGGCGAGAGGGAATTGGACATGGCGAGACGGCTTAGCCAGTTGACTCCATAGACACATTCCTGTGTGTTGTTCTTGTATGGTTTTTCATGGCGTGTTCCATTGACATAGCAAACGTCCGGTGTAAGGGCAAAGTTCTCTGTCGTGGCCATTCCGTCTGTTGAGCTATTGGACGCGGTCGACACTGACGTGCGCGTTTCAGAGAATTGACCTTCTCGCACAGTAGCCTCATACGTTCCGACGCAGAAATAGAGCGCGCATTCGGTTGCGCTGATCTCGGTTGTTCCGTAGCCTGCTGAGCTGATGGCCGTAAAATTGAGGATGAGCGGTAGCTCTGCTGCATCCAACTGGATGAATTCCAACCCCGTCGTCGCATTCATTAGATATATCGAGTTTTCGGCGGTGTTAAAGGAGAATTTATTAGGGAGCTTGTAGTGGTACTTGGTGATCATCGGTCCAAATGCTTCCTTAGAGACGTCAAGTGAGTCGGTGATATTGGCGCAGCGACTGCAGAACCCAAAAGATTGGTATGGTGCAAACGTGCAGTTCCCTGTTGGGCAGGTCGCCAGAATAGAATTGCTATCGGGACTTTGGGTCTGGTAAACACCAGAATAGATTGCACCCGCAGTCCCAAGTGGCACCTTGTTCATCCCTGGACCCGCACCCTCGCCGTAATCCGTGTACGTGCTGGCATTGCAAACCTGGATGGATGAGTGGCCTGGAGCGTGCACCGAACGCATACTGATGCCAATGACTTGCTGGACGAACGGGTCTGTAGCTGCTGCCAGGACCAAGATGAGACATCCAAAGGTGACAAGATGGCTAGGAGAGTCAGCTTTGGAACCAAGAAGGACTGGGAAGCTCTCACCGAGGTATGAATCGGAACAAGACAGTCAACGCCCCAATGAACCCACGACTAGCAGCATCCAGGAGCGCAAGATCACTCAGCTTGTTCCCAGCGCTAAACCAGGACCACTTCAGTTGAGAAAGCGACTCGGTCAGGATAAACGCGACGCTAGCTTTCATGATCGTGCTGAAAACGGAAACAAGCGCGTTGAGAGTAATGCCATACGGCCATTTGGGCATCGGTTTGCCATCATACGAGTACAGCACGACGATAATGGCCACGAGAAAGACAATTGAAGTGAGACACCCCAGAATCTCCAGGGTCCAGCTAGTTCCCCAGAATGGACGTGTCTGAGACTGCAGGTAAGCCTGCTCCGCGGATGATAAAGGTCTTTGCCGCGCTTCTCTTGGTGTTTCTGGGGGGTCATCAAGCCGGACGTAGGAGAGTCGGTATCCATGATTTGTTTCTTGCATCCTTGAGACGCTCTTCAGAGTACCAAAGAACTGAATAGTATGTCTTTATCGGGGTGAGACAGGGATGCTGCTAGAAATAAAAATTCGCGTCCGAGTGGGAACTACAGTTCGACTTCCTGTTCAGGTCTGCAACTGAAACTAGGGCCGTGAGGCGTGGAGCACCAGAGGCCAAGTGAATCCAATCCGGGTCAGTACGGAGTCGTGGCAAAGGGGTACAGCATCTTACGTGCAGGCTGTAAGTTGTCCAGCAATATTAAAAAAGGAGCTTTTTTTAGAAGGCATGATTAGATTGCTTTCTGTTGAAGGGTGCATGTATTAAGCCCCATGCTACTGCTTAGCATACCGGCAAAAACAGTTTGAAGGAAACACAATCGCAATTTCCCGGTGGAGTCTGCAACCGCTATCTTGGGCTGTGACCCACGCGATCCTGTTCCTGGCGATTCTGATACGCTATGGCGAGCTTCGGTGGGCCGTTCGGGTCTTCCACGGTTAACGGCTCTTGCAGATCTTCAGGATTCGCACCCTGAGCCAGCTAGCCACAATCAAGAATTCACAAGCCTTGACTAGGCTGAACGGGTGGATTTGTCGTTGTTGTTGAATAGACTGACGTCTGCCGAGGATTTATAAAGAAATCCATGCCTGTATCAATCAGTCCTCCATGTTTCCTTGTGATCTCGAAAATCCACTGTGGCAATTCGTTGGTACAGTGGCCCTGCCCACTGACAGGCACTTTCTCTTTGTTAGGGGAGGCGAATAACATGTCAAAGATACTCGGCAGCGTAGCTTCCCCAGCGTCGCGCATTCCACTGGTCAAAGTCCGTTTCTACTATGTAGCTCCCGGGTTTTGTTTATCAAGTTCGACGCCCACCATCCGCATCGGACGTCATCCCGTTGATCATCCCAGACAGCACACGCGGCAATAATAAAAAACACACAATCGAATATCAATCTAGAGGCTTTTCCGAGTGTGGGTATATGGATGTCCAGAATGCAAAACCTTTTCCTGTATGGAAGGCTAAGAAAGGCTCCCTCCACTAAGATGACTGGATCCCTACTCTCCTATCGAACGCACCTTCAGAGGCGCAGTGTCGGGCAGGACGATTAGCCCCAGCCTGCATGCTATATAGACTCTCCAGACTGGCTGACTGACAGGGTGCTTCATTGAGTATGGCCGGTGGTCGCGTCTGGTGCAATTGGCGGAGGATCCAAAGGACCCGATGACCAAGATTGTGAAATCTGACAAGCTGAACCGAGGTGTAGACTTTCTTGTCCCCCTCGAACTATGGGAGAATCGCTGTGGATTCAATTATCTACACTTTGTAGTCATTATCGAAGTCCTGCTGAGCGCTGCATGATTTCGGCAACGGGGGTAGACGTAGACCAAAATATATCTCGCACGGGACAACAGGCAGGAATCTCAAATGGAACCTCGTCACAACACCAGTAAGATCTCACCTCTAGAAAATTTGGTTTCCCTCTAACAAAGACTCGTACTATTTACCATTCGACGGTATAATACCTAGGAATGATCAGCCTCTCATCAGTCGTACAATGGGATGCTGCTGATGAGTGACTACACTGAGATATGGGGATCACTCAAGAAACCAAAATATAGCAAGAACCATCTAGAGGAAGGGGTTGGGAGGTTGTCATGGAGATAAAGTATAGCATAGTACACAGTCAGGGAAGCTAGGACGCATGGGAACAGGAGGGTATGTCCGATTTTGGCAGGCATTATTGTAACGTCATCGTCAATTCTTGTTTTGTCATGTTGAGTGACGTGATTGTGAGTGTCCCTATTCCTCAGAGATCCTTGTAGAGACTGAACAATGTTTGTGAACATCCATTCCGTCAAATGTCCATCTTTCTTCAATTCATCACGGCTTTGGTAACTGCGACGTAGCGTTAGAATTATCCAAGGTTTTTTCTAAGCGCAGAGTACGGGATAGAATGTCAGGGATCAACTGCCCGTCCATCCAACAGGCAAGCGAGTCGTAGGGCGAGAGGAAGATCGAGATCGATAGTGTTCAGTGTCATTGTATAATCAGGATTGTGGTAGCCTGGCGGGTTGATGGCATTGTCAGGAGGTCAACTACTATGCATTTTTGCCTTAAACAAGCCGTGATTGACAGTAACGTATCTATTTACTAGCCCTTATGGTCCCTGTGAACTCATGCAAACTCTATTGTGCAATTTCTCTTTCCGCGGTCACTTCTGTTCAACGGTTCTGTATATATGCCTTTAAATTTATTACGCCTATTGTGTCTATAGCTGGTGTCTATTTAGATCCATTAGCCTCAAGCTCTAGGAATACTTTGCCAGTATCGACAATGGTCTCCTCCAAGGACCGATATGTCAGACCCAGGATATCCCTTGATTTCGAAGTATCCACTGTGTAAACATCCTCCGGCACCTTTCCCAATCCAGGGTTTCCAACAGGCACCCGATCTTGGATTTCAGGAATATTCGATCGTAGAGCATCCACGAAAAGCTGGTACGTAAAGTTGCCCTTGCAAATGAAGAAACGTTGATTGCCAGCAGCAAGAACCTCGTAGGCGCTCAAGTGGGCCTGGGCTACCTCACGTACATCCACAAAGGACCAAAACATGTTGTCTGGGACGGGATCACTCGACTTGGACTGCGGGGACATGAGGCGGTATATGTCCATTGATGAAGTGTTGAGGTTTGATAGATCTGCCGTGGCGTTGATGTTAGGGCCATAGATCATTGGAGGCAGGATGGTAGAGATGGTGAAGCTGGGCTGCACGTTCTTGACAAAGTCCCATGCCGCGCGCTCTGCCAACGCCTTTGCAGTTGAATAGACCAGCGCTGCAGGGGCGCCTGGAGCGGAGGCGGCCTCGTACGGCGTCGGGTTCCAGTCTGCTTCGGAGTAGACATGACCAGGCCAGTTGCCTTTGCTCATGTCAGCCATTGCGGCAAAGGACGAGGTAAGGACAACCCGCTTGACCAGAGGGGCGAGTTGATGGGCGGCTTTGAGAATGTTGACGGTGCCATCAATAGCTGGCTTGAGCAGGTCGCGCTCATTGTCTTCAACTCCAAACACTTTGAAGGGGGTTGCAGTATGGATGATGCCATGCACATCTTTGACCACAGAGTCAAAGGCTCCTGGCCTTGCGACGTCATCGACAATCACAATGCTTAGCCGTGGTGCGTAATGACGGAACGTCTGCAAAACCTTTTCAGCAGTAGAGGCGGACCGAACAGTACCTCTGACATGGTACCCAGCGCGGAGAAAATGGTTGACGACGTGGGAGGCCAAGAAACCAGAGGCTCCGGTGATGAGAATGACTTCGTCTTTGGAGGCCATTGTGATGTTGGGACAGATGTATGAGGGAGGAATTGTTTCAAATAGTTGATGAGAAATGTCTACTTCAGCCCAGTGCCATGAACAAGCTTATATACACGAAGCTCTACCATAGTTCCTGTTGAGCTCTCTGGCCTTATTTCCGCCATGCCCGGACATAAGGATTACCTATCTTGCGGAGGCATCTGCACGCCACAATGACTGCCAAGTGCCAAAGCGATGGGTCTCGCCCGTGTTTTTTCATTGGATCCAGCCTTTTGGCCCAATGGCATTCCCGGGTTCGTCCACCGTTGGCAGGGGTTTGCCGATACTCGATGCCCAGTTCTTGGCTAATAAGCAAGATGCAGAAATCTAGCCACTCTCCCCACATGTCAGCACCGTATACCTGGCGATATACTTAACACCCCTGATCCACATACCCATTAATCGTAGTTTAGGGTTCGCATCAATCGTTCCGAGATCTCCCTTAAATCCACTAAGTCCGTGGTCTCCATCTTGCCAATTCCCTGACATTATGGACTGACGTAACTCATTGGAACTGGGATCAATAGAGAATACGAACCCAAGATTAGCCGTAGCTTGAATGACTGGCCCATGCAATGGTCGCTTCCCAATCCCTACACGACCATTGCATAAGCCCTAACGGCGGATAAGCCACACCCCTGAGCCAGGTAGAAACAAAGATTCCTGTTCCGCCGTACGCGTGTCCAAATCTAGAGTGTTGTCACTCCGACTGGCAACACCCGATGGCAAGATGATAAACCAGATGTCACAAAGCATAAATAGCAGGATGCGTCTTGAGAAATTGCCCTCATTCAACTCATCTTATCTCTTCTTTTGACACTATCGCTTTAACAACCTGACCCAATATGACTTCATTCAAAGCGACCAACATGATGCGGGCTGTATTTTTCAGCGGCGTCCCATTCAATGTATATGTTGGGGGCGCACCTATCCCAACTATACAGAACCAAACCGACGTTGTCGTCCGCGTTACAGCAGCTGCAATCTGCGGAAGCGACTTGCACATGTACCGCGGCACAGGCGCACCATCCTCCTCTGATCCTGTCATTATCGGCCATGAGGCGATGGGCGTAGTTGCGGAGGTTGGTGACGGAGTAAATTTCCTGTCCGTTGGCGATTACGTTGTGATCCCAGATCGCATTGATACTGGCATCTTTTGATGGAGCCGGAAAGCTATAGGGCATACGGCGCCCCTGATTTGCCAGGCAGCCAAGGTGTGATCCTACTCTTGACCTCATAATCCTCCACACTTTTAACACACCTCTCCTATCCGTAGCGGAGTATGTTCGTGTACCATTCGCCGACCACGGCTTAATTCCAGTACCAAATCCTGACGATTCGACCGAGCCCCTGCTGGACTACTTGTTCCTGTCCGATATCTTCCCTACCGCATGGACGTCCCTGGACTACGCTGGCTTCGAGCCTGGAGATACAGTGGCCATATTTGGCGCCGGCCCTGTCGGCCTTCTCGCCGTTTACTCTGCCATGCTACGTGGTGCTTCTAGAGTCTACGCAGTCGATAGCGTGCCCTCTGGCCTGGAACTCGCAGCTTCCATCGGAGCTATACCCATCTCCTTCAACACCTCTGACCCAGTCCAACAGATCCTCGAGTACGAGCCCAACGGTGTCCGTCGAAGCGTGGACTGTGTAGGGTATGAAGCGGTAAACGCCACATTCTCTCCAGATGCGTCGCTTGTGCTGCGCAATATGGTTGAGGTCACCTAGGTTAACGGCGGTCTCGGCGTGGTCGGAGTGTACCCATCCACCATATACTCGCCCACCACCGGCAACGGCCACCAGAAAGTTTTTCCCGTCTCCTTGGGCCAACTCTAGACCAAGTCCTTGCAGCTCAGCTCGGGCGCTGTAAACCCCATGGACACTGCGCCGAGACTTCAAGACCTGATTACAACAGGTGTCGCTCGACCTAGCTTCATTGTCAGCAGCGAGAATGGCATGAGGAAGTTCCTGAGGCGTATGCTCGGTTACATGAGCACCGGAGACCAAAGTGGTTATTCGATTCCCTTGAGTCAGCGTTGGAGTGGAGAAAAAGAGCACCTGTTGGTCTTTCTAAGAGGCTTGATTTTGGTGTTTAGAAGTGATCTAGATCCGGTCAACAAAAAGGATTGTGTTCTGCAAGGAAATCAATAATGTCACCGTTAAATCAATATTTTTGTCGATCAGCGCAGTCCAACGCTGATCATGCCTGCAACGTGTTCATTTCTTGATTACAATATATGAGACTAATCAAACGTGATTTTCCTTTTTCAATGACCATCTGCTTTGTCTGCAGCAAAAGCTTTACTGTTCCCTGTGACCATATCCACCAATTTCCTGTACGCCCGATCATCCGCACCGTCCAAAAAGCATCTGATACTGTCCTCCGAACTATATCTCCGAAACCCATATTTGTCGTCCAGGGATGCATAGGGAAATGCTCGAGCGTTGGGCTCCTTCTCTATGTTATCCTTTGCCTGTTGCACTTGCTGTGCATCTGCCCAGTAATCTTCGAAGTAGAGAATTTTTGCTTTGTCTTCACCGTGCTCGTGAACAAGTTCAAACTTCTTTAGAGATGGGAACGATGGCTCAGTTATAGCGGCAAACAGGTCTTCCCATTGCATCCCGGGATGGCCAGAGGCGTTGCAGTCGTGCAGCGTAATTTTTTCTAACGTTTGATAGTGTCGTAGGCAAAAGTCGCGTAGTTCCTGGCAGATAAAAAAGTTGGCGAGCTTCAAGTTGCGGAGATTTGGCATGTTGGCATCGAAAAAGGTGAGAATAAAACTGTACCGATCGCAATCTCCAAGGATGCCGCTTTCGGTGGGATCGAAAAATAAAGTCTCTACGGACTGGAGATGGTGAAAGAACCATGGCCCCATGCACTCTATAAAGCCCAAGTACATCGGCTGGGTTACAAATCTCCAGCCAGCGCCGTTGTCTAGACAATTGAGCGAGAGGCTGAACGACTTCAGTTTCGAGAGAAAGTGGTGAAATCTGAGGTCAGCGAATGTTGACACCATAATTGGAGGAAGATCTCTGATTTCCAAAGACAGAGGCAGGTTGGTGGCTCCTTCAGGGCAGCGTTGAGGATCATAATTTGATGCGATTGCTCTGTAGCTTGCTGCCATGATGCCTCGCCAGGGGGTCTCCCGTTCTTCCGTAGCAGCTTCCTCGGGGTCGTCGACAAAGTCGTCCATGCCATATTCCCAAACTATCTCGTGCTCAAGCTCGTCGAAGAAGAAACTGACTTGCAGGTGGCGAAGCTGAGGAAATGAGGCGAGATTTGATAAGACATGATCAAGATCTGGAGGGTATACATTTTCCAGGTTGGGATCATCATTGCCTGCTATCATTAGTCTCTAGTTCTTATCGATATAGGGACACGACTAACCAGGCTCACAGCTCATAACGAATCTCAGCTCCTTGACAAGCCCAGCGAGGTTGCCCTGTGCAATGGCTTTGACGGATGATATACTTTTCGCCGTGTTATACAAGTATACTGTGCCAAATAGACGCGGTGCCAGGAGATGCCGGAGCCATTTGCAGGTGCTGCTTAGGGAAAGAAGATCCTTGAAATAGGAGCAAAGTCCATCTTCATCGACGGCCTCTTTCCCTTTTGATGTCTCCATGATCATCCCAATAATCAAATACCAGACATCGTCAATCAATACTTTTGGTGGTAGAGAAGTCATTCTGTTGGATATGCAAATGAGATCTCTTTTCAATTTTTTTTCCTTTTCTCCTTTTATTTGGCCCCAACGAGTCAGTCTCTGTAGGCAGCCGGTCACGTGATGGTGTTGCAGCCTGGCCCAGCATCACCAAGAACTTTGTCGTTGATGCTATTTGAGTTGGAGAATGCTTGCTTCAATTCTCTTTTAGGATTTAAGGGATTCTAGAGTGTAGCAATAGGCGCTGGGTTAGGGCGGGTGGACGATGGCCTGGAGCTTAAAACATTATATATATCCTGGCTGCAGGATTCATGAGGTCACTATAGGGTTTGTAGTGACTACTTCAAGGAACATTGCCAACAGCCCAAGACAGGCCTCCTGGCGGATCTAGGACATAAATAATATTAGCTATAGGTGCGAGTTTTCTAGGTCATATCATTCGGTGTTCCAGGATAGACGTCTTCGCCGTATGTTGCATTCAACGAGACAGACCCAACCACATCCCCAGACTCCAATCGAATCCAGGTGTCCAACTCCCCATTATCCAGCCCTGCTTCTGTAATCAGTAGCTGCCGGGAGCCTCGAATCCAACTGCCGTATCCCCCATGTCCTGAATGCTGGCCAAAGCAGAGCTTCATGCCGTTTCCTGCGACGGCGGTCCCAGGAATCTGAGTGTTCCAGTTATAGCACCAGGTATCTCCATGGTCGTGTCCTGAAAACAGCGCAAGAACACCCTCGGTCTCCACAAGCGCCCTCATAAAGGGTATGTCCTGTGCACCGTATGCGCACTCATCGCTGTTGGTCCCGTCCTCGCACCAGCCCTGGCCTTGCTGAGCAAGCGGGTAGTCATCGTTGATGCCAGGCTCTCGATTCTCATCAATAACATCGACCGTCTGCGCAGCGAGCGAGGCGTTTGTGGGGATATGGACAAATGCCAAAGAGGGGATTGTCTTGTTGTACTGCAGAGTCAGAGTCTGGTGAGTCTCTTTGAACCAGCCCACAACGCTGCTGTCGACCCAGTTCGGTTGAGGAATCTCTTTTCCCGACTCATCAAGATCCTGGAAGTATACGCCACCGCGACTATCGAAGAACCAGAGTAGGAGTTTAGGAGACGTGTCGGACTCGGCGCCATACACAGGCAGATAGTAGTTTGACACTCCTGCATTTTCCCCCTCGACCATGCCTTGCGTTCTTGAATTTGACCAGCCATTCTCCCTCGCAAGGATGTCGTGAGCAGACAGGTTGTACTGGTGGTCGTGGTTTCCATACGTCGAGGCCCACGTTAACTCGCGGTCAACCAGGGGACCAACAATCTGGTCAATGTAGACGGTCGCATTCTCGAGAAACCCATTCTCGCCTGTGATGAGGTCACCATTGAGGACGACAAGATCGGGAGATTCGGCGTCAAGAATCGCATTTAGAACCTTGACCGAGTTGCGATCCGCTTCGGGGCCCCAGGAGTCCCATGCGTCTGACGGCGGGTTAGTGCTGCACCACACTATCTATGGCGAGTGGGTCTTTACTCTCTCCAAAATGCAGATCTTCAAAAATTGAGATTTGAAAGGTGCCATCCTGCGAGAACCTGAGAGGTGTTGGGGCACTGGGCTCCGCTGATACTGGAGTCGCTGCCACTGTTTGTTGCATTGTTAAAGTTGAATGTTACATAGCTTCAACCAGGAAGCGACGGCGATTTATGTGAAAACGGTGACACAGGAGATTAATAGGGGCCGTTAGGTACCCCACGTGTGAGCAGCTGTGACCTTGAATGGCGCCAATGTAGCCCCCAATCCTTAGTCTCTCGATGGTACCTTGCTGGTTGGAATTGGGCATGGGGCCGAAACTGAAACAACAATATCCAACAGCCAGAAGGACCGATTAGCATGTGGATGCCATTGCTTTGAATTCTATACATTAAAGTATGCCAGGATTCAAGCGAGGCGAAGAAATCAAGAGTGGGCGTCAATTCTTCTGTGGAACGGACGTAGTTGCTCTTGTTCAATAATGTCATGGAAATCACGGCTACGAGGGTCGGAACACGTTAAAAGGACTTGAGCCCGAAATTTGTTGAAAGGTTGCTCCTTTTGATATTGTTGGGTTTATGAACTGCTAGATATTGAGGTTTGTTTGTTTACTGAGTAGTAGCACCTCATTTGTTGGTATAACGAATGTTGAAATTCTGGGTAACGTTAATCCCAGGCACTTCCTGCTCATGGTCTCTCAGACGCTGCTGATCCGACTCTCGCGACTCTCGATCCAGGCTCCTCGTAGTCGCCGTGGTGTATTTACTCTGCAGGTGGTCATCACCGGCGTAGATGTTGCTCTGCGTCGGATCGCGGTTGACTCGGTTGAGCGAGTAACCTCCGCTCTCCCCAAGGCGTTCAAATGCCTGTGGATCAGACGCTCCATATGTTCTCTGGTGCGTCGAGAACAGCTTTGGGAACATTCGCGACAGGACGGGCTTCAGGATTGGCATGTTGGCACATAGAATGGCCAGCTCCGGCTCGACAACGGTCCAGAGAACACCCATTTGCACAGAGTGGGTAATGTCGTTGAAGTCAACTGCCATCAGAGCCACTAGACGGACAATACTGATGATCGAGACCCTGCAAGACGTTAGTTCCGAATTGGAAGCGAGCTCGGACACACTCACAAGAGACCCATGCAAAAGACAACACTCAGCGCAATCTTCTTTGCCACGCCCAGCTGCAGCCTCCAGATATGAGGAATTGGCAACCCCATAACCATCAAATCCGTCACCAGGTTCAGCGTTCCTGCCACCACGTATGTCGCGTTTCGGTTACCGCAGCTACCGCCGGGGATTGTTGTATCCCAGTTGAAAGCAAGAGGTCTGCAAAGGAGAAGGGTTTCGAGAACAACACTGATGGCCCACAGCCAAACAATTGTCATGGTGATTCCGACGCTGATGCGGAATGATTTTTTGGTGCCGAAGATGTTGAGGTAGAAGACCATGATTGACGTTTTGACCAGAGACATGACAATGCCGTACAGCGCCTCGAGAGGAAGGATAGTCTGCAAAAGCCATTTCTTAGTCTTAGTTTCACGGAGGGGAGGATCAATATAGGCTGATTACCTTCAACGTAACAGTAACAGACGAAGAGTCAACCTCAGCGACATGTCGGCCAGCACCACCGGCAACCGAGACTGGGCGAGGTCAGCTTGTAGCGATCAAATTAGAATGCATAACTTACGAATCCACTGAATTGCAATGAAGATATAAACGATAACCTGCAAAACAATCAGCCACTGAACATATGACCGTATTTCTTCCAACCTACCAGAGCAACAACGATCAAGTACTCGGCGGCACCAGGATTCACCCTGCGCATCTGCAACGAAATAAATCTCAGTACAGTGGTCAGCGTAGCCAATGCGCCTAGAACAGTGACGGCGATTGCTGGATCTCGCGCCAAAGGTACGTCCAGATCATACGTCTTCATCGTTGAATGCGATACATTCAGGACCAGGGGTGACACAGCATCAAAGGAAAACGAAAGAGTTCGCTGTGGCAATTCGGCACTGGCATGATCATAATAAGAAACTTCGACTCCAAGACGACACAAAACGGCCCCTTCTAGTGGGTCTGTCAGGAGAGATATCTGCCCATGTCTGGTGTGTCAAATTGTCAACCACACGGGACAGCCCGATTGTTCCAAGGCACAAAAACCCACCTTTTGACTCGTGCGATACCATCCAGCTGGTTGGGAAATGAGAAGCTACCGTTTAATGCTCCAAGCTGGGCTGAGCTTGACCAACTTGGCTCGTGCTAGATTTAGTTGCTGCACGAAAGCGGGCTTGTTAGGGTTCTATTGGCTCGGGATAGCTTCATCGGCCCCGACACGGCTCAAACGCTCCACTTGCTATCGACTGTTCTTCTCCCCGAGAATCGAAGACAATATCGACCCACGTGGCAGGCACCATTGCCGGCCTTATCATTGGAGGTGTTGTTTCACTCTGGATCCTCGATAACTGCCCCGTTCCCGCCACATGTTTGTGAACCTCGCGCTCCTGTTTCTGCAATATCTTTTGGAGGCAATATGGCTTCGTCAGTAGATACCTCGGCCGTCCATGGGCTCGACGCTCAGTCGTTTGACTTTGTTGTTATTGGCGGTGGCACTGCTGGTCTAGTAATTGCAAATCGCCTGACTGAGGACTCTGCGATCAAAGTCCTCGTCCTGGAAGCTGGCAGCAACCGCGTTCAAGACCCTCGCATTGCGGTCCCTGGTCTCGCTGCCAGTACTTACTTCGACCCAGACTTTGACTGGTGCATCACCAGCCCTCCTCAGGTAAGCACTTTGCTAATCCTTCCAGAGATCCTTTCTAATGTCGATCCTTCGCGCAGGATGGACTCAATGGCCGCCAGATCGCCGAACCTCGCGGTCGTACACTTGGAGGATCATCGGCCATCAATTTAGGCATGGTGATCTACCCCAGTAAGAAAGATGTCGACTCTTGGGAGCAACTGGGCAATGCTGGCTGGAACTGGGCGTCGCTCTCCGATTACCTTCGAAAATCCGAAACCTTTACTCCTCCTACAACCGAGATCCGCGACCAGCTGTCTCTGGGCTACATCGACGAGACCCTTCAGGGCGGCGATGGCCCTGTTCAAATCTCCTTTGGAGAGGGACCCTTTCCTGCCTTCAACGCCGCCTGGCCCAAGGTCTTCGAAAACCTCAACCACAAGCTCACTGGTGACCCCAAGTCTGGTGTATCCAAGGGTGCCTTTTGCAATCCTGCTACCATCAACCCCAAAGACAAAAGCCGCAGCCACGCCGGTACCGCATACTACAACGACGAAATTGCGAAGCGCTCCAACCTGCGAGTCGTCACCGATGCGACAGTCGAGAAGATCGTTCTACAGAAGGGAGCGGACGGGTCAGTCAAGGCCACCGGTGTTCAGTTCACTCCCAAGGACGGCGTGAAGAGGACTGTTACCGCTGCGACCGAAGTCATTCTGTCTGCTGGTGCTGTCAAGACTCCTCAATTGCTTGAACTTTCTGGTATTGGTGGTGCTGATCTCCTGACAAAACATGGCATTGAGGTCTTGATCGATAACCCCAACATCGGTGAGAACCTCCAGGAACACGGCTTCGTTCCATTTAGTTGGGAGATTGCCGATGGACAGGTCTCTGGTGAGGCCCTCCGAGACCCAGCAGTCGCAAAGGTTGCCATGGAAGCCTGGCAGCAGCATTCTGGAGCTGGACCCCTGGGTGTCTGCCCGCTGTCCTCCGCTTACATGACGCTACCGAGTCTGCAAGATGGCGAGCTGAAGGGACTTATCAAGAAGTACCTTGAGGAATCCCAGTACCCTACCCTCCCTGGTCGCGAGGCTCAGTACCAAGTCCTACGCCAGATCCTAGAAGACGACAATGAGCCAAGCGGTCAATACACCCTCGCACCCTTCCAAATCACCCCTGAAAAGGGTCCCAGCCCCAAGGGAATCTTCGGAATGACGGAACCGGAATGCTTCGTCAGTATTGTCTCTGTCCTCAACCGCCCCTTCTCCCGCGGCCACGTCCACTTGACCTCCAACGACCCCTACGCTCCTCCTGTCTTCGACCCCAAGTTCTTCTCTCACCCTCTCGACCTCGAGATCCATGCGCGCCACACCCAATGGCTCGAGACATTAGCAGCCACCGAGCCCATGACCTCCCTGATCAAACCCGGCGGTCGCCGTCTACACAGTGACAAGCGCGTCGACGATCTAGAAACCGCGCGCGAACTAACAAAAGACCGTATTGTCGCTCACTACCACGTCACTGGTACCACCGCAATGGCTCCCCGTGAGAGCGGTGGTGTTGTCGACAGCCGTCTTAAGGTGTACGGTGCCTCGAACCTCCGTGTCGTGGATGCCGGTATCATGCCTCTTATTCCTCGGGGGAACATTCAGGCGATTGTCTTTGCTCTTGCTGAGAAGGCTGCTGATCTTATCAAGGAGGATCTTCGTGCTTCTTCTTGATGCTCACGCATAATGGACGCTCTGCAACTAGCTTGCTGCGCTGTAAATAGCAACTTCCCCTTGAACATAAACTCTTCTCAATGTCCCCATCAAGCTAAATTAGGATTCTGATCTGTACATTTTAGCAATGCGTTGGGTCTTGTACTTTCAACTCATTGGAAACGTGTTTTACCATTCTCGTTAAGAGGTTCGCCATACATGAGTGAAACGTGCCAATTTCTTGGTGGGGGTATTAAGATACAAGTCCGAGTGCCCATCGCAGAAAAACTTCCCTTTCCCCAGAACGCTCGAGAGTATATCCCTCCGAATGTCCCTCCTCACAAGTCCTCTAAGGGTGATGTATCTGCGCAGTCCCAGTGCCCAGAAACCTCTTGAAGAGTACGATGTGCGCTAAAGAGCGGAGTGACTCGCATGCTCAGTGTGAGAAATGCGGAGTGATCAGTATAGTCTCCTTTTTTGGCACTTGGGTATTGCTTGTAATCACCTTGACAGCCTTTTTCACGATACGTCTGGAAGGCAAATCTGTCCCATCCGTTCTCAGACGCATAAACCTTGGCTCTGCTGCCTCTGCATAGTTTGATATTAACACATCGTATCGCGTTGCCGGTATATACGTCGTCGACGTCGATGGAGGAGACTATCTTCTAGGTGTCTCCTTCTGGTCCTTGATTTAAATCGAGAACAGGAAGAATCCACAGGAGCTTTGCGATAATCATGGTGCGTCGAGGGTGTAAACTATGTATACCGAGTAGAGATGCTGACAAGAGGGTGACAGTCGGCTGAGGAAATCTAGCAACTTGTAATGGATAAGGCAAAAATGGATCCTAGTGATCGTTAAGTTTCCTCCTTGCTACGAAGCCCTTCTTATAGACCTCAGTGAGACTCGATTTCCATGGATCGAGTCTGCGACTGCATGGTGACGTCTACCACTCAACATTGGGCAGCCACATCGTTCATTGACGAGGATTACTTTTGCCAGTTCTTCTACGGTGAGCCTATGCGATTGCTATGCAGCGTGATATTATGCTGATCGCTGCATCTGACGATCCTCCACCCACTCTGCTTCGATCTTGCCGTCCTTGTCTTTGTCCTCGATGTGCTCCAGCTCAGTGATCTCCGCCCCCAGTCCTGTACAGACATGGTTTTTGAACTTTCTGGTTGGCACCTTGGCCTGGAACATGTCATCTAACTCCTCCAGCGATCGATCCTTTGTCTCTGGCACCATCAACCACACCCAGACGGCAGCAACCACTGAGAATGCACCATAGATGAAGGTGACAGCCCCTCCTAGATCGGCCTGCACGTACGGATTGACAAAGTTGATCGGCACCGACGTGACGAAGCTGCCCATCGATGCAAGGAAGAGAGTCCGCTCACGCAGTTGACCAGTTCCTACCTCGCCTGCAACAACCCAGCACCCAGGGCCCCATGTGAATCCATAAATGCAGTACCATAAGATCAGCAAGGCCACGGACGCTTCCGCTACGGTGTTCGAATAGTTCCCTGCAGTGCCAGTGCTAGTTGCTGCTCCAGTGCCGATCATTGTTCCAGCCAGGAGAATAGCTCCTAGGAAGAGCGATGGTCGCCGCCCGATTTTGTCAAATGTTAGAAAAGTAATGATATGCACCGCAAAGCTGCACCCGGTGACCATGAGATTACTGCGTAGAGGGTCCGGGAATCCCAGCTGCTCCATGAAAGTCACAACGAAGTTCTGGGTGAACGAAACACCCTGCGCCTGCTGGAAAATCTGTACCCCCATGGCGATGATCGTTCGACGCAGGTTAGTCCCGTTGAAGCAGTCCCAGACAGATGTCGCTCGGTGGAGCTCACGCTGCTCGAGGTCTTGCGCCTTTAGAAGTTCAACCTCTTGAGGGATAGTCTCGGGGTGGTTTGACAGCGAGCGAAGAACTTTCTCGGCTTCATCGTATCGGCCGCGGTAATCGAGGTATCGTGGTGACTCGGGGAAGACGTAGAATGAGACATATCCGACGGGTACGATGGGTTGACACAAGATCACAATTCTATCGAAGTTAGATCAGGAACGCTAAGAGGCATGGGTTACTCACAGGTACTGCCACTTGTCCTGGCGTGATCGGGAGAGGTAGACAACGATTGAAGCAAGAAAGACTCCGAGAGAGTTAAAGAAGCTATAGAGCGCAAGGAAGGCACCTAGATCTTGTCAGTACAAGCATCCCTGAGAGCGATGCTGACTTACCTCGAATCCGTCGAGGCGAGCACTCGGACAGGTACAAAGGCACACAGTTCGAGGCCAATCCAATGCCAGAGTATACAATGATTCTGCCAACCACCAACTGCCAGAACGATGTTACAGATGACGCCTCAAGGGTAATTCCGATGCACATCAAGAGCGACATCACCAGAAAGGCATTGCGGCGACCGAGGTTGGACGTGACCATGGGAGCGATGATACATCCCAGGATAATACCAGCAGATCCTGTCCCCGTACCAACAGAGGCCTTGTGCGACGCAATATTATATTGACCTAGATCCTCATCCCACTCGCCATACTTGCGTTGGAACTCGGACAAACCCAGTGCTCCTCCCCACCAGCCGTTGTCGAAGCCAACGATGAGAGCCAGACGCCAATTGAGGTCCTGGAAGAGACTGTAGTTTCGAATTGGATCCAACCTTGTTGTTCGATTGACTTGAACGGACAGGAGTGAGGACCGAAGTATAGTGTTTACACATATCAAAGCTCTCTACTTATACTGCTGCTTTCCAAGACCATCCCCCCCCCGCATACCCCAGACTGTCCCATTGACCCTGGCAACTTATAGCACTGTCTGGAATGATTTTAGGAATAGCAACTCGAAGCGCGCGTGGGGGTTGTATGGAAGACTCCACCATTGCCTTGTAGGGCGTACAAATAGGCTGCAATTGCGTCTTCCAAGCGCCTTTGATCATACCATCGTCCCTTTGTCTCTCTACGGTGTCGGCCTCCACAGCACCAGCAGCGGAAACAATATCCACCCGAAGCACAGTGGTCATACATTCCGCTCTCCTCAAGTCAGCCGCGAACCTTACTGCGCAATGCGCCCGGATCTGGACGACACCGGGGCTGTCTTTCCAATCGCTAGACTGGCAGTCCGTGGTTGAATTCGCCATTTTTGGCCTTATTCAAGCGCATGTCAACTGTCATTGGCAGCAATTCCTAGAAGACACTTTTCCGACCAAACTATCGGCAAGTTCCGACAAGGCGCCACAGACAGCCTGGCACAATGTCCTCTTCAAGCTCGCCTTGGACCAGACGGTCGGCCTTTTCATTATGAACTCCATTTTTCTAGTGTGCACCAACGTCATTCGCCTTTCCGACCCGCCTCTGATATTACTGGAAGTCAACGGGAAGATATGGTCGATTATTCGCAACGCCTGGAAGGTCTGGCCAGCTTGCTCCCTCGCCAACTTCCTGTGGGTCCCGGTCGAGTCTCGGGTGCTCGTTGCTTCGCTTGTTGGCTTTGGATGGAACATTTTCCTGGCTCTTTTTACTTTGGCCAAGTAAAACATTTCCAGGTCCACGGAGCGTGGGGGTTACCGAAGCCTGAGATTGCCAATGCGTGAGGATATTCATTGTGCTTGGTAGTGGGTTTGTGAGGGTTGGACATTCCTTGTTAAGTTACTCCAATAAACCCATGCAATATGGAAATTATAGCCTCCAGTAGCATCCAACACATAGATTGAAATAAGTGACACCGGCCGTAGTTTAAGTTCCTCCAGCTCTATCCTCTCCATCATGACCTGCTGGAGATCTGTATGCTGGCTGGCCTTGTTGGCCCCTCTATTTCCTCAATTGTCGCTGCAGTCGCAATGTCAACTCCAAGACGAAACTCGTCCTCGCCTCTTTGTCCTGAGCGATATTGCCAACGAGCCCGACGATGCACAGTCACTGGTTCGTCTGATGGCCTACGCAAACGAATTCCGCATCGAAGGACTCGTCGCAACAACCAGCATCTGGCTCAATGACACCACTCGCCCCGACCTTATGCACGAGATAGTCGACGCCTATGGCGAATCTTTACCAAATCTGCAGCTGCACGCTACCGGATGGCCGGAAGCCAAAGAAGTCAAGAAGCTGATCGCCTCGGGTCTACCGCTCTATGGCATAGGGAAGGACAGTTCGGGGTCAAAACTGCTAGTCGAGGCAGTCGATAACTCAGACGAACCACTATGAATCCCTATCTGGAGCGGTGCTTCGGTCCTTGCACAGGCACTATGGCATGTCAATGCGACGCGATCGGCTTCAGAAATCGAGAACTTCGTCTCAAAACTGCGTGCGTACTCAATCTCCGACCAGGATAACTCAGGAACCTGGATTCGCCGACATTGGCCACAGCTCTTTTACATTGCCAGCGTTCACCACTTCAATCTTTATGCCGTTGCAGCCTGGGGTGGCATGTCGGGCGAAGCATACTACCATTTCCCATGCGAAGCTGACAACGAGCTTGTCTCACCGGAGTGGGTGAAGAAGAACATCCAAACTTCGGGCGCTCTAGGCTCCAAATATCCTGACGTCGAATTCATCATGGAGGGTGACACTCCTTCGCTGCTCTACATGATTCCGACCGGTCTCTCCGACCCCGAGCATCCCGACTGGGGCTCCTGGGGTGGTCGATACGGCCCGGTGACATTTGGCGAAGGCCATATTGCCGACAGTGTCGATACCCTCGTTGACAGCGAAGGACGAACAATCATGGGCTCGCATATCACGATCTGGCGCTGGCGGGAAGCATTCCAGAAGGACTTTGCAGCTAGCATGAAGTGGACTGTCACTCCTAAGTTCAGCAACGCCAACCACGCACCCGTTGCAGTAGTTAACGGCGACCCAGGACACCATGTCATCGAGCTCGAAGTCGAAGCCGGAGAAGCAATTATCCTTGATGCAAGCGACTCCTGCGATCCCGACGGTCAACAGTTGAGCTTCAAATGGTGGCAGTATCGCGAGCCGTCTTCACATAACAACACCCCCAAGCGAGACGTTGCTGAGCTGCATATTAGGAACCCGGACTCTGCATTGACGACTGTCATTATTCCTCCAGATGAGATTCTTCGTCGACCTGGTCGAAATGCTCATCCTGAGAGCAACAAGCATCTACATCTTATTCTGGAGGTCTCGGATGGAGAGCTGGTTTCGTATCGGAGGGTTATCTTTACCATCCCCGGGCCTGGAGCAGAATCGCCGAAGAAGACTCATGACGAGCTATAGATTTCAATTGTTAGGGTAATTTGATTTTCAGTAATGGCTTATGATTCATGGTTGAGAATAACGGTAGGTGCCTACATATATATATATCGAAATTTCGGAAACCAACCTCACACCAAAACTAGTTCTAACGCGTGTACTCGTTACAATAAGAAGCTTGAAAAGTGAAGAGAGGAATCTGAGTCAATGAATCATCTAAAGAGGACAATAAAGCTGTAGTACGGTAGCACGAGACTGGCTGCAGACTGACGGGCAGCAGCGAACCGAGGGACAGCCACGAGCCAACCGAACAAACTGAACAAACTTGCAAGGGGGCCAAGAAAACAAACTTGGCACGCTAAACTAGACAAAGTCTGAATAATCAATTATTATTGGGTGATATCATTGATCGACGACATGACCTCCTGTTTGCGGACATCGGGGAATTTATCATTCGCCAGCCAGCCCTAACTCGTTCAATCTTATCGACAACGGTCGTTACCACGCGTTTCCTTGATTGGCTGAGATGCGTTGACTTGCATCGTGATAAGCAGAAGTCCAATGGCACGAGGGGGCCGGCGCAAGTGGCTGTCTGGGGTTACTGCTGCTATAAAGACCAGGTTTATCGGCTGTTTCCGAGTCTTCATCCTGTCGCGTTGCCCCTCATTCTCTTAGGATTTCTCGCGATGGACGTCGAACAGTCTGCTGGCACAGGCGCCATTGGAAAGAGTGACCAGAACAAAAATGCGCCTTCTGTCTCGGAGGACCGCTCGGTCACTCTGGGCGACACTGACCTCCTCGGCGGGGAGAAGCTGGATGCGGTGCTGACTGCAAAGATGGCTTTGGTCAACGACGTGCGTGTTTTACGGTGGCGGGATTGAACTCTATCAGCCCGGTATATCCAGGCGCGAGCTGGAAGAGTATCCAAGCTAATGTTCTTGTTTATCTAGGCCATCGACGAGATCGGCTTCACTCCGCACCAGTGGAAGCTCTTCTGCCTCAATGGCTTCGGGTACGCTGTCGACTCGCTGATTCTACTATTGCAGTCGATCGTCTCGACTCAGGCCGTCCTCGAATTCCAGCCTAGCTTCGAAACCGGCTTGACGATCGCTGTCTATGTCGGAATGCTGGTCGGAGCCCTGTTCTGGGGTTTCTCCGCAGATGTCATCGGTCGTCGCTTTGCCTTTAACGTCTCGCTCTTCATCTCTGCTGTCTTCACCATTGTCGCCGGTGCCTCTCCAAACTGGATTGTCCTCGGTCTATTCACATGTCTCAGCGCTTTCGGAGCAGGGGGCAACTTGGTTCTGGATACTGCTGTCTTTCTGGAGTACCTCCCCAGTCAGCACTCCTGGCTGGTTACTCTAATGGCGGCGTGGTGGGGTAAACATATACGTCTCTTTCATTTTTCTGTAGATACTAATCTTATTAGGTGTCGGTCAGTTGATCGCTGGGTTGTTCGCATGGGCCTTTATGCCCAATTACTCCTGCGCTGATGCTGCGACCTGTACCTACGACAACAACCAGGGCTGGCGCTATGTCTGGTATACCTCTGGCGCCTTTGTCTTTGTCCTTTCGATTTTGCGAGTCACCGTTATTCGACTCGAGGAGACGCCCAAGTTCCTAGTCTCCGAAGGCAAGGACGAGAAAGTGGTCGCAGTGCTACAAAAGATCGCTCACAAGTACAACAGACCCTGCAGTCTGACTGTGGGGCGACTGACAGCCCTGGGAGAGACACGAACCCGTCATTCAACTGGCACACGTCGCTCATTCCAGCTGATATCTCTACCAGAGCTCGGCGACCATCTACGCGGTCTCTACACCACCAAGAAAATGGGCCTGTCAACTTCGCTGATCTGGTTCTCATGGCTCCTGATCGGCCTCGCCTACCCTCTTTTCAACGTCTTCCTACCAAGCTACCTCGAGTCCCGCGGTGCCCAGTTCGGGGAAGACAGCCCCTACATCACCTGGCGCAACTACGCCATCACCAACATGTGCGGTATATTTGGCCCCATACTTGCGGGCTTCATGTGTCGCCTCAAGTGGTTTTGGGGTCGCCGCGGAACAATGATTATCGGCGCCCTGGTAACAATGATATTCTTCTTCTCGTATACCCAGGTTCGCACGGCGGCGCAGAATGTCGCCTTTACGTGCATCATCAACTTCTGTCTTAATATCTACTATGGTACGCTCTATGCGTATACACCAGAGGTCCTTCCATCCGCGCACCGCGGCACTGGAAATGGTATTGCGATCGGTTTGAATCGGATTATGGGTATTGTTAGTGCTGTTGTTGGACGAGAGGCTGATGTATGTTCACCTATCTTTCTTTTTGGTAGGGAATGCTAACAGGTATATAGACCAGCACCTCTGTCCCTCTGTATATTTGCGCCGCGCTGTACATTGTCATGGCAATTGTCGCTGGGATCTTCCCCTTCGAGCCGCTTGGTCGTCGCAGTAGTTAGAGGCCGGAAACGTACCGGACATCTACTGAGCTCTGAGTCAAGGAAGATACAATATTCCCTTGCTTGAGAGATATGGTATATCTATAATGTTGAGAGGAAACCTGTCTACTCTGACGATGAATGATTGAACGGCCGTGAAAATCTAGATCATGATGTTATATAAGTATTGAATGAACTGCTATTACTGTTTAGCTAGACTACCTAATCCGACCAGCATGAATGCCCCCAGTGACCAATATCTCGCCACCCGTCATATAAGCGCTGGCCTCACTAAGTAGATATACAGCAGCGCCCTTGAGATCTACCCTGTCACCCATGCGCTTCATCGGAGGCTCAGAATGCATCAGCGAAGCAAGTTCGGGGCGACGCTTTGCAATGTCCAATGTGAGGTCTGTCCGGATGTACCTATAAAGATTAGAAACAGAAGTTAGGCAAGACAATAGAAGCAACTCACCCAGGCGAGACACAATTGACACGTATTCTCCTCTCCGCAAGCTCAACGCCCAACTCCCTGGCCAGGGACAAAACAGCCCCCTTGCTAGCACAATAATCGCTCGTGAACTGCCCAACACTCGCGCGGTGTGTAGCGACAGACCCGATCATTACAATACTTGACGTTGTAACAGAGCCTTCTCGCATAGTTGCTGCTGTTCTTTCCATGGAGCGCCCTGCTAACTGTGCCGCGTAGTACGTTCCCAGCACGTTAATGTCGAAGCAGCGCTTGACGTCTTGCCATGGGCGCTCTAAGAACGGTTGGACCGGACAGACCCCGGCCGCTGTAATGCTATAATGTCGTCAACAAATCGTGACCGTAAGATCAATATTGGGTAGAGGTATACCATCCATGGAGGCCACCAAAGTCAGTGTCAAGTCGCTGAAACGCGCTCGCTAGACCATCGTAGTCTGTTACATTTGCTCTGAAAAACATCAATCGTGGAAGTCAGAACCCAAAATAATCACGTACTGGTAGTAATTTGCCTTGGTCTTTTGTTCCAATATCTTAAAGTGCTCATGCGGCCTAGAGGCAGCATCCAAGATCGCGACCTTGCCACCGGCTTCGGCAACTGCAAACGCGAGTGCCATGCCTATGCCCTGGCACCACCGGTGATAGCGACAGTCCGGCCCTTTAACGAGAACAGGTCCATTACATTGTGGGTGAGAAACTTCTCTTGGCTGTTTTGTTGGGCCATGTTCGACGTAGGAAGCGTCTCATTTTGGGTACGGTTAGAGTAAAGTGGACCAGAGGCGAATTGCCGCCGAGTTGATGAGACTTTGCTGGTGAAGATGCGGCTTCGACAAGAGCGCAACATTGAGATATACATTGTTCGCATTGTTCTTCAGCTACCAGCATAGTGGCTACTGATATAGGAATGCTGACTGGGTGTACCCGGGTGTATTCGGCTATATAACTATTGGGATCTATAGACGCGACGGCCGCGCTTGATTGGGCTTGACCAGTATCTTGACATGCGCAGCTTTATTGTGGATCAGCTCGAGCAGGCCTTTGTCAATCACATCCTCCAGATCGACAATAGAAGTTATCAACTTCTCCGCTGGGAAAGATCGGGCCTCAAGCGCTGTAATGAGCCCTCGGAAGTCTTCTTCCGTGTAGCAAATTCCTCCGGTCAGACGTCTTTCGCCCAGGGTCACATCGTTCAGATTTACCATAAGTGGTCGCTCGTGGATTGCAACGTTGAATACCACCCCGCCAGGTCGCGTTGCAGCCATTGCTGTGTCTAGAGTTGTCTGTATGCCGGTGCATTCAAACGTGACATCTGCGCCATCCGCCTTGACGGCCTCCTGAGTAGCCGCCACGACAGGGTCCACGCCATCTTTCGGGTCGGAATTTTCGGTAGGATCAACGATAAGATCGGCTCCAAAGTCTTTGGCCATTTGTTTGCGCGACGCTGTTAGTTCGCTAATAACGATAGTTTTGGCTCCCCAGACGCGGAGAAGCATTAGAATTGCCAGTCCAATGGGACCAGCGCCCAGGATCAATGCAGTCTGCCCTTTTTGAAACCCTGATATACGAATGCAGTGCCAGGCAACAGCCAAGGGTTCCATGAGTGCACCAACTTCGAGCGACACCGATTCTGGTAGAGGGATACAGGCATAGTGCTTGACGACAATCTCCGACGCCAGACCTCCGCCAGCAGCACTAAAGCCATAGGAAGTATATCGCTTGCAGATATTGGGCAAGCCAAGCTGACAGGCAGTGCACGGGTCAACTCCGTGGTGGCGATCGTTCAGTGCCGGATTGACTGCGACTCGAGTGCCGATCTGCAGTTTGGGATCTGACACCGACGACCCAATCTCGACAATCGTTCCAGACATTTCATGGCCTAGAGTCACAGGGAGTTCGGCCCCTGTATACGGGTTCTTTTCGCCGGCCGGGGGCGAAAAGATAGGACCTCCTAAGTATTCATGAATGTCGGAGCCACAGATGCCGCAGTAAGCAACCTGCACTCGGACTTCATCCAGATGACACGGTCTGCACAAATCAACCACGGCAGTTCTATTCATAAAATAAAATAGAGTGGAGCATACCGTGAGAGAACACGTTCGAGCCGTACATCCTTCGGACCGTAGTATTGCAGAGCTGTGACCGTTGGGGCCATATTGATCAATGTTGTTTCGGAGACCAAGTTGCGATAGAGTATTGGGAGGGGGTATATGCAGCGCTTTGACTCGGTTATATAGATCCCCACGACCCACCAGTTCCAATAAAAATGCCAACACCGCGCGGGGAAGCTCAAGTGACCTTTGGCTTTATGGGTCGCTCTTTCCGGTCGAAAACAAGTTTGTTCTCAGCTTTCCAATGCCGCGTCCGAGCAAACTCCATATACCCAGCCCCCGGATTCGAGCCGGCAAGGCGTGCAAACGATGCAATTTGAAACGCATCAAGTGCGGTGCTATACTTGGGACGCCATGCAGGAATTGTGTGCGAGCTGGAGAAGCCGATTGTGTACTGCGACCCACGAGGAGGGGGACTTACGTGCGAAAGAAGGACTCGCATCGAGGGCAGCTGCAGGATGAGTCTGACCGAGAACCCCCAAAGGAAGGAGTGTTGGAGACGACTGCTCCTGCTCCCATGTCTATCAATCCTGTCGGCACTGCCACGCTGCTTTCGCCAACGCACACAGCCGTTATCCACCCTGCACGCTTGCAGGATTCATCCCAACCTACCAGCAATGGCTCATCTTACCGTGACATTTCATGGTCGGGCATGTTCGAGTATTTCATCAACAGCCGCAATGGAAGAAGCTCTATGGATAAATGCTCCATCACTTATCTTGGCGAAACCTTTCCGCTCGCCATTGTACTCGACGACCTGGAGGAAGGGGCCGGTTGAAGCTGCACCACCCTGGACCACCATTTCCTGGCCATGATCCTCTAACACCAAAATCAGACCAATGCGCCCCGGCTCACATGTCCAAAGAGGACTTAGATTACCTCCAAATTCATGGAGTCTTTGACGTCCCAGATAAGAGTCAGCTCGACGGCCTCGTGTCAGTATTCCTGGACCGGGTATACCCAGCTTATCCGATCGTGAATCGACATGAACTTATAGCTCAGCATGAGGGTAGCGAGGTTCCCCTGATTCTGCTGTACTCTATTTGCTTTATCGCGGCTACCTTCTGCCCACTTTCTCTCCTTCATCAGACTGGGTATAGTTCGCGAAAAGATGCTCGCTCTCGGTTTCATAGAAGGGTAAAGTTGCTCTTCGACTCTGGCTTTCAGATTGACAAGATCGTCATCCTTCAGAGTGCAATATGCATGACGTTCTGGGGAGGAGGACCAAACAGTTACTGGAACTTCTACTCGTGGCTCAGCACTGCTGTTACTATCGCCGAAGCCATGGGTATTCATCGCTCAACAGCCACCACCAACATGCATCCCCATGATCAAAGTCTCCTGCGGCGGCTGTGGTGGATATTGGTCGTACGAGACACCTCCTGTAGTACATTAGTCGGCCGCCCGTTTCGCATTGATGTCAAACAGGCCGACACAGAAATGCTTACTCTCAACGACCTGGCTCACGATGCACCCTGTCCGGAAGCTCTCGGCTCTGCTACAGGTGAAAGTGCTTTCGCATATTATCAAATCGAGATTGCAAAGTTATGTCTGATCGTGCACGATATTGTCAACAGCTGCTTTGCTCCTGGCGGGACACGCATCGTTCCAGAATCATGCCATCAACGCCTGCGCTACTGGCGAGAATGCCTCCCAGCGAATCTCAGATGGAATGAGCATTCGGTAACAGACATTGGCAATGCAGAACCATTTACGATGGCGCTTATGGCACAATACTACGACAAGATACTCCTACTCTATCTTGGTCAGGGCCACGACCGAAGAAAGGGCAGTCATCTCCGCGAAGACTTCAGCGATATTGAGGAGATCACTGACGCCGCAGCACAGCAAATCTCAGACGTGGCCTGTATCATGGTGACTCGGTCTCTCACTCTGCTTGTCCCACATGAGTTCTTCCACAGAATCTTTCTAGCGCAAGCGACCTTTTACATGAAGCTACGGAGCCCCCAGAGGCTGGTTGCGCAGTTGGGCCGATCCGCTTTGAACAACTGCCAGATGGTGTTGCATGAGTCCCTCGACTGCTGGGACCCAAGTCTATGGATTATGCAGCTCTTCGATGGACTGTCGAACCGTTTGACTGACAGCCGGCAGAGGACTGCCTGTAAGGACCCTGAAATAGACATCAACGGAATGGACCAGACCACGGATTCCACGCCAGAAGCAGGAGTCTTTAGCAACTTACTAGGATATGAGCCCTGGCAGAGCAATCCAATGCTCTCGACGTTATCTGACATGCCGTTTGACATGCTGCTGCCGCAGTAACCATATGTATCTATTCTATCTCTAGCACAACCAGTTTCCACTGGCATCCTCCCAGCCAAAGTCTTGCTGTGTCCATCCCAAAATGGTGCTCTGTCCATTGACTTCCCGTCGCATACCCGGAATATGGTCGGCGATGCGCAACTGTCCGATGGTGCGGTGCGCGTCGTTGATTTCCTGCATTTCGGAGTCGTCGAGCGCCACAAGCCTAATGTTCTCTTCAATGCGCTTGATGGAGCTGCTCTTGGGAATAACAATGATACCTCTCTGTGCCGCCCATGATAATGCCAAAGCACCCGTGGAGCACTGATGGCGCTGGGCAATGCGTGTGAATATAGGATTCCGGAGGATCTCGCTGGCTTGAGGCGTGAACTCCGCACCGCCGCCCATCGTGCTATTCAATCAGTGCTTAGCAATTTCTCTGTCGGTGTAAATGGTCTCTCTTACCTCCAACTCATCACTTGAATTCCCTTTTCCTGGCAATAAGGCACCAGTCGCAGGTTCGGGTTGAGCGCATGCAACTCAACCTGGTTGACCACTGGAACCACCTTGGCCTCCTTTAGTAGAACATCAAGTGTCTTTTGCGTGAAATTGCAAACTCCAATTGACCAACACCGATCCCCAACCAGCTCCTCCATCTTATTCCACGTTTCCACAAAAGTCGGCGACTCATCGATTCGCAACGCGCGACTCTTGTCCGGCGTCTCTGCACAAGGCCAGTGCATCAGAAAGATATCAATGTAATCTAGACCAAGCGCATCCAGAGACTTTTGTAGAGCAGCTGCAGGATCGTGATGCCATTCGCCCCAGAATTTGGTGATAACGGTGATGTCTTCTCGGGGGATTCCCGAGTTGCGCACTGCTTCGCCGACGACAGGTTCAACGAAGTAGTACTGCGCTGTGTCAATGAGGCGGTAGCCACTGTGTAGAGCGTGGATAATTGAGTCTCTGATTTGATTTTTTTCGGCGTCGTTGTCGTTTCCGGAACCTGGTCGGTCAGTATAGAATGTATATTCCTGGCAATTTCGTCTTACCCTGCCATGTTCCTAGTCCAACTGCTGGGATTCGCGTCCCTGCTTTTGTCAGTGCTCATTAATGTATAAATATACTTTTGGCGGGATGTTACCATTGTTCAGGGGAAATGCGGTGCTACAGAATTGAGGTGTTGACATTGTTGCAGTGTGCTCGGAAATCGAAAGCCGAATATTGGCGGGGATCTTGCTTTTATACCTGATCTACTTCTTGCTTACGTAGTGCCTACATAATTCTTTACTGGCTCGGGATCAGAGCCTACAACTTGGCCTCTAATGCCATGATTTGTGCCCTGGGGTCAACTTTCCATTCCATTCACCTCCGTCGCAAGCTCGGCCAGTGCCTAGATACCTATCATACATCTTATTTTTCAAACTTCACTTGATTTTCAACAGCCAACGAACGGCCTTCTCGGTGTAGGCACCTCCCACAATTACTGCTACCAACGCTGCGGTGAAAGCCATCTTGTAGAATGGATGGGTCGGTCTCTGTCCGGTGTCACCAGTGATATCAAAATCAGTCCACTTTGGCCAGTAGAGCTGCAACCAGAATCTCCAGGTATTGTCCGGGTAATTGGTAGTGTTGCGGCCGTTGGCGTCAAGATTCCAGTTGGAACACCCACCAGCCCATACCATTCCTTTAAGTTTCTCCTGCAAAGAATTTGCTTCACAAGTCTCCGCTGCCTCTTTTATATCAAGCGTCTTGAAGTCGCCTGCAAGGATTGGCCTGAACATGGCCTTGATCAAGTACTCTGCCTGCGTTTCATTCGTATAGATGACGGAATTATGTGCGGGAAATGCATTGGGCCCGAATATCATGCCAAAGTTCGGGAACCCGGAAACGAACGTACCCTTGTATGCCTGTGCCCCTCGAGTACTTTCCCAGTGCTCGTTCAGGGTGGTATGACGGCCGCGCACAGTGATCGGAGAGAGAAACTGCTGCACCTTGAATCCGGTACTAAGAACAATGGCATCGACTTCGATATCTCGCTTGGCGGTACGTATCCCGCTCTCGTAGATCTCGACGATCGGCTCGGTGGTAAGTTCAATGTTCTCCCTGTACAAGCACTCCAAGTATCCAGGGTCGAAGATGCGGCGCTTGCAGCCCAAAGGAAACGGCGGCACAAGGATATCGTGATACTTCTTTGGCGCTGTCTCCTTGATGTAGTCGACAGCTCCTTGGGTTGTTTCTTCTCTTTCCTTAATCAAGGCGGGTGTATCTGACATGTAGAGAGTATGCAATCCATCGGTGTCCTTCCACAACTTGAACCGATAGTACCTGGCAAGGAGAGGAACGTATCGAAAGCACCACTTCTCAAACGCAGTAAACTCCCTATTAACCCGACTAGTGACCCATTGCGCCGATCGCTGGAACTGATACACTTTGCCTGCCTTCTTCACAATCTGAGGAACCAGTTGCGCCGCCGAACAGCCATTGCCGACCACCGCGACAGTCTTTCCAGCCAGGTCATATTCATGGTTCCAGCGCGCCGAATGCCACATTATGCCCTTGAATAATTCCCAGCCTGGGATATCGCAGTCCTTTGGCTGCGATAAGGTCCCGACCCCAGAGACAAGCATCTCTGCCTCTCGCCAGAACGTATAGTTGCTCTGGACGTCACGTAGATGAACTTTCCAGAGCTGATCCTCTTCGCTCCAAACAGCTTCAACAACTTCAATGCCACAGCGTACATGAGGTCTTATACCAAATTTATCAACTGTACTGTTCAAGTACTCCAGAATCTCAGGCTGTTCTGCAAAGCGCTTCGACCAGTCCGGGTTGATATTGAAGGAGAATGAATAGAGGTGCGAGTCGACGTCGCAGCCCACGCCGGGGTACGTGTTTAGGAACCATGTCCCGCCGATCTCTCGTTCACGTTCATATATGATGAAGTTGTCGTACTTCAAGCCCTTTTTGAGGCGAGCGGCGAGGGCGATGCCTGCTACGCCGCAGCCGATGATGATTGCGCGGGGTTCGGTTGGCATATTCAGTAGAGATCTGAAGAAGGGAAGTAAAGAGGATAAGAGGCGTGCAGGAAAATTCTAAATCCGTGGCCAAAATCCAGGGAGCTGCGCTTTTCAGCTGAATGTCCTCCTTTTTACCTCCTCTTTATGGCTGGAACTAATATACCCGCCTTGCTCAACATCGCAAACATTATATTGCAACAATGACCGCTAGCTAATCTTGACGAATATCCCTCCTTCCCCCGCCTTTGTACATTACCGAGGGTCTTTCGTATTCGAGAGATGAGGGGTTGTAACAAATAGAATTCCTGTCCTGGGTGTACAGCATGCCGCGGCTATATGACAGTAGTCGCATATAACCAGCTCAGAGCAACATTAATCAGACAGTCCAGCAGATCCAAAGCACACAGAAGGGACTCTCAGCTACTCCTGTACGCCTGAGATGTCACTACTTCGGAACAAAGTTATCGTCGTGACTGGTAGCTCCTCGGGCATCGGCCGTGCCATCGCCAGCAGCTGCGCGGAGCAAGAGGCGGTCCTTGCCCTGCACCACCTAGGCATCTCAGAGACAGAGGAAGATGTCAGGGCTCTCAAGGAGTCTTTACCACCAGTCTTACTCGACGGCAAGGCCGTAGAGCATCTCATTATCGGGATCGATCTCACATCAGACGATGCGGCAGATACAATCATCGACCAGACTGTATCTGCGTTTGGCCGTGTCGACGCCCTCGTTAATAACGCCGGTATATGTACATTCTCACCGGCTACTTCCGTCACAAAACCCCTACTCCAACGCCACATTGATGTGAACTATACAGCAACGTACCTTCTCACCCAGGCAGCTACACAACAAATGATCCAGCAGAGAACCGGCGGGAGCATCGTGTCGATCTCCTCGATCACGGCGGTGATGGGGCATTCAAACCTCACACACTACGCAGGGACCAAAGCCGCGGTGCTCGGGATGTCAAAGTCCATGGCCGTTGAATTCGGAAAGCACAATATACGCTACAACTGCATTCTACCCGGTACAATCCAGACGGATATGAATGCAGCGCATTTAGCAGCCGCCAGGACGAGAGATCTTGATGAGGCACTTGTACCATTGGGACGCCTTGGGGAGCCCGGCGATGTTGCGGGTGTTGCTGTCTTTCTGGCGAGTGATTTGGCCAAGTATGTGAATGGGGAGCAGATACTTGTTGATGGAGGGGCAGCGATTAATTATCAGTAACTCCACAGTAGCAATTGTCCAATTATCGCTGCTAAATCACATCAGCTCATGGAGCATAGATTATTTTCCCTCTGTAATCAAAACAGCACGATAGTTAACCTGGCCCTTGTCCAGCTTGTCCATGGCCTCAGCAATTCCCTCCTCCGTCATAGGAAAGGTCTCAAGCATCGGTTCGATCTTATGCATAGCCGCAAACTCAAGCATCTTCCTGTGGATAGCACGCGGTGGAACTAGAGAACCAATGACTTGAATACCAGCTGAGATCAAAGTCATATATGGGATCTCAAAATTGCCTGAGCTCACGGTGAGCGGGTAGATCTGAGCTCGAGGGGCGAGGATGGGCAGGAGGAGGTCCCAGTTTGGCGGCACCGCAGCTGACACAATGAGTCTGTCAAGTTTGGTGGTGACGGATAGCTCAGTGGCCCCCTTGGTAGCGACGAACTCGTGTGCGCCGAGTCTCAGAGCTTCCTCGCGCTTGCGATCTGAGCCCGAAAGGACCACGACGCGACATCCCATCTTCGCAGCGAACTGAATAGCCAAGTGACCCAGTCCACCAACACCAAGGATTCCCACAGTATCAGTCGACTTCACACCAACCAACGCATTAAACACCGTAGCACCACCACACTGCAACGGCGCCGCAGCAGCATCACTCATCCCCTCAGGAATCTTATGCAGGAACGACTCGCGCCAGACAGCATGAGATGCAAAACTACCCTGATCGAAGTTCTTCTCGCCGTAAAAGTCACGTTGAGCACAGTATGTCTCTGTACCCTGGAGACACTCAATGCAGTGTCCGCAGCTATCCGTTTCGTAACCCCAGCCGACGCGGTCACCTTTTTTTAAGAAGCGCACTTCTGGGCCGACGGCTTCAATGATCCCGACACCTTCGTGGCCGAGGACCATGTCTGCTTTGCGCTGGTCAAGTCAATAACTGTCCTCCATCTGGATTGTGGGAGACGTACGTAGTGCAGGTCTGTCCCGCAAAGACCAGATGCAGTCACGCGGAGAAGGACATAATTCTCTATCAACTCATCTGACTTGGTAGTAGTGCTTTGCACCGGGTTTCCAGACTCCTGGCCTTTGAAGACTGTGAAGGAAGGCATTGTAGATGGTTTTGTGGTATCTGATTGTTGTATACAGAGTATGTTATGAAAGTCGATGATAATGATACTTTCGAGGGAGGACCTCGCGCGCATTTATAGGTGCCACACTGCAGTAGACGTAAGCGTTACATCCTACCGAGAATACTCTGCCAGATTCCATGACGAAGATGAGGAATCAAACTCCGGTGGTGTAAGAATTGATAGGGTCAGTGATAGGAAGATGATTACTATTCAATGGCCTGAGGCACCCGGAGTCTCGGAGTGCCATTTCCGGTCTAGCGGCCACTTCTCCTTTGGGAAGGCGCTCCGCTGCCCCGCGACAAGTAGTTTGTCAGCATCACGTGGCGCTCTACGCACCACCTGGGATGGGCTGAGTATCCGACTGTTTGGACAAGAATAATCACTTTAGTGTCACTAGGTAGATCTATTTCATGGTCCTACGAGCAGAATCAAGTTGATGCTTTTTTTGGTCCCCTTCGTGGCCAGCAATCCAAATTTGACTTCACGAAGTGGAGATATATATATTTGGGCGTTCCACACTCCATTTCTCCAGCAGGCGGGGGTCAGGAGTGTGGTCTACCACCCTCCAACATTCGGATTTAGGAAATGAATCAGAGTAGGAAACGGGGTGCCTAACCGGGATTAACTGCCCAAAGTATTCAAGTTGTCAGAGTTTGGTGCGGCTGAAGGGTGTGTCCGATGGTGCGGACTTTCGGGGCTTGCATTGCCCGCGTCGCCATCCCCTCTACTATCTACATTTTAGATAGCCCAAGCAATGTAGAATGGTTAGAGCCCAAAATATAATCCTATAGACTCAGATAATAGTAGTATCCCCCCCCTCCCCCCCCAACCAGAGTGGCAATGGACCAAGGTCACATATCATACTGAGAGACGAGCCCAGGCAGACAAGTTATTAAGCTCAACCTGGGCAAGCAAGCGACTCGCTGACCAAGGGTAACCTGCAATAATAGTGCTCTTCAACATCACGCCATGGATTCAACGCGGCACCCGAAGTCCCGCGGACGAAGATCAGCTCGTACCTTGCAGCAGGGGATCGAGATATTCAGCCTCGATTACTCCTCCCTTGTCCAATGAGAAATTGTCCGCTATTATTGCTTGTCCTTCATTGGGTCGGACATTCAGAAGACTTAGTGGATAAGCTCGGAGTTTCAGACCAGGGACCAATCATTGAAGGTGTTTGGGCTGCATATATACATTGACCGCGGACTCCGCGGCGTTTGTTCCCCTGACTAGAGTCCCACCAATTCTCAGCTGAATGGGCCTCGGAGTAGAGAGTATTTAGGAACCATATCTACGCTGGATTCCAGAGTATTCAGAAATCCCTTCGCCATTGGGGATTGTTTAATCTTGTCACCATGGCTTCCCATTCTTACTATCCGCTAGGACTGCAGCTACCCCATTTCACCGAAAATGAGACCCCCGTCTTGTCCATGATCACCCAGTTCGGTCTTCTTTGGGCGGCGGTAATTGGGATAGGGTACTTGACGATTACACGAGTAACACCTACTTGCACCATTTCCGATCAGGTGGCATTTGTTTGGATGTGCTTGAGTACGTGATCTCCGTTCCATCAGAAGTACAGAACTGACGAAACCACGAACAGCGGGATCTATCCACCTCTTCTTCGAGAGTTATTTTGTCATCTATCATGAGACTTTAGCTGGCTCGGGCACGCTTTTCGGGCAGCTGTGGAAGGAGTATTCACTTTCCGACTCGCGGTACCTGACATCGGATTCGTTCCTTGTTATCATGGAAGCTGTTACTGCTGTATGCTTCTTACCTTGTATTTTATTCAATTATTTAGTGGATTTGCTGACCGAGACATAGTTTGCCTGGGGTCCTCTAGCATTCTTTATCGCTTACTGCATATACACCAAACATCCCTTGCGGCACCCGCTGCAGTTGATATTGTCCGTCGGCCAAGTCTACGGCGACGTGCTCTACTTCGGTACAAGTCTGTTCGACCTCTACTTCCACGGCGTAGACTTCTGTAGACCCGAGGGGTACTACTTCTGGTTCTACTATTTCTTTTTCAACGCGATTTGGATCGTTGTTGGATCTTGTGAGCATCGTCTTTCTTCTGTTTTCTTGTAAGATACTAATAATCGCAGATTACGCATTTCAAAGTGTGAAATACCTTGCTGGTGTAGTCAGGAAGCTTGACGATATCACCCAGGGACGGAAGACAAAGTAGGGCTGGCTAGTACGGTGTTCTCGGAAGCACCAACATAGCTAGAAATATCTAGATGTGCTAAAAGGCCAAACATAGAATAGTATAATAGACTGGCAAAATGAGAGGAAAGCTTATGGGAAAGCCTTATTTAATTTCCACTGTCGCACCTTCCCGACCGATTGAATTTCCTTGATCGCATCTTGATATACATTCTCGTCATCGCCAAACTCAAACTGCTTTGAATTAGCAAGATCATAAGAGCAACCTCTTCGCGATGCTTACCGCAGCCAAGTACGCAGGCAATTCCTTCAATTTCTCACCCGGGTGGTTAAGGGACCAAGTCAGTTTATGGACCGTTGCGCGACGAGGGGCGTCTTTCGCGTTTCCAGCACCCTGAAGCCAGCCAGCAACTATCTTTCCTAGTTCTGATTCAGGGACGTCGGGATCGAATTCCACGAGGAGGATGTTTGCCGCCGGACCTGGGCTTGTAAGAACGATCATTCTGCTATCATGTTGAGTATGACCTACCATCAGCCACCTCCCCAGCATGAACATCAACAACCGCCCGATGCTGTCTAATATCAAACTCCGCAACATCAAAACAAGTTTTCCCCGTCTGCAAATCACTCTCAATAGCGATAGGAACACTCGTAAACTCCGCCGACACCAAGAACGCCACATCTGGAACCGGGTACAGTGCTAGAAACGGCCACTCTTGGCTATCGGGTGTTGTGCCAGACGCGTGATACCGCGCTGCGGAGTTTATACCGGACGTCTTGAGCACATCTGCGACGTGCACGTCGTTGTACCATTCCTCAAACGCGGCGGGGGTAATTTGCCCTGGCTTGACGCGCGATATGGCGAGGAGGAGGCCATCTTGTCGTTCTGTCATTGTGGCGGGTAAAGAGTGTGAAAGAGGACTACGAGGGTGTTGTAAGTATGGCAACGCTTGCAATGCAACGCAATGCGATGCAATGCACGTCCTTATAGGCAGTGCCATATCAAGACAGCTCAGCAGTGAATGAGGGGTTGATGGGCCTCGGTTATGCACAGTTGACGATCTCGAGTCATGCTAGTACAAAGTGGTCTTGGTGTAGCTAGTCTACCACTCTACCTACTAGTCAGGGAGATAGCAAGATCATGAAAGATAGATGGCGATTAAGGACATGGACTGTGTAAACTGACTCAAAGCTGTCTTAACGCCACTTGCTCTGTATAGAAAGATTCAGAAAATCTAGAGTGTGTACTTGAACCCAGTCAATCCCTCAATTGCCTTCCCGCCGGCATCAACGCGTTTATTCGCGCGGTGGAACTTCAATGTTAACGCGCCGACGAGGACGATGATAATCGCATTCGCGAGCATCGTCGTGAGCAATCCTGGAATGTAATCTGGTGCATCCTGCGCGCGAAAGACGGTCGTCCCGAGGATACCGCCAATACTGCCGCCGCCGATTAGGGTCGCTGATGTGAGGGCGCGTTTCCATTGGCCTCGGATGTTGTTGCTGTAACCTGTCAATGCTTCGCGAACTAATTAGACCAGGGGCGAAGACATACCTCTGCCAGGATACAAGGGCGGGACAGTTCGCATTCCCAGCAATAGTCGCCAAAAACACGCCAAAATATCTCGGTGCGGGACTGTCAACATACCCCAACAGTCCCAAACCCAGCAACCCCATCGCCGCATTGATGGCAACAATTGGCCCTCGTATCCTCCACTTATCCGCAACAACTCCCTGTGTGAACATCACGATCGCAGCAGCAACATAAGGCGGTGCAACGAGACACTGCGCCTTGACGACGGAGAACCCCATACTCTCTTGCAAAATGATCGGAAGGAAGTAAGCGATCGAATAGGAGTTTGAAGTAGTGAGCATGTACATGACGGCGTAGATCCAGACCTTGCTGTCACGGCCGTTGCGAAGGTACACTTTGAGAGAAAACTCTTCGGCGTATACGTCTGAGCGGTCATTTTCGATTGTTGAGACTATGTATGCTGCTTCGGATTCGTTGAGGAAGTTCCATGACTTGGGCGACTTTTCGGGGAAGTCGACGAGGATCAGGTAGGATCCGAAGCCGAGAACACATGTCAGTATTCCTTCGATCTGCGATACGTTAGCACTGGTATTCGGTATGAGGTGAAAGCAAGACGTACAATAAATATCCACCGCCAGCCATCCTGTCCACCCAGTCCATCCATCTGCATCAGCCCGTAGGCAAGGATACCCCCGAATCCTGACGCGGTACTCCCAATCAAATAGAAAGCGGCATTTCTCTTCTGCAGCTCATACCGGGTATACCAAGTACTCAACAGATAGACACACCCCGGGTAAAATCCCGCCTCAAGCGCACCGAGAATAACCCGTAACCCAGCCATTGCCGGCCAACTCGGCACGAACCCAAACCCGATCATGACGGCGCCCCAAAAGAAGACGATACTTGAGAGGAAGATGCGGGGTCCGATTTTGCGGATTATCACGGTCGCGGGAATCTGGAAGACGGTGTATGTTATGAAGAAGACGAGGGAGGTTATGCTGTAGCCGTTGTTTGAGGCGTTCATGTTGAGATCGGGTTGCATTCTGCTACTATTAGTTGTCATTCGAAAACGTCGTGGAATGGGAGGCATACCCAGCGACTGATGCTGCCCCCAAATTGGTTCTGTCGAGCAAGCTGATACAGTAGAGGCAGCCCAGGGTAACAACCAACCGCAAGTCAATGCGACGGATAAGCCGTTTGTGGTCTTGCGGAGAGAAAGCGCTGAGCGCCTCTTCATGATGAACACTCGGTTTCTCAACCTCGTCGAGGGACTTGATGCTCTGTGCTTTCTCCATCTCTGCGGTATCGAGGAGAATTCTGCAGAAAACAGCAGGGTCCTGGGACACAGCTTATATTCTTAACAGTGGAGCGACGTTGCATGCTTCCCCGCATTACTCGGGTCAACCCCGGACTTCCCCAACTTCACAGTGGATAAGGAGGGGTGGTGGAGCTCTTTTCTCAAGTCATGGCGATCAATACCTGCGACCGGGATAAACACCAACAGAGAATTGCCGAGGCCAAGCGCTCTAGCGTGGGGGATGACGGTGCTTCACCGTAACGCCCAAGGCCCGATTGGCCAGTGCAAGCTTGAAATGGAAGAAGACAAGGATAGATGATACGAATCAAAGCGCCCACTGGTCGAAGAAAGTGCCGTTCAGATTAGACCAGTCGATGTCTGTTAATGTCTCCGCAGAGACGTCAATGGAGTGGCCCAAAATGCCGCCGATCTCTGCCGTAGTCGTATCTCCAAAGTCGATCGGCCAGCCCGTGGCAGGATCAAAGTTCACGTCATTGTATGGGATACCTAGTCCATCGCTGCCATAGGTTGGGGTCGGCGGTGCGTCCTTAGGGGTCTCCGGGGTGTGTGTAGAGCCACCTACCCTGAATGTTTGACCCGTAACGCGATCGACCTTTACGCTGAGATCGCGGAGAATAGTAGCTGCATTCGCTGCTACCGCGAACCCATTTCCGAAGTTTTCTAGTACGGACACGCACAGGTCAATGCTGGTGCGGGCGGTCCAAGTGGAGGAGCTGTTGGGAAAAGCCAGAACGAAGCCGACGAGGGTCATTGCCGCATTCCACTGCCACTGGAAGGCTTCATGCCAGCCGTTCAGAATAGACGTTGTGTCCAGGACTTGATGCATAATATGAGTGAGAGCAGTAGCATGGGCAGCGCATCTCAAGGCCGCGTGCTCGGTGATTGTGCGAGGTACGCCGCCCAGTGCGAAACAAACAGACGACCGATAGAGACCCATGCAGATGTTGTGGTACATGAGTTCAAGCAGTAGACGCTCTCTCTGCAGCCATACAGGAGTGAACTGCTCAATATGTAGGGGCGAGCGATCGGTGGAGAAAGGGATACCCTCGTTCTGACGGGCGGTCTTTAAGACTTCTGGGACGCCTCGTAACCAGGTATCCATAGTGTGGGTAATAGGCTCTGCGTTATCTAGGGTAATGGTGTCCAAGGGTCGGGAATAGAAGGCTAGATACGCTTTCCGGGCAGCGACGATGAGTTTCGTTTTGTGAAGGTTCCAGGTCAACCAAGTGACATTGTCTCCGATCGGCGCGAAGCTAGACCCAGACAACCCAGCTATCTCTCGGTCATCAGCAGGAAGTGTGCATGAAGAGGTCGAGTCTTGGAGAGTGAATGGCCGACCAAGTTTCATGCTTCTGGTACATTCGAGCACATAGATGGTCCACCAGATGCGCTTTCTGAGTTCCCTCTCCCTGCGAGGCATACTCTGCGGCGGCTCGACGTGAAGACCAAGCATGAAGGCTGTCCGCACCGCAAGGCCGCAGGCATTATCGGACATGTTTTGAAACCCTCCGCAGCACAGGTAGATCGAACATAATAAATGACACTGCAACGTCGACAACGTAGGACTTTCATTCTCGTTGGCGAGGAGTGACAGACAGCGACGATAGTGCCATCGACCAGCGATGGTGGAATCATTGTCGTTCACATTTCCTCTCGCTGCTGCTGTGAGCGTCCGCCGGCCTCCTGGTTGCCGCGCCATGCCATACTGCATACAGACGGCTAGGACAATGTCGACCAGAGCAGATGGCTGCCGCTCCTTGTCGGACTTTACCCACAGCGACTGATAATGCTCCTTGAAATCGTTCTCATCGAGAATAGGATAATCTGGGTAGAATGACTCCCAGAATATATTGAGAAAGTACTCCTCCTGCATCGGGGTCAAGGACTCTCCGCCACGGATGGGCTCGCCTGGCAGAGCAGCGGGCTTTGTATTTTCGCCATCATCAATCGTAGAAGCCGGGCCATCGAGAAGTGAGCTAGCCGACTCCGGCAACATCCCCTTGGTCGAATGGGTCTGCTTCAACGCAGCCGTAAGAAAGTTGTTGATCCGATTGATGAAAAAGAACAGCGACGAAGACCCATACCAAGTCTTATTCGGCGACCGCGCGGTACTGATGTATATGCCCTCCCAGACCTTATTCCGTCCATACTCACCCATATCTACCGCGCTATTGCTAGGGCTATCCTCCGGGGTCCTCAACGTCTCCATAGTTGAGCCGCTGCCGCTGCCGGTTCCAGTCGGTCGAGCCCGCTCATTCTGCAATTCCAGTTCTAACTCCTCAACCCGCTTCTTCAACTTCTCAATCTCCCTCGTCGCTTCAGGAAGTGTAGCTGCCCGCCCAAGCCGGTCATTATTACATTCCCCGCCTCTCTTGCGACAGTTGGCGCAGGGAAAGTCCGAGTCGCATTTCAGGCGGTGGACGCGACACCAGTTGCATGCTCTGGCGACCTGGGAGCGACGCTTGAAGTTGGTCCCAGCGTGGCCGACATGCGGGGGCATGCTCACGATGAAAGTGGGGGTGGTCATGTTGTTGATTGAGTAATAAAGAGCCTGGGATGCAAAGAAGATAGTTGCCACAAACGTTGAAAACTCCGGCATTCCGGCATGTCACGTGGTACATTAACTGCCTGAGATTCAAGGCTGCAACATACCCACCATTTGTACTTGCGACGCAACGAGGACTCACTCATCATCGGCGTGGGTTGTTGGTAGTGCTGACAGTTGTTTTAGATGCCATTTACGGGACAGTCTCAAATGCTCTTGGAGAGGCTTGCAGATTAGGAACGTGCCCATATCGAACGCTCCATGAACCATCAGCTTATGGGCTAAGGATAGCACTACTTCTGGATTACTTTGGAGGAAACCATAAACTCTAAATTCTGGACATGGTCTACAATCTAAGGCCTCCATAGCCTCATCGAGGCGAGGATCAACAATGTGCCTTCGGGTCCTGCAATGCCGAAAGGCACAATGTTTCAGATTCAGTGGTGTAACTCCCGTGAGCTGACGCAAGGACTTGTATGAGCGACAGAGATGGCTATGATTGGTGGATTGAATCGGATGACTAATCGGTATGAATTGAAATGAATGAAGGTCTTGCTCTTCTAACTACAGTCTGTATAGAGCTTTAAATATCTGGCCAGAGGCCTCATTAGATCCCGAAAAGGTAGTATCGTATCCTCCATCGTATCCTTCATCAATAATGTATGCAAAGGTGAAAGAACGAGGCGCTGTGATATTGGCTTGGCTGAATAATCCCAAAAATGAGTTCGCCTTGGCTGACAACTTGGGTGCCCCTCCAGCACTGACCTCAAACGAAAGCCCAATCTCAGATCCTGAAGACCACGGTCAACAACATGAGCAGCCCTCTGCAGCTACTGGAGCTAAGAGGATCGATTGTCGTGGCAGGACTAGTCCTGATCTTTGTGACTGCGTTTACATTTCGTACCATTCTCTTAGACAAACGCTGTTCACTGGACGCGCCGAGATGGGGTGATCACCTTGGATCAAAGGCCCGCCAGAGGACACTGTTGACGAGCTCAAAGTCAATATACCTTGATAATTACCATAAAGTGCGTTCCCGTCACTCTCGTTCCGACGGCCGTGGACCTGACCAGAGAGCGTAGTTCAAGGATGCACTAGGATTCCGCATCCAATCGGACGGGGAGGGTATGTCGAAATCACATCAAGTTTAATGGCTCGTGCTGACACCAAATGGTTGAAGAGAAGCTCGTGATTTCGCCGAGGTATCTTGATGAGCTGCGGAGATTGCCGCATAGCGTACTCAGCTTCGAGGACGCGCATAGCGAGGTTGGTTGTCTCGTCCCAGGATCATAAGCCAGCATCTCATGAGCATTCCAGTCACCCGTAACAAAGTACACCGACACTCCGCCACCAAAGTTCTTCCATATAGTACCCCATGTTACAAAGGCCCGCTTGACACCGGCTCTCACCCGCGTCATGCCCATTCTGTCCGCCGAAGCAAACAGGGTCATCCCGCTCGAGATGGGTCGATGCAGAGAGTGGACAGCAATGAATATTCACCAAAGAGTAATGCGGATCATTGCCGTATTAGCAGGACGCGTCTTCATCGGACCAGAGCTCTGCCATGACGAGCGGTATATCGATGCTGCAGTGAACTATACGATTGAGTTCGGCAAAGCGAGTCAGGATATTGAAGGGTTGACTCCATGGATGAGACCATTCTATGCCAAGCGACTCAAATCAGTGATGGCTCTCAGGCGGCGGGAGGAATCGTTCGTGGACTTTATGGCGCTCGTCATTCGGGATCGACGGAGAACGTCAAGCAAGGGCGAAAAGACAGCGGATGATATGTTAGCCTGGCTCTTGGAACAGGCTGCGCGAGACGGTAGTCCGATCGATGTTAGGCATATAGCGCGAACTCAACTTGCGCTTTTTGCCGTCGCATTTCATACAACAGGTCTAACGGCGACAAACGTATTCTTTGACCTTGCGGCTGAGCCAAGGTACATCCAGCCACTCCGCGATCAGATGTCACAAGCTCTGCGGGAGGAAGAGAGTGACGACATACAGAGCAGCCGGCGTCTACAGGGCCTCATCAAACTAGACAGCTTCATAAAGGAATCACTCCGGTTTCGCCCACTCAGCATCGCGACGTTCCAACGCCGTGTTCTGAAGCCAACCACGCTCTCAGACGGGCAATACATTCCAAAGGGTACAATCATCGAGATGCCAACGCACGCCATGACGCGGGATACTGACCACTTCACCAATCCTGAAACTTTCGAACCCTGGCGCTTTGCGGAGGTACGCGATGGAGAGAAAGGTCGGAACCAGTTTGCTTCTGTCTCTGGAATGCTAGGCACTTTTGGATTCGGACCACATGCGTGTCCGGGACGGTTCTTCGCAGCGGCGGTGCTGAAGATTGTCATTGCGGGGGTGTTGGTGAGGTATGATGTGCAGATGCCAATAGCGGAGGGTGGAAGGAGGCAGGAAAGATATAAGAACGTGGAGTTTAGTCTGATGTCCTCGCCGGATACAAGCAAGGAGATTCTGGTGAGGTGGATTGAGGAGAGTTGCTAGTAAGATTAGAAGCTGAAGGTTCAAGACACAGTAGCTCCTCAGCCATCAAGATGCCATCCCCTGAATCCAACAGGGTTAATAAATTGCGTGAGAGAGTCAACGGGTATTGCCCTCAGGCCAAGAGAATGAAATGGGTGGGGTACTTTGACGCTCCCACATAGTCTGGTCTGGACCTGTCACATCTCTAGGATCATCAGGAGGCAAAAGGTCTGGAGCCAGGTTGACTTCCCAGCCAAGCTGCACAGAGCGGTACATCTTCGCAATGACAGAAAAGACATCACTCTCCGGACCACCTTCCAGACCAACTAGATCCGCAACCTGACTCATGTTTTTGATGACAATGTCCAAGATGGCAAGAACATCGACGCGTTCACGAACAGCGGCAGTGTCCCAAAGTTCGTTCTCAAAGGTGGAGAGTTGATATATCACGACAAGGGTATGCACCATTTGTGCGAAGACCGAAAATGGGAAGCCAAGGTAGTCTGCTGGCGAAATAGTGAAGAAGATATCACACCATGATTTCGCACCGTCGAGGCAGCCGTAATGATGGTCTAGCTGTTGATAGGTGAGGTTATCTGACTCTGAGGGAACTTTGGTGAGAGCGGTTTCGTGGAATATAAGGGTGCTGTAGTGATAATGAAGTTGGAGTACCTCTTGAGGCATATTAGCCAATCGCCAAGTGTACGAAACTAGAACCTTTGAACATACTGTAGGTAGCTGAGTCGGGACCAAGCCTGCCTTTAAAGTTCTGTAGCTGGATGTGCATTGAATGGAGGTACGAAGACGATGTCGCTGCCTGAATATGGGTTGACGTCGAGTGAAGTTGATTTCCACAGCGACCCTTGCTGAGGTTGACAATAGACAACTGTAAGCGAACCTGATGCGCCAATATCCCATCATTGAGACACTCGGGCTCCTCCTCCATTTGCCGTAGATACTCGTCCATGAACGGAGTCCAACTGAGACCATCGATCTTTTGTAAGAATGTTGAGATACTGAAGCAATCAGCAGAATTCAGTCAAGGCAAACCTCAACTTACATTGAGGTAACAAGAAAGGCAGCCAGAACTGCTCGACGTTCTTCCATTACTTGACCAGCGACACGAGTGTCTTCGCCCTTGTCAGTAAAAACGCACAGGGGCGTCATCCTCGACTTGGCCGATGGGTTGTGGATGCCCAATTCGTATACCGCAGCATTGACTAGTTGAGTGTAGACATGGAGATTTGGCTTCTGATGTATTTGTTGGTTCGACCTGATGAAAAGCATTAGCTCGAAACATGTAAGGGCAATCGTGGAACACTTACCACCCAAGGAAGATCAGGAGCCCGTGAAGGATATCAATGTCGGTATTCTCATATGCGAGGATCATACGCTCGGCAACGATCGACTTTACCTTGTCGCCGAGGGCACGCCTTTGAGAGGCATGCTTGCTTGCAACCGCCATGATGCATAGCCATGTAAATGGCCGTTGTTCTTGCAGTTGCTGATCCTTCATCTCGGATGGAAGATAAATGCACGGAAAGAATGGCAGGAAATGCATCTTGAAGATGGAAAAGTACTCCTCAGCTTGCTGGGGCGTGAGCTCAGACGGAGTAGGAGGCTGACTGATGACTTCAGGGATGTTCCTTTCAGGTGTCAAGTTTGCGGATTGTGCTGATAACGTAGTACTCCGAGTGATACACGGGCCTGATGACTCGACGGCCTCTGAATTTGATGGGTGACCACTGCTAGACGTGCTTTGTCGCGACATCTGGCCAAGCAGAAGGTTGATCGAATCAGGCCCAGGTGGCTGAACACCAGCGCGAAGGAGGGACACCAAATCATCCAACTTGTCCATGAACTGAGCACTCCTGGCAACTCCGGCCCTCCGAGAAGATTGCCGCTTGGAAGATGTGGGCTGGTGGCAGTCTTTGTTCAGGCGCTCGCATCTGTAGTGGTTAGCAAGACTCAGGCGTAGGAGCGAGTGGGACTGGGAATGTACCTGCGGCATCGTCCTCCGGCCGTCGGGTAGAGGCATTTGCATTTTGACTGCGAGCAGCTGGCGCATGAGCGCCCGTACGGCGCTGGATAGAAGCCTGATGTGTCTTCCATGTTGTTGATGCGAATATCGTGGAGAAGAAGGAGTGTTTGGGGCCAAAAACAGCAAACGGCGACCATGCCACGGCTGACATAAGCACGTCATCCGGCGTTCTGCTTAAGTCCGGGGTATACTTCTCGAGTATCAACACCGAATAAATGTACAGAATAGTCAGTCAGTCGAGTCAAAGCGTTATAGAGGATATATATATCTAATGATGAGATGCTCTCATGTCATATCCCGCCATACCAAGTTCTATGTATCTCATTTAGACCCCTCAAGAGAGCTAGCTATAGACCGCAACGTAGATTCAAAGCTCTTCACAACCTCCTGCAAATAGTTCATATTAATCCTCGTCAACCTGCTTTGAGCAGTTGACGCAGACTGACTTTCTTTCTCCGCCAACGCCTCACTTCTGAGCCTTAACTTGTCCAGCAGACAGTTCGCCGTCGCAACAAGATCCATAACAAGGGCATGGCGTAGCGTAGCCTGATTTCCAAACGGAACATCGTAATCTCCCATACTTATCTTGATCGTACTTGAAATGTAATCATTATTCAATCCCTGTTCAGCAATATGCTCCAGCCCCGTCTCAGTTTGTTGAAGAACGGCAACGACACAGACCAGGTCAGCGTAACTGATTTGGCACTTTGTGCAGACGATAAGATTTCGACAGACGAATAGAACTTTAAATGTGACGTTGAGAATCTGGTCGAGCTGAGGCGAGGGCTTCTCCATTGCGTCTTTGACTTTGGGGACTTGAGCCATTAGGTCTGCGCGGCATTGACAGGTGTCTTCTGCTTGACGGCTCTGAGATGCACAGGAGAGTTTTGAGGAATTGTCGACAGTGCTCGATGTGTTGCTACTACTCTCCCCATGGGAAGCATGCTCTATAGACGGCTGAGATAGACCTAGGTCATTGCTCTGCAGTCCAAGCGTTGGATCAATCGTCTGGTTGGAAGTCAGCTTGTAGTAATATCACTTCACATCTAGCAACTCACATATTCACTCCAATCTAGGGAAGGCCAATCAAACAGCTGACTTGGAATACCCCTCGACCAGTCAACCATTGTGGTGCTGGGCGGTTGTTCGATTAACGGGGCGTTAAGATCAGGCATACCCAAACCTCCAAGCTCACCAACGGCCAACATGTTATTTGTTCCGTTGAGAACCGGCGAGGAAGCATCAATAGGCACGACAGTGTTTGAAAGCGACCCCGTTGACGAATCATCGAGGATATCAGGAATACGGGACGGTAAGGAACTGAACCGACACTGAATCCCCTTCGTTATACATCGATCACAACTATTATGCCTCCCCTTACACCTAACCTTTGCACTGCGGCAGGTATCGCATGCTGTTACTGGCCGGCGGACAGCGGTCTTCGCACCATGGCGATCAGAAGCCTGCCAACTCTGTACTAAATGGGAAGGAATCTCGTCCTTTCGTGACCTTCTGATCTGGCTCGGTGGCATATTTGCCGGTGATGTAAAAAGAGTACCAATGATGTAGAATTGTTCGTGGATGACACTGACAGCAATTAATAAGCGGGCGCCTAGGAAAACTGACGTGCTTTCCTCCTTGAAAGAAGCTACGACAGATTGGGCTAGGCTCTAGGAGCCTCTGGTGCATACTCCGGGAGAAATATATATTGACAAGGTATTGGTCTCATAAGTATTGTTATGTGCTTGAGTTGGGAACGAAACATGGTCTATCGCACCGTAATGTCTTTAAAATAATCGCAACTCTCCCCGATTCAGCCGATTCACCTGCCCGACCTCACGGTCACCTCGCCTCCATCCACAAGTCTACCTATAGTACATATAATGTCGTGACTGAGAAGATCCCCTAGCCAGCAGCAACAGCAGCAGAAACATTAAACAGTCTTTCGCGCTTCATGAGCAGGCTGAGCACAGCCACCAGTGCCCCAGCCGCAATTACAAGCGCATAAGTCTTGCTAATCCCAGATACAATGGTTTCCAGAACCTGAGACCGGAGCTCAGGGCTCAATGTATCCAATAAGCCATTCGTTCCCTGAATAGCAGCCTCAATCTGGTCGCGCGGAACGTCAGGGAGAATCTTCGGGATATTCGTTAGGCAGTCGTTCAAAAACACTGCGTTCGCTATAGCCATGACGATAGTTATACCGCCAAACTGCGCAAGAGTCATGAAGCCGACGGCAGCGGGGATGGCTTCGGGCTTAAGAATAGCTTGAGCAACTGAGAATGAAGCTTGAATCCAGAGACCGACTCCAAGTCCTAATATCACAGTGTAGCCATAGATGCGTCTGGTTGACGTATCCATGTCGACTGTGAACATCAGAGCTCCACCCACTACTGCCAAAAGACCACCCGCCGTATACCAGGGCATGTAATAACCGAACTTCGATAGGAGGATGCCGTTGGCCAAGATGGTGACCACCAACAGAACAATCATCGGCAGTAGACGAATTCCCGCGTCAAGCGCTGCATCGCCGCGAGTGAACTGGAAGAACAACGGCACCATATAGATCGGGACAAAGGCCGATGCACCGGCTGCAGAAGTCGAAGCAAAAAGGATAAGAATGGTCCGAGAGCGGAAGAACTCCACGGGGATAATGCGACGCTCGAGTGTGGTGAAGACAGTAAAATCTTGCTGAAGTCCAAGTGTAATGAATAGAATGCCAGCAACGACGAAAAGCGCAATGACCTGCCCTGAGCTCCAGGGATATACGACTCCGCCCCATGAGATAGCGAGGATGAACGCCGTCAGGGCTCCGACTTGCAAAATAGACCCAACAACATCCAGCTCACGGCCGCGGTCCTTCAAGGAGGTTCCCGGTCGGGGATCCTTGTTTGGAAGAAGAAAAATGTAGACTGGAGCTGCCGCCCCTCCCAGGAACAAATTGATGTAGAAAGACCAGCGCCAGCCAACTGCAGACTCGGTGAAGCCTCCTCCCACCACTGGTCCAAGGACAATCCCAATCCCCCATGTTAGTCCAGTCGCACCAACATATACTGGGCGCTCTGGCAGCGAAGTCGTCATGGCGATGAGAGTCATGATTCCAACGTAGAGTCCAGCGCCGGCTATACCGCACAATGCGCGTCCAACAATCATAACATTCATGCTCGGCGCGGCACCACAGATCGCAGACCCGATCTCGAACACCGCAACGTTGAGTATATACGTCCACTTCACATTGAAGTGAGAGTATACCTTCCCCCAAATCAGGTTCGTCGCGGTAGCTCCGAGGAGAAAGGCCGCACTAAGCCAGGTCAATTTCTCCAACTCACCGAGGTCTTCTATAATAACGGGCTGGATATCAGCGACAATAGTGGCGTCGAGGGCGTAAAGGAACATAGACGACTGGATTGAGGCCATGACTAGCCACCACTTCCAGCCGCTGATGCTGCGAGGAGGTTCTTGTTCGGGTTCATTACCATCCTGCTTTCCGTTGTCGGTGGTCGAGGGGCAAGGGGACGTAGCCCCGGCACGCTCTTTAAATTCGTCGGTAGCGGTCATGGTGTTTCGATCTGTTGGCACAAATGATGGTCCGGGTTAGTGGTGACTTCGGCAACGGAGGACATGTTTATACTTACTGTGATCCAGCGCTCCCAGCCATATTCGTCAACATCTTCGCGCCGTCTGAAAGTCTCCGAGATGATTTCTAATAGCAAACCTGGCGGATTATTGTTTCCAGGAATGTCTCAATCCTAAGATCTAGGAGAATGCTGTCACTCGCAAGATGCACCTTCTTTCGGACCTGGTCGCCCTTTTGGGACATCCTCGGAATTTTCTTACCGCTTTCGGCCATCCTCCGAATCAGCCTACCAAAGGGTTGAATGTCACACTACCGTTGCACATTATAATGCATCTTGGTCTTGATGTAATCCCTAACCTTAGGTCAGAATGTTAATTGGCCGATGACTGTGTGCCCCGGGGTTGATTGAAGTTTCCACCATACCATCGGACCCGGGCGATTCTGTATCTCTATAGAGCAGGGCAGACCTCGGGTATGGTTATTTTGGTATGATTACGTGCATCTCCAGTTTGGGGCCTGTTCTAAGATGATGACATGCTTCATATGCCCCAAGGTCAGCCGAAGCGTTTTGATACACCTGCCTGTCTCCGATCCAGAAAACTACATGGAGATATGGCGGACTCAACGGGCTCAGAATGAAAATCCTTGGAACATCGCGCTTTCTTTACGCTAGGACACATGGGAGATATCATCAAAGTATAGTACCTAGGGCACGTCAATGAGTATATAGCTCTAGGCAACGGGTCCGCGTTGTTGATGTCCAGCACAGTGGATGTTGAAATGCAACCGTCAGCATAGCTACTTACCGGGCAACGTGAGAACCCTCCCTACCCAATCCTCTTTGACCCTGTTAATTCCTTCTTTGCAACCAGCTTTACTCGTCAATCTTTCTCATCTCAACGACCCCCTGCCTTCCCTTATCCAAAAATGACGAAAAAGTGACCTTCAACCCCGCCAAATTTGCCAACTGCCGCCATTCAGAAACATTCCTCTCCCGCCCACCATAAAGCACGACCATCGTTGCATTACCCGCTGGCGCACCTTCCTTTAGACGTTCATGAATGAGAATGCGCGAGTACGGTGCCATAGCCACTGATATCTTCTGCAGTAACCTTGCGGCAGCAAGATCAGGCAGATTATGCAATACACCAGCGAGATGGTAGATCGGTGCACCAGAGATAGGCTGGGGACTGTTTTCTTGTGCGTAATCCCACTTCAGAACAGTTATATCGGGTATCTCGCTGATATCAGGATTGTATTCCTGTAGAATGAGATCTTGCGGCTCGAGTCCTGGTATGGTCTTCTTCAGGTCGAGGAGGAGATCACCGCGTCCACCACCTATATCAACCATTGTCGTAGGAAGTCCTTGTCCCCTCGTTTCATTGAAAACAGAGGGAAGGTCATACCCCAATAACTTCAATCTCTCCGATGCACCCTGATCCACACCGAATCGCCCCTGCATAAACGTATTGAAGCTATCCATGCGATCATTCTCAGCCATAATCGCGTACGTATGTAACCCCGCGCGCTTCTCATCTCCCATCATCTTGTAAGCGTACTGCGTAGGCGTCCCAAGTTCGGTAAATGGGTACTCGAATCCGGTTGCTTCAAGCTTTGGCATGAGGAAGGCTGAGGCGAGGAGGACTTCCGTTGTACTGCGAACTCATCTTAGTACCGTCGAGTCAATACGTGATGTTTAGACGCACAAATGCAAGATGCCCTGAACGGCCGATGGCTTCGCAGCCAGATACCGCGTTATCTCATTAGGGCCAAACAGACCCTCATCGGCGATCGTAGCCCACTCCAACGCGGCCATAGCAATGAGAGTATCCTCTATAGCACGTTAATAACGCATATGACGAGTGCCAGAATGATATTATACCAATGAGTTTCACGGCTGTACTCATACATGTCAGCATTCTCGATATAATAGGTATTATTCGAGTGTCGTACGAGGAATATCCGTCGTCCCACCAGGACAACTCCGCAGATACGCATCGCGAACATCACGCGCCGTAGCAGGTGTATTGAACTCAATGAGACTCTCAAAGACGCGGAACCGGACGGCCACCGGGACGAAGCCTAGTGATCCGATCTTAAACCCGCATTAGTACCAAGTAGAATTTCAGATAGGGGATCTTCACCGAGGCAACGGTCTTGAAGACACTGAATCCAGGAGGGGTAGTAGCCATGATTGCTTTTCCTGTTAACGAATGGTGAAAATAGAACTTCAGCCGCTCGGGGATGCTGGATTTATATCGTCATCCTCTGGGCGTTCGGAATTCGGGGAATAGGACAATTCAGGGCCCTTGAGCGCGCTGTGATACGATTCAGCAGGGATCATGCAGGTCTCACAGCAATCCTTGACCCTGACCTTGAGATAAGGTTATAGAGCAGTCAGCTACATCACCTACGTCACAGAGATATCAAAGTAAAAGATGAATAAACTCATAACAGCTATACTAGGTTTCTAATTCCTATGATGGCAAATCCGACATGTGTGAAGGCGAGACCTCGGCAAAAGTGGCGACGTTCTCCTCGTCGGGGGTCTTAGGGCGAGGGCGATCTGGAGGCGCTGAAGAGCTACTCGGGAGGTCGAACGTGGCAGGCCCCAAATGTCCACTCGGTTTCTTGAGCTTCTGATACGGTGATGTTTGATCACTTTCAGGGTAAAGACTCTGCCTAATCTTGCGACGTTCGCGCGGTGATGGGCTAGCTTTGGCCGTAGCATTATGGCCAGCATCAGAGTCTTCTGAGCTTTCTCCATCAGCATGCGCCCGACCACGTTTCGGCTCCAACTCGAAATATAGTTCTGCCAGCTTGGTGTCATAATCTTCCTTCTTTCTTAGCTTTTCGTCAATAAATTGTGAGCTTCGTGTGCTAAAGTATGGGTAGAAAGCGTCACTCCACTGCGAACCCCGGCGATCTTGGTCGCGATACCTGCCTTGCAAATGGCCTTTGAAAACTCGATTGAGATTCCATGGCTGGGTGAGGCCAATAGTAAACCAATACCGCTTTGTGAGCCAGTTTTGTCGAAGGATGGATATCCAGGGCTTGCGCTTGACATTGGTATTGGATTTGCCGTCTGGGCTGCGCTCTGGGTAGGGACCTTGGAGTTCCTCATCCAGCACCATTTGATTATCAAAGTGACCAGCAAGGGCCTCTTCTTCGAACAATCTCAGGAACTCCTCCATATGGGTTTCAAATATGAACAGTGCTCGTTCATTGATATTGTTCATGGTTTCAGTAGGTAGGAATTTTCGTGGTATATCCGATAACCAGCACACGGGACTCTGTAGCTCTATAGGCAGAGAACATGCCCATTCCAGGTCGATAAGCCCAACAATGTTCCAATGGTGGTCCACAAAAATGTCTCCCCGATCCATCCCCGTGAGCGAGAGGACGAACGGTCCATGACGATGTTTATTCGTGAGATACTGAGGAAGCAGAGCTCTCATTCCAACCACGTTTGCCAGCCGACGCTCGCCCTCGGATCGATCGTTGAACGCAGGCGGTACTGCTGTGAGCCGAGCTTCATGGCATTTTAAGAGATCACAGGCGTAGGGCTCTGCTTCCTGATACGTCGAATTTCTCGGCATCGTGTTCACGCCCTCGTTTTCCATGGAATGCAGATGCTGAGTGAGAGGACGATTTGTCAGAGATATCTGTCCTGTGTCATCCACCGTCCATGACCCAATTCTGGGTTGCGCTATCGAGTTTAGAGATAGTACAATCCTGGCAAAGCTTCGAAATAACGCTTTCCTGTGGTCGTCGTCTGTGGGATGGGTCCAAACATCCGCAAGTTTGTCTCCTGGCACGGCGCCGATGATCATGTATCCAACTCCGAGCTCGTTTTGCGAGTTTGCTCGTACAAAGCGGCGCGGCTGAAGTTCTAACTCTGTCGGGTTTGAGGGTTGGCCCAACAGCCTATGCCACCGTCGACGATAACAGTTCTCCTGGTGATGCTGGGCAGGGGGTGCAGATTTAGAAAACTGGCTCGTTTGTTAGATAATTTTGAGAAAGAAATGAAAGAGCTTACGGCACAGCCATTTTCAAAGCCGAATCCATAAAGCCGAGGAATTGGAACTTTCGGACAGTGCTCGGCAATCAACATGTAGGTCGCTATCTCACAACGCAGTTTCTCGTCAGTATTCCCGGGGTTGTGATTCTGTCCCAGCTTGTGCGGCAGGGGAACCCGAAAAAAGACCCTGGGTCTGTCGTTGACATCAATTGGGATGCTGAGGTTGTGTCTTCCGTACAGCCAGCCATAGCCAGCAACATGCACATCGCGCAATCGTAGACCAAGGTGCTCCGCCACCACCTGCTGAATAGTAAGCCGTCGAGACATTAGGCTTTCCTGAAATGTATCCTTTTGGGCGGGGAATTTCGAATATAAGACAACGTCGAATCGCTTCTTGCGGGCTTCTTCATAGGTGAGGTGCTTTCCATCCACCTCCCTTGTGTCCTCCTTTGTGGTATGCTTGCCCTGGCGGGCCTCCTTTGCGACAGTAAGCATGACTGCTTCAAGTCACAATTGCAGAAAATGAAAGTCAAATCTTAAAGATAGATTGAATTTAAAGTAAATAGTAGTTAGCTATGCTTGCGGAAGATAATAGTAGATGAAGACCGCGTTGATCAGAACAGCCAACAGTCCACTACGCTGTTCACAGTCGCTCCTTCCTGCACCCTAAACTCCACAACAGACGTTATCACCGCATTGTTGATAAACTCCGAATAAACTCCTCCATGGCCTGACGGTTGATCTCATCAATATTGTATGGCCAGGTCTTGCGTGCACGCCAATTAACCTCCCTCCAGATAGTCGCTGGACCGTTTCCATGCTGCCACTCGTACAACTCCCCAGAAAACCAACTCGTCTCGACAAGCCAAAGGGTACGGTTCAGACGGACACGGTCGTATGCCTCGAGTGCAAGTTGGATCAAAGTCGTCTTTCTGTACCGCTTATCGGGCAGTGCCTCTTTTGCGAGCTCCAGCAGACTGACCAGCGCCGCCGCATCCTCGACACCCATTCCTGCACCTGCACCATGATGGGGAGACGCAGGGTGCGCGGCATCACCAGCCAGACACATCCTGTCATCAATATATGTTGTGGCGGGGTCGTCAAAGGTGTCGAAAATCACCCATCGGTCTATTTGATCTGGTAAGAGATCGATAATTGCTCGCGTAATAGCAGGGAATTTCCTGAATGCTTTCACGACTTCTTTCTTAGAGAGCGAATCTATGGAATTCCTCTTGTCTGGAAGCTCTTTTGCATCCTTCACAAACGCGACAACGTTGAACAGCTCTCCATCTGCTACTGGAAACGTGACGGCATGTGCACCCTGTCCGAGGTGGATATATCGATTCGTTCCAATGTCCTTCCCTACGAGCGCGTTTACCTTGTGCGATCGTATCAGCCCGCGGAAAACGTATTTGTGGGCATATCCTGGTTCCTCGTCCTCTCCTATCACATACTGTCGGACTCGAGAGTGAATCCCATCGCATCCGATCACTTCGCATGTCAGCAAATGACTACTTACAGGACTTGTAACTCACCTATATCCGCTTCGACTATGGTCTTATCCTTGAACCTCAGCAGCATCTTCTTGTCTTCTCCGCGGTGCCTCATCACATCCAGCTCCTTCTCGAAGACAACGCAGCCTTTGGGCAGAAGTTGGGACAGCTCAGCAATGAACTTGGAACGTTGACAGCTCTCAAATCCCCCTTTACCTGTACCCTTCTTGTCAACGGGTGTTATATGGTCGTCGCCGTACGCATTAATCCAGGAAAAACGATCCTTGGCATCACTGGTGGCCACCTGCTTGAACGCTCCATAGATGCGCGGATCAAGCACTCTCATCGCCCACTCGGTGTTTGGTGTGAAGGCAATGGTTGTCTCGATCTTGCTGTATCCTGACTTTCGCTCGTACACTTTGACGTGGAAGCCGCGAGAAACAAGCCCTACGGCCATGGTCAATCCTGTGATCCCACCCCCGATGATGGCAACATCCAGTGTTTGGTCTGCAGCGCCTGACGGCATCTTGCATTCAAGTACAAGCAAATGATTTGGCTTTGAAGGTATCCCTATACGGCTTCCATCTACCCCACGGAAGTAGTCTCGAGTCACTTTATGTCCTTCGGGCACAAAGCTACAGGCAGCGGGGGATGGCGACACCACCTACCCAACACGCACGTACTTTATCCCAACCAATCCAATCCTCGACATGGTATCATTGCATGCATTCGCCTGCGTCCTTATCTCCACCAGATCTCTTCGATCCACAAGACCATGTCCCACCCCTCCATGATCCCGGTGGAATGGCCCACGTGGCGCGTCTGAGCGTGACCTGGGACTATACAGCCTCATTTTATAGCTCACCCAAGCCTTTCTCTTTGTTCTCGTGCAGTAGCAATATATCGTAGCGCCATCGAAGGTTTATTTTGACCATTGGCGTACCGACAACAATCGCCTACCTTTCTTTCTCCTCTCGACCGTTTTCTCTTTGTCCACTGTGGTTCTGGTACGTAGCGAGGTCGCATTACTTTAGCTTAATTCAGGTTATTTGCTCTTGCTCTTCTAATCGAGTCATAACAAATAACATTGAGGGATGGACAATTTCGTAAACTATCAGTGGTGGCCTCGCGAGTCCGAAGTTCGTGCTGATGCTGGTTGTTGGTAACGCCGCTCAAGCCCCCAATCCCCAAGGTGCCCATGGCTACCTATGGTGGGCTGCAACCAACGCAGAACACAACACTACTCGCATATTGGCTACATAAGTCTTTGATAGCCAACATGAATCAAAACTTGGCAGCAGGATGATCAGGCGTCATAGAAACAACCTTGTGTTTATCCCAGAACGATAGTATATAGCATCCCACCTGCAAGCTGCAATAACAAGATACATCAGACTAAACTAAACAGATTCAGTCTCATATGGGAGTTTTCCCAATTTATCAGCCAGAACCTTCTCCGTCAATCTCCATAGATTCTCCTGCAACTCATGACTCTGCCCTTCACTAGACGGACTAGTCACTTTGCGATCTGGCATAATCTGCATTTCCCGTTAGCATTTCTTCCCAAGTTCAATTGCTAACTCAAAGTATGAGGAAGACTTACATATTCCCCTTGAATCCCCTCACCAACAACATCCCTCCCCGTTGCCGCAAAAAGCGCAGCCCGACACCCCTGATCAACCGGATCCTTCATAAACGGCCTCACAATCGCAACACCCACAGTCCCCAGCTTCCCATACGCATCCTCCGCCTGCTTCTGCTGATCCGTACTCACAGCCCCAGGATGCGTAGCATTCATAAAAGGCCCAGACTTGGGATCACTATTGAACCCAAGCGCACCCTTGCTCTTCCTCTCTGCAAGAGCCCGGATAATAAGGACTTGCGCGAGTTTCGTTCGGTTATACAATTTCGCTGGCCCGATATCGGTATTCAGCTCGTTCAGATCCTTGAATTGGACTTCCTTGGCGTTAATAGCGCGGTGCATTTCGGATGACTGCAGGACGAGTCTTGAATCTTGCGTCTGCTGTAGTAATGGGAGTAGAACCCTCGCAAGATGAAACTGCGCTATATGATTCACCTGCATATGGGAATCAATCCCGTCCTTCGTCTCATTGTAAACCCCTACACCCAGACCCGCATTACAGATGAGCGCATCCAATTTCCCATTTAATCTCTCCTTCAATTCCCTCGCGACTCGATCCGTGGCTTTTAAATCCTCCAACTCGATTTGAACAGAATGAACCCTCGAGACGTCCCCGTATTTCTTCAGTCCCTCGGTTGCTTCCTCAATATGCTCTTCTTTCTTTCCCAAGAGATAGAGAGCTTTGGGGTTATGCTGTAGGATATGTGCGCAGAGACCGAACCCTATTCCTGCGGATCCGCCTGTCACGACGTATGTTTTTCCCGCGAGGTCGGGGATGTCCTTATTGGGATCGTAGGTGTTTGAGCTGCTGAACATAGTATTAGTTGGTGTTTCTTTTGCTATAGTTAGGTAGATAGTAGGTGTGTAAGAACGATGAATGGGAAAAACTATGGTGTGGTAGAAGCTCGATCTATAGATCGGGATAGTTGTCAAGGTGACGTCAAGACTATGGTTAAGGCGGAGGTCATAATGACCGTAGACCTTCTTACCTTGCAGATACGAAATGCCGCGAATGCTTCGCTATACCGGGTGCGTTGCTGATCGATCTCGCAGCTGGCGAGTTGGGTGCGGTCAAGATCGAGGTCGGGGAAAGTATAGTACGGCAACCCGCTCTATATAACAGCTGGGATAGGCCGATGCCCGAGCGGGCGGCTATAGGTGCGCGGCAGAACATGAATGAGTAGTGAACAAAAAACGATGCCTTGAAGTGAGAAAGTCAAGAGTAGAGCATGGTTTTAATGTATTCGAGTCAATTACATGTTGACTCGGGGATGTCGTGGTTCCACAGCGCTGGTGCAAGAAAGAAAAGGCAAAAAAAGTTAATGCTCACACTCGGATTCGAACCGAGGATCTCATGATTACTAGTCATGCGCTTTACCAACTAAGCCATGCGAGCCACGTGACCAGCTGGTCCATGCGAGCAATTGCCCACTAGGCCACTCCAGCTGATTCGTTGTTTCATGTTTTTGTATTTTACACTATAAGCCAGTGACAAAAGGCCGCGCACCGGCGATCAAAAAGGGGCTCGCTAGCGCTAAGGTTCGTTCCTTCCTCAATTCCGGTGCTCCAGCAAAAATTTTCAACATTAGGCTCCATAGACCATGTCTGGAGGTCAAAAAATGCTCACACTCGGATTCGAACCGAGGATCTCATGATTGCTATACTAGTCATGCGCTTTACCAACTAAGCCATGCGAGCAGTTGTTGATGGAAGCAGTTTTGGAGTTAAATTCTATAGTCACATGATGACATCCTAAAGAATGCAGGTATCCTGGTCACCTATCGGGACGCAACGCTCTTTCCCTCCATGATCCAATGAGTCGACCAGGCCGCAGGTGCTTTGTTTTGGCATTCTGGTCTTTCAGTAGCATTACACATTCTCAGTATCAATGCCCCGCCGCCGTGGCTACCTAAGCACTCTGCTGTCATTACTACCTGTCATCATCTCGGGAAATATATATTCGCGACTCCGTACCCTCCTCATACCTCCGGAAGCTAACGCTCACTACCGCAGAATGAAATATGTCAAACTCGGCCAAAGCGACCTCCGCGTCTCCCCCAAGGGCCGCTATCCCTTTGCAGTCGCTATAGACGAAGCCCTCCGTATCCTGGACCACTACTACAGATCTGGGCTCAACTACTACGACACGGCCAACAGCTGCTTTAATGGCGAATCTGAAGCAATCCTGGGCCAAGCAATCAAGAATTCCAACTGGCGGCACGAGAACCTAGTCATTGCAACCAATGTCTGGTTCCCTGGTAGTCGGGGAACAGTGAATTCTGGGATCCTGACAGAAGATGGGCTAGAGAATGCAGGCTACATCAACCACTACGGTCTCAGCAGAAAGCACATCTTCGATAGCCTTGACGGATCACTGGCAAGATTACAACTCCCTACGTCGACCTTCTTCAAATCCACGGCATCGATCCACAAACCCCCGTGGAAGAAACAGTGGAAGCATTGCATGACGTCGTCAAGCCTGGAAAAGCACGATACATCGGCGCTTCATTCATGCGCACCCACCAGTTTCTAGAATACCAGTATGGTGCGCGAATAAACGGGTGGACAGAATTTATCACCATGCAGAGCCTGCACACTGTCATCTACCAGGAAGAGGAACGCGAGATATACCCCAGCATCGCAAAATCTGGAATGGCTGCTATTCCCTGGAGTCCTGTGTTAATGGGTTTCCTGACACAACCATGGAAGACATCCGTTGATAGCATGCGCGCAACGGTATGGGGTTTCCCGTTCTACGGGTACCCGTTCACGGAAGTCGATAAGAGGATTAACGAGAAGATCGAGGAGATAACCGAAGTGCGCGGGGTAAACATGACTACTGTTGTACTTGCTTATTCGCTTGCCAAACCCTTTTCGACGGCGCTGATTGTTGGAATGAGTAAGAAGAAGCGCGTCGATGAGGCTTTGAAGGCGCTTGAGTTGCGGCTTACAGAGGAGGAGATTCAGAGTATTGATAAGCTGTATGTACCAAGGCACTTCATTGGGCGTTGATAGGCAGAGCTTACATAGATATAGAAATTAGTTTGACTAGATAGAACGATGATAGGTCTTGAGAACAACATGAGAAGTCTACATTCGGCCACGGTCAAAGAGTACACTGCTGATGAATACAGGATACCAGACCACCGCATTCAGTCTTCTCCGTCCTTGTTCCAAATTACTTTCCCACGACGACTAATACGGAATCCGTCAAACTTGACCAACTTGTAAATAACCTCCAGTGCTTGCCCAGCAAACGGCCCCTGATAGTCAATGATCCTACTCCCGCAGGGCCGACGACAAGTGCACACTGCAAGTGACCCCCTGGACCAAATAGCCCTAGAGCCCTCGCCCACCTCAACCCCTTCTGCCTTTCTAAAGTTGAGCACGTCATAGCGGCCTAGTATACCCTGTGTCAAAAACGCAAAGCTTATGTCTCTGAGCGCGGGGAACCCAGAAGCCAGATATCCGATGGTAGGAACCCACTCGCGGCTCTCAAAATGGATCTTGAACAAGTTCAGGCTTCGCAGCGTGGCTCGGTGCTTTGAAAGGAACGACTGGAAAAGACGATAGTCGATATTCTGTGCGTTTTGGAGCTTCACCTCCTCCAGACGGCACCCCAAATCGGTCGTGAAGAGCCTGTCCATGAACTGCGCGTTCTTCCCCAATTTACAGTCCACGGTGAGCTTTGTTAGACTTGAAGCACGCCTGATCATTTCGATGGCCATGTCACCAGCAACTTCACTTTCGCCTATCTTCAGACTTACATTCAGAGTCCGGACTCCCCGCCACAACGCGCTAAATTGGGGCATTCGAAGAGGAACCATTGATAAGCCCTGCATACTAGCAGCGGCGGCAGCAGCAAGCGCATCAAGCGCATCAAGGTTCCTAGGTAAGGGCAAGTCAAACTCCGAACCGATAATCCCAAACTCCTTTAAGGGCTTCCCAACCTCGATGATCGTCCGAAGAAGCACCGTCACTGCATCACCCATACTCAGCGGGTCTGGACCGTCCGACTTTTCATTCTCACCCCCCTCACGTTGACCACGCCCAGAACCTGGACTAGCGCAAACTCTGAACGAGGAACAGTTGACCAGGTTCCGGATGATCTCGCTTAACCAGCGCACCTTTCTCTGGCGCAGTTCCACAAGGCCCTGCTCGTCCCGTTCCCACCCGTTCCCCTGCCCTATGTACTCCCCCAGCCCGTTGCGCCCTCTGTCATTCAGAGAAGAAACGGCTTTATTTTCCACTATCATCCGTGGATCAAACTTATCCGCCTCGCAACCCCGAATCACAAGCGTCGTAACGTACCGTGAAAACCTGGCATGCCTCGAAAACCCCCTCAGCCTATGCAGACTCTCAAGCGACAAATCCGTCTGCAGAACCCTGAACCTCTTCCCAAACGACGAAATAGTAGCTCCCGCAAAAACGATACTCGTTTCTCGAAACGACACTTGATCTTTGATATCCAGGAATGAACAAACCATATTCAGTAGTTCGACGGGGAGATCGAGGATTCGGAAGAAGGCGTTGAAGCGTTCGAAGATTGTCCGCGCTAGTTCCTGTTGGCGTTTGATGAAGAGGTCTTCGCGCGTTAGTTCGGGTTGCGGCTCGGGTTGCGGTTCGGGCTTGGGTTCGGGCTTGGGGGAGAGTTCTGCGAAGTCGTCATGGTTGCGGGTGCTTGAGCGGGTTAGGACCATGTTTTTTGTTTGTCTTTGGAGTGTTGGTATTGGTGGATGTAGGATGTAGGATGTAGGATTTACGAGACGGTGAGGTGTGAGGTTGGAAGAGATAGAAGGATGTGCTTTGAGGGAGGAAGAATCCATTGTCTGTGGGAAGAACGGAATCAATTTATACCATCTGGCTGATAACAATTTCCTTAGTGAATGAGTACCATGCTTTAAGAGGCGAATGAGCCAGCGAATTGATGATTGGATGCTTGGGAAGGCAGCGGATTCCTCCAGGTTCTGGACATTATAGTAATCACCAGATCCAGTACATCCCTAAGTTCTCTCAGAATAGCCTTGAGGTAATGGTGGGTCAGGACAATATTGATTGAACCTGAGTCATTATCATCCACCTGTTTAACTAAACAGGCTAGAGCCAGGGTAGCTTATTCTGTCTTTTGTGGAGGAAAAAGTCTGACGCTGTTCTCTTGTACGTCACAGGATGTCCAGTCCATACCTAAGACTTTTCCCACCCCCGCCCTATAGCCTAGTCTATAAACAGTCTGTGTGATGGAAGGAAGAATAGTTACTAAAGACCCCAGGATATGAGTCCCTGACGTACAACTAGGTGAAAAGTTGTAACCTTCATGGCTAGGTTACATGAACATGGTAGGTTGGTGTATGGCATTTTTAGAGACAAAGACAATGATATGTCCTTGATAGCTCAAACGTAGGGTGAATAGGCCGTTTAATAGAACCGTGAAGGGCCGATGACGCGATGTCATGTGTCATTTGCACAGCCATAAAGACGCCTTGCTAAACGAAAGATATAAGAGTGTCACAAGGTAACCTCGGCCCCGTCCCGAATTTGTTCCAGACGGATTGATCGGCTGCCTAGTTTTCTTGGCCTTGATGTCTGTTCCTGCCAGTGACGAGAGCAGAGGTGACACTGGTGAAGAACTTGACGTTCACAAGGTACTTACTGAGTGTCCTCCAGCACCTGATAGTGAGAAAATACCGGATCAAGGAGACGAAGGACAGGTCACAGAAACGGAAAACCCAACGTCGTCATTGTCATCATCATCGTCGTCGTCGTCGTCATGTATCGAATCAAACGCGAACCCTGGATATTTCCACCCAGACTCCTGGGTGTCCGCCAGGGTGCCTGATCAGGAACTTGATGCAGATGATGTGTATCTTCATCACAGACTTAAAGAGTTTCTGCAGGCGACGGATGATGCCAATCAAGGTCAAGAGATTGTTGGTCCTACTCAAGATAGTCATTCGACCCCGTCTGATCCACTCCTAGAGGAACAGTCACTATGTGAACCTCCTCGCCGTGAACCGCCCGTGCAACTCCCGGAGCAACCCCCAAAGCAACCCCCGGAGCAGCCCACCGTGGAGTCCTCGACAATCGAAACAGTTTGCTCCCTCATTGTCTACCGCTGCCGTTACTGCGGTAACATCTTCCACCGCAAAGGCCGATACCTCTCACACCTATCAACAACGCACGACCCGAGTACCAGGGAAGAACGGAGGGATAGCAGACCAAACAGCTGCAGCTACTGCGGCAAGCAGTTCACATCACGAGGAAATCTCAGGCAGCACCAACTCTACAAGCACGACATCCCACTAGACAGAGCCACAGTTGAAATCACTTCCCCCAGCGCATACCCCTGCGAATACTGCCAAGATGAATTCAGCCATGAGTCTGCGCTGAAACGACATCGCACAGTCAGGCACCAGATTCCTTACCCGGACCCCGTCTTCGCCTGCTCACACCCAAATTGCGTCAAGGCCTTCGGCAGTAGATCGACTCTAAAACGGCACGAGCGGACGGTCCATAGCGCCGCTTCAAAATGGGACTGCCCGGTCCCACATTGTCGGCGGAAGTTCAGGCGGCGGGATTATGTCGTGATCCATGTGCAGAAGACGCATAGGTTGGTTGTACCTCAGCGGCCTGGGCAGGGGGCGGGTGGTGGGGGCGGAGGTCGAAGTGCTTTCTGATGAGTGATGTGGTAGCTATTTTTTGGTCAGGCTGGAAGTGCGGTGTTGTCTAGGAACGTCAGCCTATGGAGGAGGGTAGCGGGTTTGCGAACCCGCGTCTGAGGCCCTAGGTTTTATGATCTTAATGATTAATGCCCCACTGTAACGATACAGTCCGATTAATATCTACTTTGTTCATTCTTGAAAGCCTCTATAACGGATATAAAAGGAATAATCCTGTCAAGTCAATAATGCGCATTGTGAGCGCACAGAGATCTAAATAATGATTCAGAACACAATAAAGTTAAGGGAAAGAAAGCTTTGTTCACTTGTCACTTACCTTCTTGTATTATATAGACCACCTAGCCATTAATCTAATTTTTAGAAAATCTGCTTTCTAGTCAACGCGTACTCCTGGGTCATACATCTATATTATACAACAGCCGAGAACGTATCCTAACGCTTCTAGAACCAGAAGAATCTACATTAAACATGGACAGCGCGGTGCAGACTCTACAACTGTCCAGTGTGAGAACCACCGCACACAGGGGGTCTCTGCCGCCTGACTCGAGCACACAGGAGTCTACAGGTTTGGCCGGACAGGATGCTCCACTAGAGTCTACTTCTCTAGAAGTTAATATCTCTATAGACCAGTCTTCCCTTTCCCAACCAAGTCAAAATCACAGAAGATTTCAGGTAAGACACAAACCCTGAGTGCTGTATCTGCACCTTTAGAATAGCATCCTACATCTTACGATCGGCGCTAACATCACGCACTAGATATGATTCCCTCTACGATTGCAAGATCTGCAACGACAAACTTGCTACTTTGAGCAAGTTGCTGATGCATCAGAAAAAGAGGCGCACCGGTTCATCACACGTCTGCGAGACCTGCAAAAAAAGACTAAATAGTACCTACGCTGTGAACAAACACAGAAAAATATTTCACCCCCGGGTTTGGTGCAACTACTGCCAAGAAGGATTTGCGCAACCCCGGGCTCTTGTTAGCCACCAGAGTTTAGTCCATAAGGCTAATGATGCCAAAAGCATTCCACAGGCTCTCAGGCAGAAGTGCGAAATTTGTCACAAGGTCTTTAAGCAACGCAAGTATCTGGCGGGGAGAAGAACAGCCTTGATTAACTAAATTAAACTAAAACTACTCGGCGCCACAACGTAAGAGGCAATACCGGACGCTTCACCAGTCACCAAGGGTTCACCCATATACAGACGGCGAGGAATATGTCGATTCATTCGGGGATGCAATGGACAATTTGCTGAATCGCTTCGCCGATGTAGAGCGGGCACGGGAGACGAGGAGCGAGGGTCCCGAAACGCCACGCCGGCCACCGCAAACGCCGTATGAGCTTCCGGAGGTTGTGCTCTATTCCGCGGGCAGTCCAAAGTCGGGGTCCCGGCGGCCGAGCCTCTCACCGGGCCTCCCGACGCTGGGTCACCGAATGAAGAAAAGGACTAACCCGAAAACCATCTCTTGGCACAGATTGATACCGGCCTTCAGCAGATTGGGCAAGCCCAGTTGATTGTCGCGTCAGTCCTTCGCCTAGCTAGCATGGGCAAATCCGCCCTGTCCGCCGATGAAACATCGAGCGTGACTCTTGCCTCGAAGAACCGAGAAGAGGGCAAAGATGCCCTGTCCACTACAAACGTTTCAGGTGTGACTCTTACCTCGCGATGTCGAGAAGAAGGCAAAGATGCCCCATACATCATGAAGTGTCTTGCATCATTCCCGCATCGATGCTATAGTCTTCCTCATTGTAGCAGCCATTCCCGTTGACCATGGCCTGTTACCAACTTGGACAGCAGAAACCATGCCACCCAAATAACGTTATCGTCGGTGGCTTTCTCCCGCCCCCGCGGCGCTCGTCGCTCTCAGCCAACCCGCCGACAGAATGTCAGTGCAGCTACCCCATTTCCCAAGTCGTTATCGTCACGTATTGATGGTGTGCACACAGCAGCCTTTTGAGCCTGAGTACTATCAGTACCTGAAACGTCTGTCAGAGAAACGTGTTCATGACCTAAGTGAAAATGAATTGGTAAGTCTCCTTTACATTCCCCTATTCCTGGTTGACACTTGCTAATGTTCCTGTCGTAACTAGCAAGAAGTCATGGTCTACTATGAGCACAAGTGACGACCCTGGAAGCCGTCGTCGATACGTACAAAACCGCATAAATCTCTGCCGCCGATTGTCTTAAGCGCAAGAGACAGACTACGAAGATCAATGAGACGACCAAAAAGCTGGGAGACTTGAACGTTGGTGGGAAGCGTGGGAGGGTGGCGGGGAAGCAATGGACGAATACCCATATGGCTGATGTTTGCAGCCTAGGCACTGGCCTGAAGCCGGCGAATGTGGACAGCGCCCTTCTCAGCGAGGCCATGAACAGGTGCATAGCCTGCTTGCTCTGGATGGCCATCGAGGCCTACAAAGCGCTGGCGCACTGCGCCATTCTGGGAATCGACCACGGTCTGCTCCGCAGAAGACCACTGTGCTCCGTCAATACCCAGTTCATTAGTTGACTCTGTTAAGGACCATGGTCATAAAAAGAAGAAAGCATGTATGTAAAGACAAAAACAACCTATCGAACCCCATGATTACTAGAATATAGACTTCGTTGATACAAATCTCCTTGGACCCTGGCCAGAAAGCGAAGAAAAAATGTACGCAAAAACGATCACAAGCTATCGAACATGGTCATTATGGAATATGAACTTGTCTGATGCGAATCTCTTGGAACAGCTCAATGAAACTGCAGACTTATGCATTATGTATTATCAAATGTGTGCCAAAATCAAACACAAACAACATTACCCAAACACCAACGCTCTGACCTCAATACTCTCCCTCGGTCTCGAGGCCTCCGTCGACCGTGGATCAACAAACGCCGAATGCGGGACTCTCTTCGCAACACCCTCTTGCGTATCCGAGCACTTGATCAGGATCCTCTCATCGTTATCGATGCCCGACCAGTACAGCCACTGTTGATTCGGGTTATACTTTACGCCCATGGTCTCACCGGTGTAATGAGGATACCGTCGTTCAATCTTGCTGAGGTCTTCCGGTGCGACAGAGGTAGCAGTCGCAAAGGCCAAAGGCATGCTCTCCACCTTTCCATTCAGCGGACGCCAGACGTTGATGATGCGGTATCGACCCTTCAGCAACTCCTCCGCTTCAGCGGGGTCTTTGACGTGTTCGCGTACCCGGAGTTCCGCAGCATACGGAGTCTGATCGACATGGGCGAATATGACAGGCTGCCGGTCCGCCTCGGGGTTATATCTCCGTATAGTATGGTCGAATATAACCACCTTGTGAGCGCCAGGGACATTCTGAAGAATAAGGTCCTTGACCTCGTCGTAGTACGTTGATTTCACCGTCTTGTCGGAGTCCCATGATTCGTATGTCAATGAAGATGGGATGTTTTGCAACACCGCGAACGCATCTTTGTCAAGGTTGAAGTCTTTCTCTTGACCCCGGATGTCCTTTAGGGAGACCTCATGGCTAGCAGCGTCATAGTTCTCAGAGGGCTGCCCGACGGCCGGTACAACCGCGTGAGGTATAGAGCCATCTTTGGGAGGGTCGAGGAAGCGGAGTTCCACGTTGACAGGGCCGGAGAGAGACATATTGTCCTGTGTCTTGGTATAAACTCAGATCTGATTAGATTGCGGGAGACCCAGTAGCGATCTTGCATACACTGAATGTTGTTACCAACTACCCATGTCGAGAGAAAGGGTGGTTATATAGAACATGCTGAATAATTGGGAATGCGCGGAGTGATGACAAATCGCGAGAGTTGTGAGGCCAAAGTGGCCAAACAGAATGCATCAACAGCGTCATAGCCCGGTCAGCGCCGGCGATGGCGTGATATTCGCCGCAATGGCAGCTTGGTTATCGGGCCAAGGGACCAGGCACTGCAGAGATCACACTACTACTTAAACAGCAGGCGCCAATCTTGGTTTCTTCCCCGCGTCTTCTTTTTCTCTTCCTCCGCTGCTGCGCGTGGCCACGATGTCCTACCAACGTGCTGAGACACGACCACGGTCGGAAACCCCGAGAATGTTTTCCACAGACTCGAGATCATACCTAAATCATGTTCACTGTTCACTAATCAAAACTCCGAGTAACTCGGCGTGTCAGCCTTCAGCTCGCCCACCGGCACATTATGCAGACCCAGTGGGATAGGCAGATCACGGCCAGTTCCGGCTGCTTCGACCGTCTTCTCTCCACTGTGGATAGTTCCGCTGCCAATTGATCAATCACACTCGCCCAACGCTTTAACGTTTCGATGCCTGAGGTCCTCGACCCCGCGCGGCTCAGTTGTGCCGGTGGGAGCTGCTGAGAAATAAGTCACTGAGTTGGCAGGACGTGACACGTATAAAGCCGGACTCCTGCGCATGGAATTAGAGTAACAATACAGCAACAACAGTCAATTGACTTCTCTTCACAACAAGCAAAGACAATGGCCTTCGGAACAATCTACAGCTACCCTCACAACCCCCGGGTCTCCAAGGTACGACAACACCTTCACCACTCCAAACACTCAAATACTAACTTCAGCAGATCCGCGCAGTAGCAAAAATCAACGGCCTAACCATCGAAGACGGCGAATTCCAATTCCAAACAACCAACAAGACCCCCGAATTCCTCTCCAAATTCCCCCTCGGCAAAGTCCCCGCCTTCGAAACCCCCGACGGCGTGAACCTCTTCGAATCAAACGCAATCGCACAATACGTCGCTGAGAGCGGTCCAGCCAAGGACCAGCTGCTCGGCTCTACACCCGCCGAGCGCGCAGCGATCCAACAATGGGCTGCCTTCTCTGAGACCGAAGTCGCTAGCAACGTCGTGACTGCCTTCCTCCCCCGCTTCGGACTCGTTCCTTACAATGAAGAGACGGATAACCGGGCGATCGCAAACATCGAGCGGGAACTCGGTGCGCTGGAGCGTCATCTGCAGGGTAAGGACTGGCTGGCGACGAGTGAGAAGTTGAGTCTTGCGGATATTGCGGTTGCGAGTGCCCTCGTTTGGGGCTTTATGTTCACTGTTGATGAGGAGATGAGGGGGAAGTTCCCGGCTGTTATTGCTTGGTGGAAGCGGGTTGCTGAGAGTGAGGGTGTTAAGGAGGCGTTTGGGGAGACGAAGTTTGTTGAGAAGAGGGTTGTTCCGGAGAAGAAATAGATCGACCCCTACTCAGGGGAACAATAGATCTGCATGGATATATGTCATAGAACCGTGAAATTATGCTGCTTGAGGTTAATCGAATATCCTATCCGTACTATCCCCTTCCCCTCTATACCAACTCTCACTCCCCTCATCTGCGCGCTGCACATCAACCTTGAACTCCTTCCTCACCTCGATATCACCCCTCTCGACAAGATCATCTGGGAACTCGTCCGTGTCGGTACCCCCATTCGCGCGCTGAATACTATGCATCTGATACTCGCTCTTCCCCCTACCAGTCCCATAGTCACCCCCATATCCATACCCCGACCTGAACCGCCTCCCCGTCCCATAATTGTTCAGCCCTCTTGTCCTCGACCGTGTCCTAGAACTAAAAAGTCCCAACCAAGGCATATAATTCCTAATCAACGGCTTAAACCGCATCAGACAAGCACAAATCACGCCTAGATTCAGCTCGATAACGCTCCATGTTCCGAGGATCGCTTGTGTCCAGGAGGAGTCGGGGTTGTAGGCGTGGCCGAGGCGGATTACGTAGGGAAGGCGGGATATGCTGCAGATGAGGACGCTGGATTTTGTTAGTTTGGGTTTCGGGCTTTAGGGGAGGGGGTGAGGAAAAGGGGGGGCATACCCAGATCCTAAAGCGAGCAAACATCCAACGCCAATCCGTTGTTTCAGTGGTAATCGGAGGTTATGAATCGTCGGTAAAGGCAGCGCAACGACCGCAAAGTCAGACGCGATGTTCAACACTGCGTTTGCCAACAGAACATCCTCAAGACACTTTAATGTCCCATTTTTGAGCGGACTACACGGTCCGCCGATCATTATGCAGAGCACCAGTGTATATGCGAATATCAACGCGGCGATTACGATAACGGTGTACCGGTATAAAGTTGAGGGATTGATGCGGTAGAGGACGGAGAGGATTGCGAGTTTTGTGACCATGGGGCAGATGAGGTAGGTGAGGGTGTTTGGGAGGATTTCCTATTGTCCTGATGTTAACCAATGTATTGTGTATTTTGGAGCGTTAGGGCTACCTTGTTCAACTGCAACAGTTGCGCTTTCGTCACGTCCCAGAGGTGCTTCCCCCAGCCGTACTTGAACAGTCGGATGATTGTCGCAAAGTAAGCCGCCGACAAACCGTAGGATATTGAGATCGTTACTACCCCCATCAGCCTTTTGACTTTATCAATTACAATAGGAATCAAACCAAGATCAACCTCAACCCTCCTCACCAACCTAACCGCTTGAAAATACCGCAGCGCCACACAAACCGTCGCCAGCAGATACGTGACCCCAAACGCAACAATCAACCCAATCTGGAGATGATTGTACGGCGCGTAGAAATGCGATAACTGGCCGGCTGGCGGGTCCATGCCTGGACTGGTATCTAGGTCTTCGAGTGTTCCTGAGCCTGAGGGTGGAGGCTTGTGAGACATTGTAGACGTCGAGAGCTCAATGCAGCTCAAGTGAACTCAACTGAACCCAAGCTTTTTGCAAGAACTCTCGACAAGCTCGACACTGGACGAAAGTTGTATTTGAACTCCTCCCGCCATAATCCACAGCAGCGCCATCACCAAGCCCTGAAACACTGGTCCCTGCAGAGTGCTGCAAGCCCGTCGGGAGAATACCCCTGCTAGCTATATTAGACCCGGCCAGTTTCCCCATTTGTCAATGACACTCCGAAACAATCCTAGTCAGTCAAAGCGCCACAAGGAGGTACTACTGAAACCATGTGGCTCTTTAAGTTTGAGCGGGACGTTCTGGAGTCTGGACTTTCTAGATTCTAGATCCTGGACTGTGGCGTGTGGAGGTCCGAAGCTAGCAAGGTACCATCCCCACCCCGCAATTATTGAAGCCTCAAATCCGAGTTTACGGAGTACGAGGGGCACGGTCCTCTTCGTCATATCGAGAGGGTTGACAAATGGATGGATGGAGGTTGGCTTCTTGGAGGACCGACCAGGGTCATGATTTGGTCTCCTTGGCGGGCATGATGAACAATTGTCTTGTCCTGTAGTTGGTACTTCGTACCTTGTAGTATTGACAAAGACATGACTCAAGCAAGGCTGAACCCTACTTTCTGGATTAAATTAATGAGTCGTGACTCAGCGGGAAACTTGAAGTGCGGAAGCCCGGATGTCATTGCCTGCAGGTGCGATCTGCGTCGTTCTTTCCCTTTCATGGAGCGGCGTGGGAGTATGTCCTTCAGATTCTACGGCGCATTGGATTTCTTTACCACGGGGACTTTCGACCCTGTTCCTAGTATTTGCGCTTGTCTTGCGTCCCGAGAGGTGATGATATTAACGCTTCCGTTAGGAAACGAAACCTAGGGCTTCATAGCTTTTCATCTCCTCGGAGTCCAAAAACCATGGTCATAATCGCTTGATGGCAAAAGCTTGTCGAGAGACAGCCCAAATGGCATGAGACCAATTTTATATCTTATCGGATACATTCGAAGACACCTAGGAGAATAGCGGGCGGCCTTCGGTAGGCGACGCCAATCAAGTACGACCATGTACGAAGGGCATATCGAGAGAAACCAGACTTCACGTGCGTTGACAACCACCAACCACTAGCGAGCTCCTTGCAAGTGGTAGCCCAAGGCAGTGCTTCCTTGCTATGCATGGATACCTGAACTGACATATGACACTCCCGACAACGATCCGATGAGCAGATGATAAGTCTTTCGACCGTTCGCCGAACATCCAGGATACTTGCGAAAAGAAAATTTGTTGACCATGGCCACTCGTGTGCTTTCAGTATCCTCGTCAGCCAGTCATAATTTCTCAAAACCTACAACACCTTCTATCAAGCTGATCGCAAACCATGGAATAGAGGGAGACTGTCACGCCGGCAAAACAGTTCAGCATCTATCACGGTTACACATCAACCCCCCTCCAACCAACCTCCGCCAGGTGCACCTCATGCCGATAGAAATACTCCACAAGGTTTCATCCGGGTTGTCAGCGTCGGGACAAGCCTCTCTTCTCAAGGCAGGCGCACTTGGCCAGAACATTACCACTGAAGGCATCGACTTGCTCAACATGTCCACGGGAACAGAACTACACTTTGTCAGTCCAGCAACAAAAGACGGCGACACAACCGGCCCGATTCTCGTTCTGACGGGTCTGCGTAACCCTTGTTCCCAGATTGACAAATTCCAGTCTGGTTTGCAAGAGCGATTGGTCGTTCGCGATGCTCATCGAACCATAACTGATCGGTTAGCCGGGGTGATGAGTATTGTTAAGCAGGGAGGGGTGGTGAAACCTGGAATGAGAATTGACGTTGTTAAGCCTGCAAAGCATGCCCCTCTTGGTGTTGTTTAGGAAACAGATCTTATCTTGTCGATTCAGTGGGGCATTATATATTTCTGAGTCCTGAATCAGGTGTTTATACTTTTAAATCAAGTCATCTGGCATCCCTCGACCATGGCCTACCAGCTGCTTTCATCTCACCCCATCAGCCGCAAAACACCAAGCCATAAGCACGAACAGACTTCCTCGTCATAACCAACCAAAGTTGGATACACAAGAAGCCACCCTCGTGTGCACCTTCAGCTCCAAGCCCCACCATAGTTAGAACGACAAGGCACTCCACCGATTACTCATCGGCGGCCAAATGAGGGGCTGCAGATCATTGGCATAAATATCACCGTTGAACCCCTGGACTCCAATTCCTAGAACCACAAACAAACAAAATGTCCGAATCAAAGACTAATCTCAACCCCGTCTCAATCGAGGCCCTGCGCACCATCCTCAAGTCCTCCCTCGTGTTCACCCCACAAGACGAAGGCTACGAAGGCGCGATAAGACGGTGGTCCGATACCGGTCGAAAGGAAGCTGTATTTGTCCCCCCACCATCACTTTTAGGATCTTGATATACTAATAAATCCAGGGAGTCGTGATCCAACCAACAGACGTCGAAGACGTCGTCACAGCTCTAATCTGGGCTCAGTCATCGCACAGAGATGTCATTGACATCGCCGTAAAGGGAGGAGGACACTCCGTCTCAGGAACAAGTTCCAGCGACGGTGGGTTAGTTATTGACCTAAGCCGCATGAACAGCGTGTCTATCGATAAAGAGTCCAAGACCGTTACCGTCGGCGGCGGCGCAATCTGGAAGGATGTTGATGAGGCTGCGGGCTCTGCTGGTCTCGCCGCTGTAGGAGGGACAGTCAACCATACTGGTGTTGGCGGATTAACATTGGGAGGAGGGTACGGGTGGCTTTCTGGTCAATACGGACTTACAATTGATAATCTGCTTTCTGCCACTATTGTCACAGGGAAGGGCGAGATAATCACTGCCTCCGAGACCGAAAACTCCGATCTATTCTGGGCTCTCCGCGGGGCGGGATATAACTTCGGTATCGTTACTAGCTTTACATTCAAAGCTCATGAGCAGGTTAATCCCGTCTACGCCGGGATCCTGGGATTCACACCCGAAAAACTCGAATCCGTCATTGAAATCCTCAATGGCCTGTTACTCGACAAACCGGACCCGCGCTCCGGCGCAATCTGCATCCTCGCCCAACCACCCGGTGCACCCGTTCCCATGCCAAACGTGATAGTATTCTACAACGGATCTCAAGTCGAAGGCGAAGCCCGTTTCGCGGACTTGTTAAAGCTGGGACCCGTGCACAACACCGTCTCCACAATCCCATATTCCCAAATGAACGCCCTGCAAAACCCCATGGCAACATACGGCGATCGCAAATCGTTCAAGGGTGTTTTCTTTAATCCACCATTGTCACCTAGTTTCGCTAGGAAGATGCTTGATGATTTTACCGCAAAATTAGGCAGTGATAGTGACCTCCTCCAGTCGGGATTATTGCTCGAGTTCTACGATATGAGCGCCACCGTCGCGATCCCCCGGGACGCAACGGCATTTGCGTCGAGAGGAACAACGCAGAATGGACTTATTAATCTGCGGTGGACGGATAAGGGGAAGGATTTGGAGCATCGGGCTTGGGCTAGGGAGATGCAGGAGAAGTGGAAGGGGGAACTTGAAAGGGTTGGGGAGGGGAATGTCGATGTTACGGGAAGGGAGGGCGTGCCGCAGTATATTAATTATGCGGAGCGTGAGTTTCTTATTTACTACCAGTATTTGTTTGGATGGAAGATGCTAATGCTTTATTTATGTGTAGCTGGTGATGTTGTCGTGGGGAATATTTACGGGGAGAATCTGCCGCGGTTGAGGGAGGTCAAGGCTAAGTATGACCCGGGGAATATTTTTAATAAGATGCATCCGATCAAGTAGATGGGTGTCTTGGGCCGGGGTCGGAGCGGTGACTCGGGAAAGATGGTTGATAATCTTGGAAAGGAGGAGCCCTCGAGGTTTGAGTATCTGCATGGTCCATGATCCTATAATATATATTTAAATACTTGTAGGTATCTTTGAAGATACATCAAGAAAACGCTGTAAAAACATACAAACAAACCCATACACCACATATCTTCGTATTCCCATGCAACCAGCCATACCTCATTAATCCATCCCTCACCCCATTATCCCGTAAATCTAGACACTCTCCATCCTCGCCGTGGCAGCCCTCTTCAAATTCATCGCTTCTTCAGCAACAACCTGACTAAAGTTCTCTCTCGCACGCCGTTCAATATTCCTCGTCGCCTTTGAATGCCAAATCGCCCATGCTACGACACCGACCATGGTCGCTACCGTAAGTGGCACTGTGAGCGCCCAAAACACCCAGAAGTGCCCCGTTGCTACGTCGTTGACGGATGCCTTTTCCCAGTCGAAGAGGGGCATTGATAAGAATGTCTATGTATCCTGTTAATACGGGAGATGAAAGATTATTGGAAGGGGTGCACGTACAGCGACGAATGTAGCGGGGAGGAAGAATGTAGTTAGGAAAGCAATGATCTTCATCGAGGAGCTGTCGCGTTTACTTGCTGCTGCGATCTCGCGAGAGTCCTGGGCTATACTCGTGCTGAGAAGAGAGTCGTTCTGTGTAATTAGTTGGAATAACTAGATTTGTTAGTATACAAGGTTGCTAGGACATGGACGGGGACGTACTGTAGAATGTTGACCCTCCAATCGTTCCTTGACACCGCCACGCAGGAGAGAATGCGAGATAGTACTGATCATAAACTCCGCTCGCTCCTGTAGCATTCTCGCCGCAACGCCATTTCCCAGCCTATCGCGCGTCTCCGGCATAAATCGTCCCTCGACAAAGGATAGCTTCTTAACGATATACTCCGCGCACCACTGCGTTGACCGGAGCGTCGCCATGGCCAGATGCACGCCGCTCCGGGCTCTACTCAAATTCTTCACGAGAACCCGGTAGTCAGGCAATACACCCTGGTTCTCGGCTAACAGGCCGTACCCCGTTGCACCCTCCATTTGCTCCAGTGTCGTTTGGAAGCGCTCGAGGTACTCGATGTTTCGGTCCACTGTGAACTCCGTGGCCACGAGTGGTAGGAGAAGTGGATGGGGACACATTTCGAATTCGAACATGAGGTTCTGGAACTGGGAGGTGAGGAGCGGATTGTGCGGCTTTTCGTCTGTGATTGAATTCTGCAGGAGGATGGTGTCATAGTACATGATACCACGGGTGATATTCGTTTTGGGGTCGTATCGAAGAAATGTAGTGATTGACGAGAAGTCTGGGGTTCGTGGTCGGGCGAAGACTATACCATTCAGTATTGTTTATTCTAGAAATAAAGGGAGACTTACGCCAACTATCATCAAGCAGAACAAACATTCCCACCGCACCAGACCTCAGCGACGAATAATGGTGGTTATGGTTCGGTAAGCCAAGCGCTTCATTCAATGCATCCAACAAGGGAATGCCGATTTTCGGCAGCGACTGAAACGAACAATGCACGATCGCGATTTGGAACCCGGACGAGGGGGCTCGTTCCTCTATCAGAGGCACTGGCGCCTCGAGTTGCTCAATGATCTCGTCTTGCTTGTAGCTGTCAAAGTGGCGGAGGACGGCCGGGGTTGGGTCCGAATTCGACGTCGAGTCATACTTCCAGTACTCCATCAAGCCTATCTCCGTTACTCCGTCAGACGGCAGACCGAGTCTGGTATTCGTAAGGTCCCAGAACCATTCTCGTGGGGCAGTTTGAGAAGGCTGAGGGCGCCCATACCAGTCAGTCGGCTGCGGAGCGGGTTGCGTTGGAAAGGGAGTGTTATCCATCATTTCGAAAGACAGTGCAGCGAGATTTTCCCCTGTTGACTCCTGGCATGGCGCTGACAGGGTTCAAATATCTGCAGCGGACCCTGGTCGGGCGGCTCCGTGAAGAAGGCAGAAATAGCAACTTTGAGGCTTTGAGGGTAGCCATTTCATCGCGTGCAGGGCCAAGGGTGGCTTTGCTGAAGACCTTGCTCTATGAATGGCATTGAAAGTGGCTTGGGCGGCAGCTTGACCTATACAAGCTAGTCAGTCTGCTAGCTTGGAACAATATTGGTGTCGTATCGCTGGGTAATGATTCCTGGACATGGACTAGGCGCTTAGCCCCCAAACATGGACAACAAGCCACTCTTTGGACATTTTACTCGTTATCGGGTTGTGTGAGCTGGAATAAATAGCAGGAATGTCTTACTTTAAGTGTAAGTTCTGAGTACATTCTGGCGGCTATTAGCAGTACAATAAGCAGGAATATATATCCTGGGGTATCGATCGTGTGGAGGCTGTGGTTGGGTAAAACTCCACTGCTTCAACAGACCAAGCTAGACCCTGTTCGAATGCATAAGATCCGCCGCAGAGGCCGAAACATCGAAGTCTGTACTTAGATTGGGGTGGTGCGCTCCTGAGCACTGTGCCGAAAGTGCCTACCTCGATTAACTTGTGGAGGTCGCAAGATCGCCAGTTGTTTCACAAACCCCCCAGACATTGGTAGGATGATTGTTCAAGATATACCAAGTGAGAGCGCAGTATTCGAGACAACGAATTGTCGTGCTCTTGCTGGTTCTGAGATGATCTTATGGGTGGCCCCATCCCAAGCTGGGTCGGAGAGATCGAGCACATGCCCACTATTGCCTCAGAGCTCAGGTCTAGCTATCGCTACGAAATTTCTACTCGGTGGCAACCCATCCCCTACCTAACCACCACGCTCGTCTTGTTATGGACGCATGGACTTGAATGAGAACCGCCCAAGTCAAGGGTTGACTATGCGCCTGGCCACTGAGGAGCCCCATCGAAGTACTGACTGACATAACAAATGTTAGTTGCCTTTAAAGCACCCCGACTTTCGCGATCAGAGGGACAACGACGCAATATCACCGTTGGACAGACAGTTGAGCCCAAAAGGTGGTCCATGGTCAGACGAATCCTGCTTTCCGATGCCAGGACGGGAACTAGGAATCATCACTGACGACTAGCAATTTCTTGTACCATCCAAAGACGTCAGATGTGACGCAAAATATCAGGTCAGGATGTGATGTGATACGAAGGACAAACTTGTCTATCAGCGATCAAGACATCTGACGGACCAGCTGGCTCGTCAGACCGCAGCTTCAGGAAACCGTTTCACATTTAATCCCCGGGAACCGCGTCATTGGACAGCTGAGCTCTGGACACGCGGTTCGTCAAGCTCGACCCAATGGCAGGGGATATCTAAATTAATATAGCTTCATTATCGCCGATCGGTTACCTCCCTTGTTTGTCGACTTTGCCACCTCCACCATGGAAGACCCTGTGTGGCTTCGCATCCCGTCTCTGTCGTCATCGTATTCCTTCCCATTTTCGATCCAAGCTGGACATGCAAGGGTGTCCTCGACGCCGCTGACAGCTTGTTGTCATCGTTGTCGAATGAGGGTTGGAGTGATATCAAAGATGATGAACCCTTTGGTGTGACGTCATCTAGGGGGAGGTCTATATAGTTCCCCTTCAACACCATAAACAACATCAAATTCAAAAAAAAAACTTTAACAACTCACTCAATATTTCAAGCTACACCTAACCGCCAATATGCCTCTCTTCCACCGTGACTCGGTCTCGTCCTCGTCCCGTTCCTCCATCGAGGAACCCAACACACACCGCACAACCCACAAGTCTGGCGGTCTCTTCGGCCACCGCAACTCAACCTCTACCTCAAGCACAGGCTACAGCTCCTCCTCCGCCAGCGGCAGCCGACATGGCACAACCCACGGCCACGGCCACTCTCACGGCCTCTTCCACAAGCGCACCGAGGACCCAGCTATTACTGCTGCGCGGGATAGAGTCTACCGTGCTGAGGAGGCGGAAAGGGCTGCCGATAAGGCTCTTTACACGAGTCGCTTGGCTGTTAGAGATGCGAGAAATAATGTGAAGGAGTTGGAGAGGGATGCTGCTGAGGAGTATGGCCCCCCTTTTCATTCTCTTGTGGAGAACAGTGCTAATGAATGCAGAGCCCGTCTAGCCAAGGACAAGCAAAAGGCCTCCAAGGACATCTCGAAGAGAGCCCGTCCGCTCGGTCGTAAGTGGTGATCCTTTCCTGAGCTCTTTATATTACAACTATACTGCTTGGGAAGGGTGCCGAGTCTAATCATCTGCTGCGTATTAGGCCACCACTAAGCTGATTTATCTGTGCGACCGAATTTTCTTTATTGTGATTTTGCGATCATCTGATCTGATATCCAATCTGTACATTATGACGAGCTATGACTCTGTATATTAGTTTCCTATGTTCTTTAGCGTGTGGAGTTTACGATTTAATAAGAACTATACCACAAAGAGCTTTCCAAATACCGTACCATCTCCTTGGTAGCACGTTCACCACCACAAAGATCAGCTAACACCCCATAGAACTAGTATAATAATCCCAAGCCTCCCAAGTCTCGTCATACTACTCCCACACCATTGGCAAATAAACCCTCGACCACTCCCCAACCAAATCAGACGTATACTGCGCTTTCCTCTCCTCCCAGTACTCCGGGAACCAACCTGATTATTCCCAGTCAATGATAGCAAGGACTCGATACGGTCGGGTAGATGAGGTAATGATATTAGACGGGGGCAGATCTCCGTGTGTGAATTTTATCGCGCAGGTATCTGGGAGGTCATCTCGGAAGGGTTCTATGGGTATGGACTCTGGACCTGGAACCTGTCTTTTGTGGAGGGATGTGAACCAGTTGTGGAAGGCATAGACTGAAGGGAAGGGTCCTGCTTCGGATAGGTAGTTTATGTGGAAGGCTCTGTCGTAGAGGAGGCATTTTGTGATGCTTCCTGCAAAGCATAAGTTAACACCCCTACTTACTCTAGAACGTACACCGAATGTCATACCAACGGACTGATCCGCTGGATCTTAGGCAAGACATCGGAGACCATCGACCGTGGTTCGTAACTGGGCACATATATACTGTCGGTCCACGTTTTTCATAGTATCCCAGGCTTGTTCTAGGGTTTGACCCGGATATACTCAATGTATATATACTTGATTTCACCATCCGTCCGCCATCCGTAGATCCCAGGAACAAAAATCGGTTCTTGAGGAGTTGATTAATCGCGTATAGAGTATACGCCTCGTTGATATTGACGAGACACCCCCACTTAACGAGCAAATTCATATCTTCAAAGACGACGGGCGGAGGCCGAACGGTATCTGACGGACTTTCCATCATGGAATGAGCTCTGCTGGAATCCGGAGTAAATCCCGCATGAGAATGTGATCTAGCTTGCTCCTGCGCATTCTGCGGTGAAGGTAATTCCGTGCATCTCTCGAAGAAAGAAGAGTCCTTGACATCAAAGTTCTCATCTCTAGGAACCATCAATGGAGTCAGACGGATGAAATCAGCCTTGTCAAACATAGTGGAGTATCAATCTCGCGCATCTACATCAAGGTGGGCCAAATGGCTCTCGTAGAGGGGCAGGGGTGCGAAGTGACATGTCACGTGGGGACTTTGGAAGGGATGGAGCGTGCGGTGGCTGTGCAACGCAGCAGGCAGGCAGTTGGATTGAACAGCGATAACAAGCCACAGACGATTTCTCAAGGTCTCTACTCTGCGCGGAGCATCTCTTCGCTTTATGGAGTGGTCTTGAGTTGCTTAAGGCAGCTTCATGGTACGCATTCATTGTCATTACAGCAGAGAATAGGAAACCAGGCTTCGAGAGACAACGGTAGAAAAGAGGAAAATCCGGCCCGTCGGAACCCGAAAATTAGACGGCGCCGAACACGAGTATCCACCCAATCACTGCACCTCCTGCTGAAATTGGGCGTTGGAAATGGGGCCAGTAATCTCACGGTCGTCTTTATCGTGCATTTCAGGTTCGGACACGGACGAACTTTTGAATGTCATCTCGGAGGTATCTAATTAGGCTTGATAGAAAGAGCTGGATGGCCGTAAATGCTTGGAAGTTGGATGTCCAGCTAAGTTATTAGAAGAGTTAGGGCTACCAGCCACCCAACTGGGATCATGCAGCGGGATCCTTTGCCTTTTCCGTTGTGTACCGTCCATTAGTTAGTAGTAATTAGCTGAAGCCTAACCTACCCTGACCGCAACGGCAAGATGCATAAATAGCGCAGCCTTCCGTCCTCACTCACTTTCCAGTCGCTCCTGCATTTGACCCCATCATACTCCCATCTAACACCGCAGGCCGGGGTCTATTCAATATGCCGACCAAAACAATCCTCATCCTCGGCGGGTCGTACGTCGGGATCTCCAGCGCGCATTATACATTAAAACACATCATCCCGTCTCTCCCCTCCCCAGAAGAATATCAAGTCGTTCTTGTCAGCCCCTCAGCCGAAATAATCGTGCGACCCGCGACACCGCGCGCATTATTATCAGGTGATCTTCTCGACCAGAAGAAACTGTTTCAAGATCTCAAAGGGCATTTCGACCAGTACGCAAAAGAAAACTTTAAATTCATCCAGGGTCTCGCGAAGAATCTCGATCATGCGAATCGCGTCGTCACTGTTGAGCTAGTCACAGCCGAAAGTGGTTCAAGCGCGGAATGCGAGATCGAGTATCATGCCTTGATAATCGGGACGGGATCATCGACGCCATCACCGCTCCTAAGTCTAAACTCGTCATCAAGCACGGAGTTAAAGAAGAATTGGTCTTCCTTTCGGGACGCCCTGAGCAGCGCTAAATCAATCGTGATTGCAGGCGGTGGAGCAGTTGGGATTGAGACTGCGGGTGAACTAGGCGAGCATCTTAACGGGCGCGCGGGGTTCTTCAGCAGTAAGCTGGTGAATCCAAAGGTAAAAATCACGGTTGTTAGTTCTGCAAGCGAGATCCTCCCTGTTCTTCGACCGGGGATTGCGCGTGGTGCAGAGGGGTTACTGGCTAAGGTCGGCGTTGAAGTCGTGAAGGGCGTCAAGGTGGAAGAAGTTACGCCCCTGGACGAAACCGAAGCAAGAGATGAACTTACTGGAGCTGTGAAAGTTGCTCTGAGCAATGGTGAAACCTTCGAAGCGGATTTGTTTATCCCTGCTTACGGCACAACACCGAATACATCCTTTGTGAGCGAGGAGTTGAAAGGCGAGGATGGACGAGTCAAGACGGACCCTCAAAGTCTTAGGGTTAAAGATGCAGGTGAACGAGTCTATGCAGCTGGTGATGCCTCGGACTATGCGCGGCCGGCTGTGCATATTCTCACGGAGGCTATTCCGGTTCTGTGTACGAATCTCAAGAGGGATTTGTTGAAGGAGGCGGGGGAGACGGTGTCTGGGGAGGATAGGGTATTCAAAGCTGATGAGAGCGAAACGCACCTTGTGCCGATTGGGAAGAGTAAGGGTGTTGGCGCCGTCAAGGGCTGGAAGGTCCCGTCTTTATTCGTCTGGTTGATCAAGGGCAGAGATTACTGGCTTGGGATGACGGACTGGAGTGGGAAGCAGTGGGCCAAAGAGGCTTGATCTTTCATTTTCTCGGGATGTACGAGAATGTATACGGGCACTATCTAACATAATTCATCTAATAAGAAATATACCACCTAGCACTTGGAAAGATCGTCGCACAGCTCATAGGAACGGACCACGTCCTAGGGTTTGGGTGGAAACCATGAAGTTACCGCACTTGACAAGATAGATATCGGCACTGGTCTAGTATCGGTCCAAACTCCCAATAAAAGGCCAAGCTATTGCCTTTGGCTGGCGAATGGCCTCTTCATATGGAGGCGGAGTGGACAGACGGGGAAGGTCAGGGACATCAGGGGGCGGTCCTTGCTGGCCACTTGCTTTCCAAGCCGCCTCGTCCTGCTTTTGCTCTCTCTCCTCTTGGGAAAGAGCCGTCGCGTGCGAGGGGCGAATTGTAGGGTCGTCGTCTTTGATGGCGGTTACTGGGATGGTGATCAATGATGGATAAACATCCCCATCCGCAGCAGGTACTTCAGGAATCCTGTCATGGCAAATCATGTTCATCAGAAACTTTCCTCCTTGGACTGACACCATTGCCTGGTCGAACTCGTTTGTCATTGCTGTGACCTCCACTTCTTTGTCTGCAACATCAGGCACCTCCAACCACTCCATATGACACCCGGTATATCCATACTTTGCAAGGAGTTTCCGCAGCTCGCCCAGATAGTCCGCCATATCGTACACAACATATCGCGAAACGAGGACTGCCGTGAGGTGTAAATCAGGAGGAAAGAAGTCGACTCCTTTCGTATGTGGAAAATAAAGAAGGCCGGCCTCGACGCGGTTCCTGAGATTTGCGAGTACCTTCTTGTCGTCGGCATCGAAGGCGCCAACTGTCACGACCATCGCAGCGAGTGAACTGATCACAACAACGCAAAATGACCCTGGTGGCATAGACCAGGACACACCGGGCGGCCGCAACCCACGGAGGCAGTTGAAGATCAACATACAGGCCTGGTTGTCCGGGAGTTCGTGAATGTCTTCTGGGGCTTCGTTCCAGCGGCGGTCTCGCTCTTCTGCTTTGGTTTCGGCCCGTAGATAATTCTCGAGAGCTTGCTTTGCCAGCTCGCGTGCGAGCTGTTCTTCGGGGCTGGGATCTTTGTACTCTTCGTCATCGCTGTGTTCCGGCTTGATGGTTGCTCCGTCGTCCTCGATCCACTCCTCGGTCGGTTCGTCGTCATCGCCCATTGAAATGTCTAAAGGGATGAACATATAATAGATAGAAATAGAAAATATGAGTGAGTGCCTTTTTGCGCAAACGATTCATCTTGACGAGGCTGGGTGAAGGGTGTCAACAGAGGTCAGCCATTTTTCCAGGTCGCTCCTTCCACCGCAAGACTCATAATGTTTTCAGAGCCACTTGGCCAGTGTATCTTAAAAACTCCAGGTTCTCCATCGCTGTTGGTACCGTCGCTCTCCTAGTACTGGCGTTCCCAGTCCTTCCCGTGTTGATGTTTCCGTCGAGTTAGGTCCCGACGCGCTATGTTTTCGTTGCCAGCTATCGAGATCACTAACGTACAATATTCTCAGAATGTTCATGAGTTTAGATCATGCCGACAGGCCCGTTCGTCCGCTTTCCAGTCCGTACGCTTGGGGCGCTTGCTCAAGAGCTGTTGACTGCGCAACGGTTAATGGCGAGAACATGTCTCTACCATCGAGGCTGGGAGCGGCCGATCATCCATGGTGAGAAGAGAGTGTCGACTGCGACATATAAAAACATTATCAAGTACCGAGGCTGTGGGAAATCTGAATCTTTATTGCTGGCAGCTTCCAAGAATAGCCACATATTTTGAACTGTTGTGTTGCAAGGACTATATATATGCACTTTAAGACAAGATCCGACTATACCCAGCACTTCTCCACAACGCGTTACCAGTACAAGGACAGTGCTATGGCAGTGCATACTTCGCAAATACAACCATTCAGACCAAGGGCACAAGGAAAGTTTACATCAGCCTTACTGCTGACTTGATCCACGTGCTGATTTTTGGCGCCATGTTTTACGCGAATACCTATGGCCCTCTTTGAGCAGTTCCACAAATTACCACATCAAACTTGAACACACCGCGCCGCTAAACCTTTAAAGTCGGCTAGTGTAGGGTCAGGAAAAATTTCAAAGTACCAAGCCTCCATCTCCCATTTCGCGCCTCGTCGCCTGTGCCCTCGTTAGATCCGCCTAGGGGATTTAGACCATACCTTCGGCAGGAAGTCCCGACTATACCCTTGATTCGGCTTGAACAAAGTGACGAAGCAAACAAAAATGTGTTATTCATAGGTGCCAACTGCGGCTGGACATCTCTCCTTGTGACGCCTTTATAACCTCAAGATTGCCATTTAGAACTGTATATACAAGAGTATCACGACATCAAGGAGGCTTTCAGCGTCATTGTGACCACGAACAAATTTTATAGTGTGTTGTCTATGCCATTGTTCCTCCGTCGCACCAAACTCACCCAATAAAGAGCTTCCCCTTTATTTACGGCCATGATGAATGTCTAACACAATGCTAAACAATATTGGGGGCAGAGTATGCTTTTAATTAATAGCCGCTGGCGGGATGGACGACAATAAGACCAGATTCTTGACAAACATTTTGGACTAAAACACCGTGCACAATTGACTTTCACAGGCCAAAGGTCTTCCTATGTCAAGGTTAAAACGAGAGATGAGTCACATGACGTATAAACATTGTCAAGAATGCTGCTGCTTGATGCCTTATCATTACCGGCTTTGTTCACGAACTACAGTACACTGCAACCTCAGCCGGCACGTCGCTTGAATTCCAACACCAACTCGATTAACCGCAAAATGATATTAACTTCCATAAATATGCCTTCCTTTCTCCAACTTACACCTCCCCAGGACGTTGTTTCTACCGTCAAGACCAAACCTTCTGAAAACGCGAGCAACAATATCGAGGCCGAGACAGAAACTATGACGGGCACAAATAACGGCGATGAGATTAATGAGACCACAACGGCGGAGCGAAACCACCGCGAGCGTATTAAGTCTCTCGTCGTCGAAGCGGAAGGGCAGCACTTGTTCACCACCATCCTGCTTCACGGCTTCGGTACCAATGGTCAGATCTTTGGTGAAGAATTCATGAGGAAGACACAGATGGCAAAACACATCCCCAACGTCAGGTTCATCTTCCCATCCGCACCATGCCGTTGCATGTTGATGTGGAAGCGTGCATGGAGCAAGGCATGGCTCTCTATTTATGTTGTCACTGGGCGACACAGACCTTGACAACGGTGAGCAAATCGATGGTCTCCAGGAAGCAGCCAAGGAAATCTCGGAGCTCATTGCGAAGGAGGCAGAGGTCTTTAAAAGACGCTGACACCCCCGTGGAAAAAGACAATGATTGCTTCAAAAGGATTATTCTCGGGGTGTATCTCAGGGATGCGCGGCATTCGTCTTCACGATGCTCGCAGAGCAAAAGATGCTTAGAGGGTTAATTGCATTGAGTGGATAGCTTCTGTTCGTAGGCGAGATCGCAGGCATAGTTAACCAAGATTTCCCAAAACCCTGGAAGAGGACTGGTTTAACCTTGTTAAAATAAGGAGACTCCTCTCCCCAAGCATGTCCACGCCAGGAACCACGTCCGAATCGCGATCCCCTCCCTTCCATTCCCCCCTTCACTTGCTTTTTTAAAAACGTTCGCTACAAACATGACGACGGCACCTTCCCACCCCTCAAGAGCTATGTTCGGGAATGCATCACACACCCGGACAGAATAGGCTGTCAAGACCTAGACAAACAGTTCTGGGAGATTTGCCCACAGGCCTCGATACCCCCCTTTTCATTGGACACGGCGCCAAAAATGAGGTTGTCTCCGTCGAGTCAAGCCGCAGGATGCGTCGGACCATCTCCGGCGAATTCTACAATTTCGTCACGTATAAAGAGTACGAGGATGTAAATCACGAGTGAAACTTAGAAGACCAGATCAGGAATATTATTTCGTTTTTGTCCGTTAAAGTCAAGATCCCTCACAATAAGGTGATTGCTGGCAAGATCAGTGGGATGAGCGCGCAATGAGCGGCGTATTTTGAGGATGAGGAAGTTGAGTATGGAGATTTCCAATCATCAATAATGGGCGAGGAACAGGAGGGAGAAGAGGAGGAATCGTGAGCACAAGATACTGTGATAGAGAAAAAAAGGTGTTAATGGAGTTTGGGTGTCCTAGGTACCTCGGTCTCTTGATAAGCAATCTTACTGCACTGCACATTTGACAAGAAAATTACCCCATAGAAGATCTAGCCTGTAAAATACTACACACTGTATGACTTCATCGTAGCTCTCCGTGGCCAGGAGTCCAAGCCACCACAACCCCCACAATGAACCCATCTAACCTGATCAACTTGTGGCTTATACACCCCTCAAGAGTAATCATCCAGATTACCAAAAAGATTTAGATCCAACACCAGTCCAAATGCCGGTGAGTCAGCGGACGTCCGCTCGAAGCACATACCAATCCGAGTCTAGCCTGCACAGCCCTAAGAATGGACCCAGACGCCCTTTCGCTAAACTAAACCCGAACAAGAAGCCAAATCGTAGATGGGACTGGCAAGCCTCGTATCTGATTTTTAGGGTACATTTTCTGGCGAATTAGCTTTTAATGTGTGGGCTTGGTAATGCTTGTGCTTGGGCGTGCAGCGGACACGTCCGGTCGTGGTCTGAGTTATGCCTTGGTTGAGTGCTTGTTTGTGGGTTACTGGTGCTCTCAGCCTCAGCGGTGGGGTTGAGGCGTAAGGCAGAGAGATCAGCTACGATTCGGATACTCGAGGCAGAACCTCAAGCATCTGGACATGGTCGGGATGGTGTATATAATGCTCCACGAATTCGCTTGAAGATGTTCATCACCACAATCTCCAGATCTACACAATGGCCTACTTCCTCTACAAGAAAATCAAAAAGTCGCGCGCGGCTAAAGCGCAAGCTGATGTTTTCCCACTTGAGCCACAATCCAGTCCATTTGGAAGGACAGAAGATGGCGAGGTTCTTTCTTCACTTCCTCAAAAAAAGCTTGAGAAAACAAGTACCACGCCTGAGGAGAAAGCCGAAAAGCGCCGCCGTCGTATCTACCGGTTGAAGTTAATCGGTGCCCTGTTTATGCCCTACCTCCTTGCGACACTTGATCTCACCATCGTCGCGACGTCTGTTCCATTCATCGCGTCGCATTTCAGTACGCCCCATGTCATACTTGCCACTCTACCGAAGAAAATATACTGATACGTCGTAGACGAACTTGACGAACTAAACTGGATAGTAACAGCCTTCACACTAACATCAACAGCCCTAATCCCCACATTCGGGCAAATAACAGATATATTCGGGCGCCATTCCACCCTGCAACTCGCTACATTCCTCATGCTCGTTGGGTCGACTTTATGCGCGGCGGCTCAAAACTGGGGTATGCTTCTCTTCGGGCGCGCATTGCAGGGGACGGCCTCTGCGGGGCTCATGACGACTATTTTCATTGTCCTTGCCGATGGAGTTAGTTTGGAGGAGAATGCGAAGAATAATTCGGTTTTCTCGTTGATTGCGGGCGTTGCGTACTCTGTTGGGCCGGTTGTGGGGGGGTATTTGACTGATGTGAGTAATTTTCTTCCTGCTGAGGGTGGAATATCGAATGGTATCGGAACTAATCTTGATAGGATAACTGGAGATATTGCTTTGTTATATCTATTCCGGTAAGCCAATCTCTAGTTCTCACCCTGGTCGAGACTAATGTTGGATATAGATCGCCTTCCTCTCCCACATTGTCATCTACATCCTTCTGCGCAACGAGCTCAAACCAGGCACATACACCCACCGCGGATCTCGCCTATCCTCGTTCCTCTCCGCACTTGGCACGATCGATATCATCGGTACAATCCTCTTCATATTCGGCGTCGGCCTCATAATCCTCGGCACAGCCTGGGGCGGCTCAACATACCCGTGGGTCTCAGCACAAGTCCTCGCACCACTGATCGTCGGCGGAGTCTGCTTCATCACGTTCTTCGTGTACGAGTACCTTCTTGAAAAGGGGACATTCGAGCGTATATTTCCACGCCAGAAGCCGATGATCCCGTATAGCATGTTCAAACGCCTCGATACACTCTGGCTCGTCATTTTGCAGTTCGCGGCTGGCACGTCGATGTACTCGGTTTTTTACTATATTGGGGTTTATTTTACCCTTGTTGAGGAGTATCCGGCTAGTAAGGCCGGTGTGCAGTTGTTGTATTATATTCCCGGTCTTGGAGGTACGACCATACCATACCCTTACCCCTTATCACTCAATGGTATGCTAATAAGAACTTTGGCAGTGGGCGTCTACCTCGCAATCCTAATGTGCAACACGCTCCCCGCACAAACATTCCACCCCTTAACCCTCGGAACACTCCTCGAAACCCTCGGCATAGCCCTCGTAACATACGGCATCCACGCCCAAAAAACAACCGTCCTAAACGGGATGATGGTTCTCGCGGGCGCCGGAACGGGTATTCGCATGATGCCTGCTTCTCTGCACGCAACGGGCGTCTGGCCAGACCGTATTGCTGCTGCGTTGTCGTTGTTGAGATTTGCAATGCCGTTTGGTGGAACGCTGGGTATTACGATTATGGGGAGTGTGTTTAATAATAAACTTGCTTCTGGAATTGCGTCTATTCCAGGTGTTTCTGGGGGTGATAGTGTTTCGGCGGAGGATCTTGCGCATGGAGGAACGGATAGTCTGTCTTTCATTGCTGATCTCCCGCCCTCTCTTCAGGAGGCTGTGAGGATGAAGGGGAGGGATGCGATTATGTGGGCTTATATTGCGATTTTGCCGATTCTGGGAATTAGCTTGGTTACGGGGTTATTTTTGGGTAACGTCTGGATTAAGAAAAAGTGTAGGACTGAGGAGAGCAATGTTGAGGGGGGTGCGACGCAGGAGGAGGAGGGGAGAACGGGGGAGAGTGAGGTTATTTATGTGCCTTATCTTTATGCGGTTTTTAAGGTATGTCTACCACCTGCTCTGTGACAATCTGATGCTGACGGGGATTATAGGGTGTTGATAAGTACAAGTATACCAGTCGGCCTGTCGTGGCTTCAACTAGGGACCCGGTGGCTGAGAGTGAATCTTAGATCCGGACCAGTCTGTTAGAGGGCGTCATCGAAGGTCAATCCGAGAGAGAGCTTCATATAATGCCGTTTCAATGGCATATCAGTCCCCACGTCCCCATCTCGTACATTCATTTTGTCTATGTTTAGTATCTGGAGACAACAGTTACTTGCTTTATTCACTCCATCGAACGTCAATAGGGAATGTATTCCAAACCACAAAGAGACCTTATACTCTTTCTCCTTCGCCATCGTGCCTCCCCCGTAACAACGTATATACCCAACCCAAACAACCAAACATAATACCACGTTCAAGGCCTTCACCACCCATGGCCCCAAATCGACACACAAAATGGCCACCCCCTGGATCGACATACACATCGGCATAGGCCAATCCACAGGCCCCTGCCAGCAACGCCACTGGATCCTAGTTCTCTCCCCGCATAACAACACCACAGATTGCGTCTTCATCCATGTAACAGGCGGTCCAGCAAGATACAAACACTGCATCGAGCCGTACCAGTCTATAGCATCCCACCCATTCGCATACCTGTCGCGCATCGGAACCATCCCGCCGATATTCTATACATCCATTCTCCAAATATGCCTCGATACCGCCCCCCGCCGATGTCAAAAGTATATCGTCTCCGTGCTCGAAGAACTCGAGGAGAGACAGTTTATTCAGACAGGTATAGCGGCCTTCTACGAGGAACAAAGTCGGTTCAGTATGTGGGAGGTTAGTTGTCGGGTTGCGGAACAGCAGAATGCTGGGATGGGGATTTCGCCTGCGGATTTTGTGGAACTGGGGGATTTGGCGAGGGGGGTTGGGTTGAGTTCTTTGGAGTATTGTACTTGTTTCTTCTGAGATACCTTAAGTCACTACATATTTGTACAACAAATTATATACAACCAATTTACGGGATCGACACCTGGCCAGATTACTATATTCAATAATTATCCTCTGACAAACTCTTGGCGTAAATGGCTAAAGGAGCCTCCAATATCAGAAGAAGCGACCGCAAGTCACGAGCAAACCAGTCAACCCTCTGAAGCACATTTATCCCTTTCAGATTTCCCACAATCCCATGTACAATTACCATTCACACGGATGCAACAAAGAAGACTGAAAGCAATATAACCGCATCGCCGGATCCCTGCATCCCAAACCCTCCCAGCTCTCATCTCACCCATGCCCTACTCATTATGCCAGGCACACTAAACCTCTACATCGCCTCAGGCCCAGCTCAACCGTAATCCACTCCATCGCCCACCCCCGACACACGCTCCTTATCCTCGCCCACAGAAACAACACAACTGGCAGCTAATACCACACATTAGCAACCACGAGCGCAAGCACACCATCTACCGGCCAAATAAAATACAAGCACCGCTTCCAACATAAAGTCCCCCTCCTAATGACCGCAGAATCGAATATGATCGGTATATAGGCTCTATCCCTGTGAACCGGTGGAGGGAAGTTGATGCGGTTATGCGCTCTGTTAGTCCGAGGAGGTATCAGGAGTATGTAGCTGCTGTTCCTGAGAAACTTGAAGAAATTAGTCTGGTTAGGCCGGGGGACCTTGCGGGGTCGGCGAGGAGGAGTGTCGAGAGGAGTCTTTAGGGGTTGTTGTGAGTACTTCGTTGGCGTGGGATAGGGTTGGGGAGGTTGAAGGTTGATTTGTGTTGTTGTTAAGGTCCATTCTAGAGTTATAATCATATATAACGACACAAATATAGAGATATACACATGACCTCTTGGAGTACATTTAGACAGAGGACCAAATCCAAGCAGCATCGCATGAAGCCCTCAAGTAGACTAATGGACTGTCGAGCTGTAGCCGGGGCTTTTCTCCATTACAACCCTTAGGCTTTGTAAGGAGAGCATGGTAGACGTAGTAGCGTACGGTACCGCTTTGACTTTGATGAATGGATTTAAGAGGCCAAAAATGAACTTTACAGATGACTTGATTATCCTGGACGGAGTGATGGCTAAAACGTGGAACAAAGAGAGAAAGGGACGGTTGTACTTCATTGATATAATTTTTTCCTCCACGCTAGGTGAAAGGGCAGGTTGAATGGGGGATTGTTATATGTTAGTGCCAGGGGTATCAGGTCATTATCGCTCAATGTTCTTTATAAGCTTCAATCCAAACAAGTAGACTTAGAAAATAATAAATATATAAGACTCATGAATCCCACCCTAGCCATAACCAAATTCACGACACTTTTCTCACCCAAAGCCAAAGTCTTGTGGACCAAAAGACTCATCAAGAAGGTGTAACACTTCAATTTGATTATCCGTTTGCGGAGCCCAGAGATTGAACTATCAACATATCACACTATGGGGGTATCTTCTGAGGTCCCCGGACCGGAGACTAATCACAGCATGGGTGCCATCAAGACAGCGAGAGAAGAAGCAATGGAAGACGTTGTACTGGCCCAATCTAACAGAAAGCCGTTGTCAAGGGACAGAAAAGACTGGCCTCCAACGATAAAGGAGCTAGTGACCAAGATAGCCGCCGTTTTGGATGAGGCAGGTGTGCCTAGCATTCTGTTTGGGGAACTAGCATTGTCTCTGTTTGGAGCCGATACGCTTTCGTCCAGGGTATGGATATTTAGATCCTCTTCCAAATGATGTTTATCCTAAGCTAACTGAACGACTAGAAGGTCGAATTTGTGATCGAGGATAGCCTGATGCAGGCCGCGGCAGAGGCACTGTCCAAGGCTGGCTACGCGCAGTGTACCGATGATAACTGCAGGGTAATTAATATTCATCCAAAGGAGGAAAGCATCAAGGAGCCCTGCCATGCCCATCACTACGTTCCGGCTGTTCATTTCCACCTTGTCCGTGGCAGGTTGACCCTTTCGTATCAGCCGCCTTCTTCAGACACTGAACCCGAAATGTCTTATGACGCAACGACGAGTGGTTTAACTGAGGACTGGTCACACGTTTATCAACCTCAATTCGTTGTACTTGATACTCTACTCTCACTTCAGAAGAAGTCCGAACATCTGTGGTGGATTCCAGGTCCTAGCTTATCCCCACCAGGGCCTGACGAGCACCTCCAACGCTCAGATGAAGCCGCGCGATTAGCAAGCTGCGAGCACTTGAAGCACGACCCACCTCGGACTAAATGGGACTGTATATTTACTTACTGCCAGGATCACGCAAATGCGGATTCCTGGGAGACGTCCCATCCAGTTCGCTTGCTGAATCCGAACTCGTTCACGGAGGCTGTGATACTCATCGGATGTCGGAGGTGGGCCCATATTGACCGACTAGATGAGCCCTGGTGGGATCTCCTCATTTGTCTGATTGATGCAGACCCGGGAACATTGAAGAAGCAGTTGAGCCCAAAGTTCCAGTACGCCTGGGACTGCTATAACCGACGAATCAAAAGAGATCACTTTTGGGACGGGTTCCGAGAGCTGCGCAGGATGATGAAGGACAGCAAAGATTGGAGGCCCCAGTAGATTTGGGCCTCTATTATCACTCTGTCGGTCTCAATACCAGGGACTTCAGTATTTCGGTCTTATCACCCGTAGTCACAGGCGGCGTTGTGTTGGTCTTGACTCCCAGTGCGGCCACCCTTTCCGCACTATGTATGGCCTTGTTCTTTACAACAATCTTTTTTTCTTATCCGGAAATAGAGCACTAATCTATCTTGCTCTCTCCCTATTTTGATTACCTCACCTACAAAAGTTCGTAGAGGATGGTTGTAGTCCCTCCCCCGCCATCCATCAACGGGACGGCCGTTTGCTACCCCCTGAATCACGGTGAGAGCAAGGCAAACAAAAAGACTCTTCGCCCATGAAATCCCTATTACCCTCTTCCTTACTCTCCATCAATCTAGCTTTGCACCTCTTTCGTCTATATTTCGTCCGGAAACTCTGCAAGCATGCAGCCTACGCCTGCCAATTTCCACTCGTCATCCTTCCTTCCACCAACGCATTTCCCGATGGATGTTCACAATGATTTCGGTTTGACTAGTCCACATGATGACGCCCAACCCCTGCCAGACAAGCTCCAGTCTGCCGCGACAGCTGTTATGCAGGCTATGAGCAGTATGGACTGCCGCCGCAACGTACGAGTGGCCCTTGTCGGGGCCACAACACCTGCCAACGACCAGCTGACGGCAAAGAGCTCTACCAATGTGCATTTTCAATCCACGTTCCTATCACTAGTTGAAGTAGCTAACGCTCTTTTCAAAACAGGAACTGGAGTTCATGGTCTACGTTACCGACTTCCGCGGTGCTGCCAAACAGTTCCCACGCCAAAACCACGGCGACTACGTGAAGGACCAGCTTCTGCACCGCAACTTCGCCATGTTCCGCCAGACCCACAGGGAGGGCCTTGAAGCAGTCGCTACCATTGAGCACATCGCGAGCCGCGTTCTAGTCCGATTCCATGATCTGCGTACGGTAGGCTACAATCAAGCCGGGAACATAGCGGAAGTAAGCTAAACTGTGACAATAGATTCCTTATCTCCCTCCATCCGCGGCAATTCCAACCGGCAGCGACTCTCTTCCTTGTATTAGTGCTGCGGACCTCTTGTTGGTGCGCCTTGCAGCAGCTCCTCGCCGTGTCCAGGAAGCGATGTGGACAAGGGACGACAGGCACGCCCAGGCCCTAGTTTCAAAGTTCATCCATACCGGTCGCGATTATATAGCGCTTTCCAAGGACGAGCGGGATACTGCAAGAGATCTCCTTCCTGCTTTCCTCGAGCGCTCGAGCAAACCGCGGCGTTGGTGGGAGATCAAGATCTCAATTTGAACGCACTTCGCTGCTTTGATATCAGCTAAGGAATTGCTCCTGGTACCTGTCTCTAATCGCTTTGCGATAGAGTGCTGCTTGTCCCTACAGGTAGGCGACCGCGATGATAGAAAAGTTCAAAGGTTCCTCGTGGTGTCTTCGGAGAGTCACGTTCTCAGAGGGATTTGCGTTCTAGCATTTAATTTATCCTGCGTTCTTTCTTAGTTCTCTGTAGTTTACATTACAATTGCATTGTTCTGCGCAGGATTCTATTCTTTGACGATTTTTAGAATGTGGATACGTCGTTCATGGACACAGACTACATAAGGAAGACCGCTTTGTCGGCGAAGTCTGTCAGGGGGCCGGAGTGTGCTACGCGTACATTGTTGTAGCCTCTGGGGCTTTGAATATTAGACTGAGTCAAGTTATAAAAGACCACATTTGGGAGTGCTTCAATGCGAGAATAAAGCGGGCTCATCTTGATGATGAATAGAAGGAGTTGCGCAGGTTGTTGAAGGACAGTAAGAACTAGGTACCGCAATAGCTTCACCGTTATATAGCTTGTTTGAGTTAGCGCCCCCTTCTCAGCATATAGCACTTTGGATATTTCAGACCCGATGGGCTTTTTCACGTTAGAATAAAGCACGTTCATCATAAAATCTCCGTAGTTATCTACACGAACTGTAGTGAACGTGCGTTGTCGGGGTGTAAGGACGGTCCCTCACCATGCATGCAAACGCGGCACTGCGATATGGCGAGCCCCTAGAAAACCATTGTCAGTTGCTGTACCATTCCTTCTTCCATCTACCCGCGCCATACTCCGCTCCATCGTTCCATTTTCCCGGAGCATCGCGCTGCTGTCAAGTCTCTGCTACCCTCATTCTGCCGTACTCCCTCAAGTGTCGGTCGTGATGGGTGATCAAGGTTTCTTTCTGAGCGGGTCTTCCTGTTGGCTGCCGGTCGATGATGATGCTTTGATTGAACATCCTGTCTTGGGTGGGATAGCGTGGCGTTCGGCGATCGATTTGCTAGAAGCCTGGATATCGGTTGGTTTCATTACACTGTAAGAGCTATATCGGGGATTCTCCTTGGATCTCCTCAGATTGTTGGTGCAGTCCCTGGTTTTTGGCACAACAAATGGATTAGATGCGGTTCAGCATAATTTAAATCCATTGCCTCTTAGGTTACTAATTCAGCGCAATCATTGTCAGAACTCTTGACTTCTTCACTGTATAATCCCTCGACTAATCTCTAGGCTACATAGCCGTACCTCATATATACAGCTCGTCAGTCCTGCACCTGCTGTTAACCCCCAGCATCATACCTTTTCCGACCCTGGACTGTGAAGACGAGACTAGATATACAGTGCAACACTATATAGTACTTTATCCTAGTCAATAGAAGAGCAGGGCTATCACAGCTTACTTCATCAAATAACCCTGCATGTTTCACGTCGCACTCACCCCGCAACCCCTCCAAGCTCCTCCCCCCCTTATCTACCCACAACTGCATCCAGCTTTACGTGAACTGCATCATGTGGATTCTATCTCTATTTGAAAGACCCCTTATCCTAGGGGCATTCATCGTCGCCGCGTACGCCGTTAAGGTAATCACAGATTACACCAAACTGCGGCGCTTCTCAGGGCCCTTCTGGACACATTTCTCGCATTGGCCGCATAGCCTGGCATTTCTAGGAGGCAGCTGCCACGAGTGGTATGCGGGCATTAATGAAAAATACGGTACGACTCAACTAACCTACAAGAAACGTACAAATTTAAGGGTAATTTGCAGGGCCGATCGCGCGAGTGGCACCTCAAATCCTGGTGACCTCGTCGCCCGATGTCTGGATGCACGTCAATAATAACCCTATGTACAAGCGGTCGGACTGGTACTATAATGCTGCAAGGTTCGAGTATCGGCGCGATAATGTCTTCAGTCAGACGGATAATGCGAAGCATGATCTAAGGAGAAAGCAGATGGGGCCGGGGGTATTATCCTTCCTTATACTTCGCCTTACAGTAAACACCTGCTAACAAGGGCCGGTGGATAGTACTCCGGTCGAGAGAACTTACAGCTCGAACCTGCCATCGACGAGCGAGTCGAAGCACTAATCAAGCTCGTCCGCTCATATGTCTCAACCGACCGCCAGATAGTACCTATGGACCTAGCGTCGAAGATCCAATACCTCACCCTCGACGTCATCAGCAGCGTCGGTCTGGGCCAGACATTCAACATGCTGGATAGAGATGAAGACGTCGACGAGTACCTCAAATCAAGCGAAGATAGTCTGGCTCTTGGAAATGTCGCTCTAGGTCTGGGCTTCAGCTGGCTACGACAAGCACCCTTCATTGGACAATTCATCGCCCCCTCGCCAACTGACAATGACGGGACGGGGAAAATGATGGCTACGTGCTTCCGGCTCGTTGATGAACGTGCGGCTAAATCTACGGAAGATAGATCAGACATGCTTGCTTCCTTCATCCGCCACGGTCTAACAGGCGACGAACTGCGGAGCGAGGCACTTGAGCAGATCGTTGCTGGGTCTGATACAACGGCCGGTGCAATTCGCGGTACATTGCTCCATCTAATGACGAACGCCAGAGTGTACCTCAAACTACGAGATGAAATCGACAATGCCATTGCGAGCGGTCTCGCACCGGCGACAGGGAAGGGCCTCATTTCAACAGCTGAAACCCGCCAACTGCCCTATCTACAAGCTGTCATACGCGAGGCCCTCCGCGTCTGGCCTCCCGTCGCAAATATCTTCCCGCGTGATGTTCCAGCCGGGGGAGATACCGTTGTTGTAGACGGGAAGAGCTTTTTCTTGCCCGGTGGTGTTTGTATCGGTTATTCTGCGTACGGAATGCATCATAGCGAGAAGATTTACGGTAAAGACGCAAAGGCGTTCCGGCCTGAGCGGTGGCTTGAAGAGAGTGACACCGACAAGCTGACTGAGATGACTCGGACAAATGACTTGATTTTTGGCTACGGACGATTCCAGTGTCTGGGTAAACCTGTTGCGCAGATGGAGATCGGGAAGACTATCTTCGAGGTACGTGCATTCTTGATCATTGCTACAAGTTAGGCGGCCGTTTCTGAGTGCCCGCGTACAGCTATTTCGTAACTTTGACCTGGCGCTTCTGTACCCTACTCACCCCTGGGACGTCAAGAACAATCTTGGGCTTTTTGCGATAACGAACCTGTGGGTTCAGGTCACCGAGAGAGCTCCTGCTACCACTTAGCAGCTTGCCAGGTTGCAACAGCTTGAGCCCGGGTGATTGACCACTTGTCGGTGAAAAAGCTGCTTTGAGGCAAATTCGGTTTCATGGATGAGGGTGACCCTATTTTTTAGCGTTGAATTCCACTTTCTAATTCTTGGTGATGAGTTAGACCACGCGATGTCTATATAATCTTGTTTATTCTCTCAGCTTCACCGGTTTTCAAATTGATATATGAATGACGCCGGTCGGTTCGATCAGTTATCGTATTCCTATGAGTTTCACTAGAAGATAGTATTGAAACAAATTGGATTACCCTTAATGTTCCCCTCAGACGACTGTGAGCTGCTTTGACATAGTGTCAGGTCGTAATATCTGACCCTCTCACGTACTACACTTCGTAGTAGCAACAACACCCTTGAGGCTTCCGGCAAAGACCGAAAGCGAACAATAATACCTAGCCAGAATAACGCTTTCATTGATGTTTCTAACCATCATCCCCCTTCTTGGTGGATAAACAATCTTGTATCAAATCACAATGATTTTTATCCTCGCTTGACACACACAACCCCAACAAAGCGTTACCAGCCTTTCAGTAACTCCTAGAAAGGGCACAGATATTCTTATCTACCCATAGTTTACCCAGTACCCAGTAACCTTCTTCTAGGATTGTTTCAACTCTCATCACCGAAAGCATTTGCCAATTCCGATCCAACATCTACTCCAAACCAAACCTACAACATCAAGTTCACCTCATCACCATCAAGATGTCTAACACAGAAATGTCCCTCGTCGTCTTCGTGCACAGGGACCCTGCCGCATCAGAACCACACACCTGGTCCCTAGCCCTCGTCCCACCCCAAGACTCGCTCGAAACAGAATGCACATTCTATTACATCTACAACCGCCCCTCCATTGCCGATCCCCGGGTCCGTGCCGGACCACTTACCTCAGACCAGTGCGTTAAGAGCCTTAATACGCGCATGCCCCGGGACTCATATACGGGTGTGTATAAGATCTGTAATTTTCCTGCTACTGAAGAAGATACAATCATCGGTGTTCTGGATGGCGCAGTGATGCAGACAAGAGAGGATTGGGACGATGTGCTTTTGCATTTTCTTATGGGGAGGGGGTGGGTATCTGATCAGCAGGCCGTTTGGCTGTCGAAGGCGATGTGGGATTATATATCCGAGCCTGACGAAGAGGATGAAGATGAAGATGAAGTTGGGAGCGAAGGCGAGGGGACGGGTAATGGCCAGGACGTCCTTCAAAGCCTAGACGACCTCCTCGTGAACGAATACTCGAGTATGGACGACGCCATCCGGGGGATGGAATCCATCGCCCAGTCAGGCGGTTCGACATTGGGTCTTGCGATTATTGAATGTACTACAGACGCCCCAGAAGAAGCTGAAGATCAAGACCAAGATCAAGATCTTGATGTCGATGTCCTTGGCGGCGGGGATCCATTCGAGGGGCTAATGCAACTTTTTCGCGAGCGTGAGCTTAACAATTGGAATCTGGGTGCTGGGCCTGTTACTGAGAGAACTGTTGAAGGGAGTGATGATCAGCAGGTTTCTCAGAGTACAGCCGTTACCGATTCCCGTCGTTATACCACTGTTACGCTGGACATTGCTATCAATGGGCAGAACTCGCCTGGTTGGTTGTTTAATCGGGGCTTGCCCCGTACAAGAACGCCGAGAGGCCAGGTTCCGGCTATGGATGCTCGACGACAGCGAGTTCGGTAGTTGGTATGAATGAACAAGGGAGTGGCAGGGTCTTCTCTGGTTGTATCGGTTCTGTGCGGTATTTTGGCAATTGTTTGTTTTGAGTATTTGGAACGCATAATTAAAGCAGTTTATTAGACAACATACCAATAGTATTTCCTTCATCCTTCATCTTGTGATAAAGCCCCTATACTGTAGAGTGGTGTAGGACAATAATGCCAGTACCCTTGGACAGAGCCAGCTGTGCAGTCCAATGAGATCCCTGATGTCGTGCTCTTGTTCCTGTCAATAGACGGCTTCAGAAGCTCACTGGTTTTAGTCTTTACCTTTGTTCAAGCCAAGAGGCGTCTCTATCATTTCACAAGGCACACAAAATGAACATAGAGACACAAAAGCCTGCTTTGAATGGCCTTTATGCCCTTTTACCATTTTATTCACTGCCATTCTTAACCCACAAAGGCTTGCCAGGCCCTCGTCTATTTAATTCCTCCAACACTCAACTCTCTCAGTACCCATCCCTTCAACCTACTGACTTCTCAAAAACCCTCATTATCCATCATCCTCATCTCTCCCAAAGAAACGCCCAGCATGCCCCGCAAACCCGCAAAAGCGCAAGTCACCAAGCCCCCAACAACACGCATATACATCTCCATAGCCACAACCAAACACACCCGCCACGACAAGAACCACGGATGGATCGTCATCCTCACGCCCGAGCGGAGCATAGCCCCAAAGCGTCAACCCCTCTGGCACATCACCGCTACACCGACAGGCTATGAATCAGCGTTTGAAGAAGTAGCCGTTGACAGTGGGATGGCCGCAAGGCTTTTTCAGACTCTCCATAGGGCTGGGTGGATTGAGCCTAGTGATGAGAATGAGTTCTCGGATGTTCTTGCGGATGCGCTGGGACAGTATGAGCGACGTTGGGTGGAGGTTCTTTTTGAGGAGTTTGAGGGTGTTCAGGGAGTTGCGAGGGATATTAAGACAAAGTTGGCTGTTGAGATTCCGGTTGCCCCTTACGAGCCGGGGGGTGAGCTTTATCAGCGGTCTTCTAGGAGGTCGGTCTCGGAGGAGGAGGCTGGTGTCGGTTCTGCTGAGGGTATGGATAGGTGTGACGCGGTTGAACCGAGTACTGGCGTGAAGGGGAAGTCTTCTTCTGATCATGAAGAGGCAGTCCGCAGTCATTCTAACTCGTCACCAGGTTCAACTTCGAGCAGGAGTGACTCACAACCAGACATCCACTTTGATACAGATAGTGAGTCTGACTCTGAAGACACCTCCAAGCAGGGAATTGTTGCTGAGCCCGCACATTCTCCGCCCTCTACGTCGGATTCAAGGATGGTCGTCGATGCTGCTTCGTCTTCATCCCGTCCCAAGCCAGAAGATAACAGTGGTGACTCTTACCCAGAACAAGCAATAGACCCCAACACCCTCCAACGCTCGAGCTCGCCTGAGCACGCTCCGGCCTCAGCTTCGGAATCAAGGAACGTTGTCGAGCCTACTTCGTCTTCATCTCATCCCGAGCCAGAAGGTCACAGTGACGATTTTTACCCAGACCAAGCAATACTAACTAACATCATCCAAAACCCAAGCTCATATTCAATCTCAAGCACCGGTGACAGCGGTTCCCGCTCGTGTATTCGACTGCAAGGTATCCCGAATAGCGACTCCGACTCAAACTCCGAAAATGCAACGGTTACAGACCCCGACTCAGCCGCTGAGCTCAAACGAGGCTTTATACCGGGCTTCTGCTGCCATAAGCTACTCTGCTGCGAGAAGCACGATTGTAATGAACATGTTACTTGTTGTGAGAGGGAGGATTGTGATGAGGATACGGAGCTGCAGTGTTGTCGGAATGCGCGGAGGCCTAGGAATAGGGTTTCCTATGCGGCCTAAGATCTAAAGCTGTTGCCAAGTTGGTCCGGTGTAACTGATCAGACTTCCTGTCTCTTTTACCTCTCTCAAATTGATGGTTATGATGAAACGAAAATTACTTTGTCTTGGTCTCAGGGCATCAAAAAGTTACTCCTATGAGAATAAGAATTTTGTCCCGAAAATGAAATATGCTCTCTACTTTATATTCTTACTGCGTATTGTTCTAGAGTCCCTCATCTACTCCCGTCATCGAGGTTGCCATGGTCACATCCCTCTTAGCCTCAATCACCCCGTAAGAATATATATCTGCCTGTTAAGCAACTCCAGCATCACAGCGCTCAATGACTGTCTCTTGACAGCGAAAGACACCTCCCAGATACAACGATAACCTCAGAGAGCCGAATGCGTACACTATGTAATACACAGCAAGTGATCGTCAAATATCCGTAGCCCATATTGTGACCTCGTCTCCATCGGAACGATCCGGTGCCAAGCCTCTCCTCCCCCAAAGCTAGGTAGGCGCTACCCGACTCTGGATGAATCATGTCTCAGGCTACAACACCAGGACATGCATATTTCTTCCCCTTGTGTCTTTGAGAAAATTTGAAAATGCACAAACTGTGTTATCCAACAGTCGCATTCAGATAAATAACGTCTCTCAGAAGGGTGGGCCATCCGGATTCTACAAAGAATGATGAGGCCAAGCAATCTTGATCGCCGCCCCGCATTAGACACGGCGAACAAGGTAAAAGGCATGCGTCCCTCTCGTACCTGTTACGGAGGTTGGCTCCCTCAGATGGCTTCCTGGACTCGCTGGATAGGTATGTAGCTTGGATTAGGTCTGATGAATAGAGGTTACCGGATGACGGGTCCCCAAATCATTACCTAGTCTGCGGCTTGTATAGAGCCCGCCGACTGGTACAGTTCGTGACTTAGTGCGAAATTTTGGTGTAGAGGTATAAGCGGGAACATTACGGCGTAACTACCGGGGTATGCGAATACTATCCCATCGTCTTGAGAACGAAGTACAATTATGACGCTGGGGTGTTCACCGTTTGTCAAGAAGCATATACTCCGAGAAACAGTCGAGCCGTTCGTCACTGGTGAGATCTATGGACGGAAGAAGCAAGCGTATACAGCACCGATGCGGTACTCTGTTGACGGCTGATGCACTGGACATCAAAAAGAGCTCGTGGTGAAGGAGAATATTCACAGTCTAGTATATGTCGATTGGGAAAGAAGCCTTGAAATCGTGAAAAGAGGGTTTGAGGACGGGCACCCAATCGCGTTCAGGGCGGCAGTTGCTCTGGCATACTTTTTGATTATTTCAATGGCATTTGAAATTAAGCCTGCAATGCCATTTTGCTCGAAGTAGAGAGCGCTGAAGTTAGTCGTGACCGTTTACCATCCAATGCAGGAGCGCGAGGTGGATGCTACCTAGATGAGTGGATAGTGAGCTTCATGCTCCTGACGGCGTCCCCAATAGCTGGCCTTCCTAAAGTGGTCGGACCAAAATTCTGTCTTAACTCTGTACTCTGTAGCCTAGACGTCCGAATTAGCTAATACGGACAACCCCGAAGAACGACCGGTCGCTGGGTCTGTTGGAAAATGAAGCTTTACCTGAAACACCGACGGACGCAAACAAGCAACTGGAGAAACTCCACTAAGACCACCATGCGATGCCGAAACAGCCCTAGAGCAATCTATGCGAACCAAGCTCATGTGGAGCTCACGTAAGAGAAATCAAACACGCGGGTGTCGGACCCAGTGTTTCTCGCAGGGTGTCGGCGACTGTTTCAGGGTGTTTCAGGCACGAACATCGGCACCCCTTTCGGTCTTGATTGTCTGGAATCAGGGGCGCCGTATAAATGCTGGGACTTGTCGCCTTAACTGCCTCTGAGACTCGATAGAATCAATCCCACTCCCAAGACAGCCACCATGTTCACCAAGACCATCGCCTCGACTCTCGCCCTCGCGCTCCTCAAGCTCGCCGCCGCGCAGGACAACATCGGCTTCGGACCAGCCTTCAGTTTAGGCCCGACAAACTCATGGATCCGCGAGGCCACGACGACGCTCGTTCTCCCTGAGACCCCGGGGTTGAAGGATCGGTTGGCGCTGTGGCCTGGTATGGGTACTAGTGGCGGCGACCTTATTCAGGCGCTGGCTGTTTCGTTTTCGGACCCCAATGCGTGAGTTATATTGCTGAATACGGTGGAGGAAAATGATGCTGATTGTTCTGTAGCAACTGTGGTGCCAGCGAGGGACAGTGGTGTACTTGGGCTAGTACTCTCCAGGACACGCAGCTCGGCGGCAAGGAAGTTCCCGCTGATGCCGGTGACGGTCTGACGATTCACTGTAAGCGTCGATAAGCCCGATACAAGTAGGGATTATTGCTAACCGGAACAGACAAATACAACGACGACACTGGAAAGTATGACCAGACTGTTTCGATCAACGGGGAGGTTGTTTCGAGTTTATCCACAAGTATGCGACCCATAATGCCACCGGAATCCTTGATAGCTAACAATCGTAGGCTCCGGTCAAGCTCAGGGATGGGGAACCGCTGTTGAGTGCCAGGATGATGCGTGCGATATCACTGTTGCTGCGCACGGTGAGACTCAAATTTTCTATGGTCGAAACCGAAATTCGCTAATTCTAGCAGAGTACACAAACACCACAATCATTCTCGACTCGGCCGACGAGTCATTTAAGGACACATTGGTCCTGACCGAGGCCGATTCGACTGACTTTTCTTCGTCAGATGGTGGAAAGACTTGGACCGTTGAGACCATCAACATTCACGAGCACACCTACGACCTGTAGTTGATAAGTCGTGGGGGATCTGATAGGTGTATGTTTGCATAGTAAGAGGCTACGGAGTAGCGGTGAGAAATTTTGTATTTTCAGCGTGCAGGCCGCGCAGCTCGGACAAAACACTTGGAGACTTCCGTATGTGTAGAAGCAATTTGACCTGCCGGAGGGCTTCAGATGACAATATTCTCACCGCGTTCTTTTACCGCCCATGGTATGGCTTTGGAAGTCTTTATCTAACGTGATGAAGGTTCCATTGACCCCTCATCGAAGGATCTCTGGAAGGATTTGGCGTGCATGCATGAGTCGCGTGGCAGAATATCCGACGCATGGGGATTGAGATTCAAGCCGTTGGGCACTGAATTGATCCGGGGCCGAGAGATCTAGTCGCGGTACTTCCTGGATTTCATGTGGGGGCTTTGAAGGATTGCTTCCAGAATCGAGTGAAATGTTGATGTGGCCGCGAGCAAAGAAAAAGCAACATGAGGTCGGACATGGGACCCCTACGACCCGATCACCACGCATCAGCCTCAATTTTCAGATATGAGATGAAGTCGCTCACAATGCACCCTTAGTATCGGCAACCGGCATCAAATTCGGGGACACCGATGTTAAACATCGAAACAAAGAACAGACAATTCAAAGCAACAGTCGCAATCATGCATGTTAGAGGAGAAGAGGTAAGGGCCCGAGGTACTCCGAAAGGGAACAAAGAAGACCAGACGACCGGTAAATGTCCGGTGTGATTCACGCAGGGATCGACCAGTCACCTCCCTAAATGGTGACATTGCTTGAATTCTGTTTGTGAGCTGACAGCCCCTTGGTTGCCTCCTTGAGAGGTCATCGCAAATTCACGGCGTGAGCGTGTGGCGATGTAGTGAGCCGTCGGCCAAAGTATATGGTGGCCACAAGGAAGGTGCGATCCTCTATTTTAATCACACTTCTTGTCAACTTTCATCCTAACATCAACTCCACGGCCAATCCTTAACTGGAATGTTATTTATCCTTCTATTCATCCTTGTCGCGTGCGTGGCGGCGACGCCGACACTAACATGCCCCCTTGCCGGTCCTGTGTTTCCGATTCCACAAAAAGCAGTCAATAGCATTGCGTGGAAGAATGCCACTGCGAACTTCACAAATGAGCTGAGGAAGATTCTGCGTCCGGCGAACGGTACAGAGTACACGGCGATTGACCCTGATCTGACCTCGTTCACCGTCCAAGTCTACAGCGCTCACGATCAAAAACCGCTTTTCGAGTACTACCATACTGCGACTTCCGCGCGCAACAACATGATCGGTGTGAACCGAGTGGATGAGAACACAGTATTCCGTGTCGGCAGTGTTTCGAAGCTATGGACGGTCTTGGTGTTGTTGATGGAAAGCGGCGATGCAGCGTTGCATGAGCCTGTTTACAAGTATATCCCGGAATTGGAAGTCATCGTGGAGCATGCGAAGGGCAACGACACGTTTTCCGACGAAATTGATTACGTCAAATGGGAGGAAATTACCATCGGAGAACTTGCTAGTCAAATGGCGGGTCTAGAACGATCATATGGTCTGGGTGACCGCGCCACAAATCAAGAGCCGATGGTTGAAATAGGATTCCCGGAGCTCAAGAAGGCTTTGATACCCAAGTGTGGTCTTATGCCGGCATGCGAGCGAGATGGTACGTATGTTTCCCTTTACTATTGACGGTTGAGTTAACGCAGTTATAGAATACTTCGACGGATCAGTCAGTCGACACCCAGTCGTGCCGTCCTCCTCCAGTCCCGTGTACTCCAACGACGCATATCAATTGCTCGGATACGTGATTGAGGCAATGGCAGGCGACCGACTCGAGAAGCTGGTAAACGAGAGGCTGATAGAGCGGCTGAACCTGACACGCTCCTCATACACCAAGCCAGACGACATGGTAGGAATCATCCCCGGACCGATCAAACAAACAGCCTGGGATACTGAATTCGGCGACTTGACTCCGTAAGTGCACCCACCTAACTGATTAGACTTCAAGCTAACGAAGAAGAACTGGCGGAATATACTCGTCCACAAAAGACCTGAGTACGTTGGGACGAGCTATCCTTAACCACGATTTGCTCTCACCGGCTTTGACGAGAAGATGGATGAAGCGAGTCGCTCGGACCGCTGACCGTGGTATTTCTGTTGGAACGCCGTTTGAGATTTATCACCTAAACGAGCCTCGGGCTATAGACCTGTTCACCAAATCCGGCGACATTGGTGCTTACTCGGCATTGATCGGTCTTTCCCCTGATCACGATATCGGATTTACGGTCTTCGCTGCGGGTGAAAGGACTACTCCATCGGTGGCAGCGCTGGGCGATTTGCTGTCGACTATTATCATGTCCGGCATTGAGGAAGCAGCGAAAGAGGAGGCGACGCGCCACTTCGCCGGGACTTATTCAACCAAAACCGACGAGTTGACAATTGCAACGGACGATGGACCAGGTCTGAGGATAACGGAGTGGAAGAACAGGGGCAAGGATATGCTGGAGGCGCTAGCCACCCTGCAGTGGGTGAAGCCGGAGGGCGATCTCGACGTCCGATTGTATCCAACCGGACTGAAAAGCAAAAACAAGATCTCCTTCAGAGCCATTGTCACAGCCCCCGCACCCACTGGACCACCCAACGGGCCGATGACAAATGTCTGTGTATCCTGGTTGACGGTCGATAGCCCGGTCTATGGTTCTGTCGCGGTCGATGAATTTGTATTTGAGATGGGCCATGGGGGCAAGGTTCTAACGGTAACGCCGCGGGCGTTGCGGACGTCGCTGAGCCGGCTTACAATGCAGACCTAGGCTTTTCATATTCCCGGGAACAGTAGGATAGTAACAGACCGAAGAACGATAATGCACTTTTCACAGCATCCGTGATGAAACTCCGCTGTGTTTTAGTTTTTAGTAGTTGGCTGATCTGTCGCTAAATACGTGACGTGGGGCGGTCTGTGTGGATATATAATTGAGACCACGAAGCTTGGCCACAACGCGTAGCTGCACAAACTGAATTTCCTTGACATATTTATCCGTTGGAAAGATCTATAAATGGTCTCTTCCAGGGAATACTCGACCTTTTGACGCCCGAAGGAACTCGAGCTCCAGTCCCAGACCCAGCATGGGTCGGCAGCCGACTCCAAGGACCAAACGGATCTCTCACAACACTGTCCGGCTCGGTGTTATCGGTCACTAGTAAAAGGAGACCCCTGTATGCATCATCGCCTATGACCTTCCGGAGAGGACTTTCTCGATCCAAGCAATGGAGTTCGCGTCTGCACTCTTCTAGTCTTTCAGACCAATCTCTCCGCTGCCGCGGATACCACCGGTCCGTCTTGGTTACGCGCAGACTGTTAGGGTAGGTACTGGAAACCATTTCGTACTTGAAGGCGTCGTTGAGCTTGCAAAGTAGATGTAGGCGGCGCTTCTCACCCATTTTGAAGTCCTGGGTGATGGCGACGGGATCTTCGACGAAGAGGCGGAGCTGCTCGCAGTCTTTGCAGCAGGTGTCCAATCCTGGGAGGGACTGGCGCCAGTCCGATGGTGGCAGGGGCCGATTGTGGATACGGCTTGTAATGGAGGTTGTTAAAACACGGATTATGAAGTCTGGTACTGCGGTAGCAATTGGCGTGTAGATTCCGCCTATGTTTAGGTCCAGGCTACCGCAGAGTTTGACGAGAAGTGGAATGAGGAACGTCGACAGGGCCCATGCCGCCTCCAGGCCGGAAACATCTCGGATATTAGTGTGGAGGGCGTCGAGCAATTCGGTCACATCATAGCCAACGATCAGAAATTGCTCTATCAGGTAGACGACTTGATTGGGATCGAGAAAATCCTCCTTATTGTAGGGATAACTCAGGGCAAGATACGGCTTACCAGCAATATGCCGTGGCCTTCGCTCGTCCGGAGTCTTGGTGAACATGGTGAAAGACCTGATCATCTCAGCGACGATACCTTTGCAGGCCGTGGTTATCGCATCGGAATCCAGAATAACAGCCTGTTCGCGTAGCGGTAGTAGGGCAGCGATAAAGGAAATATCAAAATTGGTGCTGGTGACTTTCTGCTCCACGATACGTAATATACTAGACCTTCGTTAGCAAAGAAACGATAATTTAAAAAATTCAGTTACCATCGGGCAAAATCGGATTCAGTCAGAGACACGACAATGTGGGCGAGCGTTCTAGCATCTGCCTCGACTAGATTACTCTCTTGCTCCAATCGATCGAGCAGTGTTCGCCACGCGGCGTCGTACCAAGCGGCAGCCTTCTCAGGGGTATGCTGCCTACCACCCTCCTCCGATGGCTCCGAGAGGCATAGAAGCATTGCAATGTGATCCGCGACGCTCGCAAACCGAGGCTTCAGAAATTGATCAAGACTGGAAACAGCGTGTTAGTATTCTGCGGAATAAATGAACACGAGTTTCGACCTACACAGGCTGCAAGTGGTCCACACCGTCACGATATACAGCATCACGAATTAACTCCGTCAGCTCTTCGGAGACCTCCCGTCGGTCATTCAAAGCTGTGACAGTGTATTGATATTCGCCCAACTCCATCCCGACGCCTGCGACATCTTCCCAGAGCTCTTCGAGTAACGTGTCGTTTGCAACTATAATCGCGCAAAGTTCTTTCAACTGACCACGGAGAACCTGACTATTTTGGGAAGCACGGAACTTGTCGTGTACATATTCCAAGACTTTACCTGAGCGCGTTCGACCCATTTTGATCGAGTGGAGTAGCAAAGGGATGTAGAAGGACCGTGGTACTATGATAGCAATCGTATGGCGGTATATCTGAACAAACCGTGGTAGAGTATCTGTATATTGGTGCGCTTGCAGGTGGACATCGTCAGGGTCGTGATCAATACCAACATCATATGAGCAAAGGCGAGGATTTGTCTTAAACGCGTCAATGACAAGCTCCCCGTCGACATCAAGCACATTTCGTAGTATGTAGTCTGTGCGACAATCTTGGGCAAGCCGAGAAAACGTCTTGAGGGACGAGCGACGATGCTGTGGATCTATCCTGCCAGAAACTTCGATCTTTAAAATCCCTAACAGTAAACAACAACCACTTGAAACGCACGCGTCCCGGAGGTCATTTACTAATTCTCGGTCTTGCTCTTCCAGTGTGGAAAGCCGAAGATGATGACAGGAGTAGAATATCTGGCTGAGGAGTTGAAAAATGGCGGGCATGCCGAGGTCCAGATGGGGTTGATCTTCTGTGGGCGGCAGGACGTGTGAGAACCATTGAGAGGGTGGTAAGCCTTGTTTGTGGAGATAGTAAGTCATTCTGTCAGACCACCCAGACCATTGTTGAAGGCAGCGCTTCAGTTGACCAGGTCCAGACTCTTGCGCGGCCAATATCCGGGCAGATGGGAGGTGAATGAGGTTGTAAATGAGGATAATCCGATGACCGGAGATTACTGGATTTGCATGCAGCGTGGTGAAAGGAGACCAGACAGCCCAGGAAAACCCGAATTCTGAGGTATTTGACGTGCAAAACCGGTGAGACTCGCCACGACGTTGAAAGAGCCAGTCGCCACCGTGGTGCTTTACTGGAAGACAGACAGCCAAAGTACCAAACAAGCCATCGTCAAAAGCTGAACTAGTTGGCACAAAGGACAATCCTTCCTTCCAAAACAAGCACTTATGGGCTTCGGCTCGAACTTCAAATTGCGTTGTAGCAAGACCGAAGGCAGCAATCGCGTCCTTGACAAAGATGGACAATTGCAAATCCCAGGCCGGGTTTCGACACCGAAATGCATCACGGCTAAGTTCGAAGGTGCCAGACGCTTGGCCAGCGTCTAATATGCCCTCAGGAATTAGACATGGCGTGGCAACGCGGGCGATGGCCTCTACACAAGAGGGGGATATCGGAAGTCCGACCGGACCAACACCGTCAATCTCGAGCCCAGGGTTCAGGACCACATCGGAAAAGTCACTAGCACAAAAGGTCCCAGTGAGAGGTGTTGTATCCACTATCTGGCGAAACTGGTCGATAAACTCTGGCACATCCAGCTTGGCAGGAGGGTCTTCGAGGATTGCATCGGGGCCGGCCTGGGGAGCGCTAGCGCCGCTGAATGCATCCTCTTCACTGATCGGGCTGTCTTCAGCAATTGCGTGAGGCGTATCCAATTCGTGGACCAGGGGATCTGACATGACCGGAGAATGGAGACTTCATGGTGGAAGTGCAGGTGTGGTGGTTCCCTTTACGGAAGGCACGCGGCCTGGAGACATCATGTGACTACGCGACTACAGCCTGAAGAACAAGGCATCATGTTTACTTTCTGGAGAACTGGACAACGAATTCATTTTCCTTCTCGACAGACTCTGACCTTCTAACGAGCCGCATGCAACGGCCACTATTGTACCCTTTTATTCCAACTTAAATTCCATCCCCAAGTCATAATCTGCCTCATATCCATTTTGAGCCCCGTGCTTCTCCTCCATGTGCCTGTAAATCCACCCCTCGCCAATGTCCTTGCCACAGAAATAACACCAATGAGTCCCGCACCCCTGCACCGGGCAGACGATGTAGCCGCATCCTGAGATCCTCTCTGACATGATGCCGCACTTCGGGCACGGTTTCATCGTCGGTTTCCCTCCCTTTTTGCAACCGCTTCTCCTCGAGGCACCCCTCACGTTGCCAGTTCGTGACCGCCGGCGGCATTCTACGCGCACAATCTCGAGCCGCAAATTCCTTCGCCGACGAGCATCGCGCACACCAAGCGTATACCCAAGACCCGTGATTCGTTGTCGCGTCTTTGAGGTTCTGGACGGCGTGAATCCCCTTGCCGTACTTGGTTAAAGTGCGTGGGGCCGGGAAGCGCCGACAGAATGGACACGCAAGGGCCGCGGTGTTAATGATGCAGCCGGACTGGTTGATTCCATACCAATTGGCCGTGCAGTCGGAGCAAATTTGTTGTTGTCATCCCGTTCGACCACAGGCGGGGTGGAGTGACGACCGCCAGGAGGACGAGAAATAAAGGGAACATTCGACCCCCGCGGCTTTGCGAATGCCGGAGGCGAACTGTTTGAGTTTTGCTTTGACTTGCTTGGTGTTGTGGATCTTCCTCCCCTGGTCGGTCAATGCCCCTTCGCGGGGTGGGAGCAGTAAGATGCGGCGCATGAAGTTGTCCGGACCCATATGTTGATACCAGATGGAAGATGGATGGATTGATGAAAGGGTTTTCGGTAGGATTATCAGTGTCTTCCACCAGCCAGGAGAAAGGATTGTATTTTGTAAGTTCCCTTGCAGTTTTCTCTGTCTCTATAATTGTCTCCCGTCCCGATTCACAGCCACTGCAAACAAACGCGTTTTCATGAAATGAAGATGGCCGGTACTCTATTGGCAGATCACCCGGCTCGAACATTTGCTGCAATCGACGACCGGCGCCGTATTCGTTTCACTGGTGAAACCGTCTATGGTCTGCTGCCTGCAGTAGTGACATCTTGGTGGCACTTTGCGGAGATCCGAGTTTTATACCACGTACTGAGCTCTGCACGACGGAACACGGCACTCTAGCCAAGTCGCTTTCGATTGCGGAGTGGCCGCTCGACTTGCCTCTACCTGAACACGAAAATCTTCCGCATCAAATCCCGCCCGGAGACAGAGTCCACATTGCCCGTTTGGTCCCATCACCGTGACGGCGCGAGGGCATTGGCAGACCCGGCAGGTGACAACAGGTCCAATGGAATAAGTCGATTCTTTCGGCGTCCAAGGCACCTCGATAGTCACGGGAGCATCCGAATTATACTCTAGCGTCTTGAACGCCAGGAGCTTGTCAAAAAGGAGCATGTCGCTCTCGTTCAGCAGACTCTGCGGGTTATCCGACTGGCTTCTTAACTCGCGGTAGGCATTGTTCGCTTGTAGCAAGAGCCTTAGGCAGCCCATGGCCCATGTCTCCGGGACCTCGATGTCTCTCCAGCTGTTCTTGGCACCCAGCATCTCGCACGCAGCGACGTCAGTCAGGAACGTTATCCCCATGCGCAACGAGAGGGCGGCAAGCACTGCGGCGGCTCTTGGCACTAACTGTGTCCCAGGGGTAATGGTATGCAGGAGGACTTTCCAGAACTCGTTGCCGTGACGATCTGTTGCCAGTGCAAGAGGAATTATCCAGGCCTGTTCAGCACCGGATCCCGCCCGGTGCTCCGGCATGGCGCTGGCATCCTTGATGTACGTCAAACGAGTAAGGACACGTCCCAAACCCCGGAGAATGTTTGCATCATAGTACCTCGATATCTCAATCAGTTCCCTTCTCATTAGTGCAGCTTCGTTGACTTGATTCGTTGATGCAAAGTTGACGGTCGGGTCAAGCAGAACGCATGGGAACTGATCATCCTCTGGTACGGCGTCTATGATGGCCTGCACTTCGGGCGAGAAATCGTATGATTCTTCCAGCCACGCCTGCATGATGTCCTTCTTTTTTTGGTCTTGGATCTTCCCCACGGCATCGCTAAAGGCATCCACCAAGTCATCTCATCTCTCGTAGGACCTGTCTTTGCAAACGGCTCTCCACAACGATCCAAATACCGCATTTACCGCCATCGCACTAACATTCTTGTCGATGATCTGCAGTAGCTTGCCGGTTGCCATTGTTCGGTACGCGTTGTCGGTGCTCCATTGCTGGATGGGGCTCTGCGCGGGCGTGGGTCTCTTGGGCAGTCGTTCTCTCAGGATGTCCTTGGTCACTGCAGTCTCTCCATTGTTCCCCATGGAATTGGTGGTTGGTCGATTATACTGCACGGGGAGTATCGATCAGTCGCCTCATCATCCTCATCCTCCAACTCACTCATACCTTATGTCGAAACATAGTATGACCACGTCCCCGGAAAGTCGGTTCTATTATCATCCCCCGTTGTTGGTTTCTCGACACTCATCCATGCCAGGAGAAGCTCGACTGATGCTTTGCATATTGTTCCAGGGTGTTGGTTCTTGAGATAAATGCACGCTCCCTGGGTCATTTCGTAGAGATAGTAGTAGTAGGCTCCCTTGCCAGCTGGCATGTCTTTGTGAAGCAGCGCAAAGACCTGCGCTTTCTTGTCTCCCATTGCCAATGTCTTTGCCGCCGGCACCCAATCCGTGAACAACCGCGAGCTGGCCCCGTGATTAAGACCCTCTCTTTCATTCTGTGCATTACCCGACCGGTGATTCAATGCGATTGTGTGGGGTGGCGCATCGGTATAGCACAGTATTAGCGTCTCTGCCTCCGATCGCATTATTTCATGCGCCTTGGCGAGGCCGGTCTTGGCGGCCTCCGGCTTGTCCATGTTCCCTATTGTCGACAGTCTCTTCGCAAAGCGCAGCAGATCTGGCTGAGGTTGGGGATTTTCCTTGCCTTCTACCTCCAGATGCAGCCATTCCGACTACTCGACTAGACCCTCGTCGTCCCGATAGCGATTGTAGTCTCTGTAGGTAATAACCCCACACGAGAGAAGCAGCCTGTAAGCGCCGAGACGGAGATAATCTGGGGCAATGATGTATCTACCGTATTCAAAAATTGTGTCACTTCTGCTAGCGTAGAATTTAAAAAACGCGCAAGTTCAAAAAAACCTAATATAGTTAGCAAACATGCTTTAAGTCTTATTTGAACTAGATGTTTAAAAGCATGTACTTACTATTATACTATATACTTAATATTAACACCTAATATTAAGAATATATAAAGTTATTAAAGGTTATTACTTTTATATATATTGCTTGAAATTTCTTGGTATTTTAGTATTTCTTGGCAATCTTTTAGTAAAATAATTTAAAGAAAATCTCTATTCCTAAAGGCTTGTTTACCTACCTTTTCCTTATATTTATAGCTTAAAATTTCGTATACAAGCTATTAACTATATAAAGAAGCTATAAGAACCTTTAAAATATAGTTTTTAAGCATTTATAAAAAAGTTGGTTGTTTTAACTTGCGTGTTTTTGAATTCTACGCTAGCAGAAGTGACACAATTCTTGAATACGGCAGATTCCATGAGGTTAGGTAATTCTCCATCGACCCTGTCGCATCGACAACGATCAGAAGGTCGTGTTTCTCCACGGTGGTGTTTCCACTATCCAGTGATAGGAATCCTAGCTGGGAGGGACATGGTCGTTAAACACGCCGTAGCAGATGAGTCAAACCCCAGAAAACCATGAGTCAATATTCCACTGGCGAATGACATCTATTGCAGATGACTCGATGGCTGTTGTAAGCGCCCTCACTTATTGATACGGGCAACTGAGGCTCTGGATGGCTGTGGTGGGGCAGTGCCTGCGGCTGAAGCGCCCAACTTCAATCCTTTGATCAATAGTCAAAAAACTCCATCTCTTTCTCGACAGCGCTTGGTCTTTGTAATCTTAACGCTGATGGATGATGGCGGCCCCAACTGGTCTTCTTGACCTCCCGCCTGAGATTATCCTGGATATCGGCACCTATCTCTGCATCAAGGATCTCAACTCGCTAGTCTGCACCTCTACCTATTTCAATGACACCCTGTCGTCGAATCTATACAAACTCGGCGCACACCACAAGGGAAGAACAAGTCCTTTGATATGGGCTATACAGAAGTATCGATTTAACGTAGTCAAGCGACTGTTAGAAAATGGCGCAGAACCGGACCTGCGTGTCAATTCAAGCACTGCCTTCCACAAGGCCATCTCATCCTTTAACATAAAGGCGCTGCGTTTGTTGCTCGATCATTCACCCCCTCCTGATATGCTTGACAATGCGGGGTGGGCTCCTCTTCAGCTAGCCGTCCGCCGGGGAAGGTTGACATTGCTTCGCATGATACTCGATGCTCACCCTGGCATTTATTCAGTTTATGATGAAGCCTGGGCGGATGCGTTCCGACTCGCGATCATTAAAGACAATGTCCGAGCTGCTCGTTTGCTCCTCGAGAATGCAGCCAAACTGACACCAGATCTGGTGCCGAGACTCTCCGCATCTAGCATTCTTCTCGCGGCTACTAACGGTAGCGTTGAGATGGTGCAGCTATTAGTCGAATTCGGTTGGGATATTTGGGGCGGATGCGATATCAATGCGACGACGCCACTTCATGTTGCTGCCGAGGAAGGATACACAGAGCTCATAGAGCTATTCCTTAGCTATGGAGCGGAAGTCGATGCAGTCGATACCCAGGGTGTCACACCGCTCCGTCGTGCGGTATCAGGGCAGCATCCGGACGCTGTTCAAGTACTACTCAAAGCAGGAGCCGACGTTCATAATGCCACAGGGCGGGGCAGTACTGTTCTCCATCGATGTGCCCGTGACGGAAATGCTGAAATCGTGCAACTTTTACTCGACGCCGGGTCCGGTGTCAACCACGCCAACCATTCGGGAGCTACGTCACTGCACTGTGCTCTTTTGTCCAAGGATAGAGCTGTCATCAGGTTGCTGATCGATTCCGGCGCCAACGTCTCTGCTGTTGATCGCGCGGGCCACACTCCGCTATATTTTGCCGCTGAACACGGTGACCTAGATATCCTCAATCTACTTCTTGATCGTGGTGCTCACGTTGAGCCCGGGGATAGCGATGATAACGATCCATTGTTTGCGGCTGCTAGATGCGGACACCTTCATATGATAAAACCGCTAATTGACGCTGGATTTGACATCAATGCTGGAATCTGGCCGCCCTTGATGACTGCAGTTGTTGGAGAGAGATATGAGACCGTGCGAGAGCTTGTTAACCTTGGAGCGAATGTCAACTTCACGGGAGCGACTGGGCAGACTGCTCTACAAAATTCAATAAACCATCGAAACCACGATATACCACAGCTTCTCTTAGAGAATGGGGCGCATGTATCGTCGTTGAAAAGAGAATGGTCAACTGTTCTGCACGAGGTCATCAGGCGAGGCCCAACTATTCGTACCTTTGAACTACTTGTCGAGCACGCCGGTGACATTCACGCCGTCGACGCACTCAATAGAACTCTTTTACATGAGGCCGTTGAAAGTGACGCCTCAGAGCTACTGGAAACGCTTCTAAAATCTGGGATTCCAGTTGACGCACGTGACAAGAACGGTAGAACCGCGCTACACCTCTTGGTTCTCAAGTTCATCCCAATGTCTTCCCCTTCCATGAAGATAAGACTAGGGGCGGCACGGACGTTGCTACAACATGGGGCCGATGTCAATGCCCGCGATACCGATGGCGCAACAGCTCTCCATCTTATCGCTTCGACGGGGTATTGCCAGCTACATAACATGCTCATCAACGCTGGCGCTAATGTTGTCGCTGGAAATTCCTTTGGCCGTACGCCTCTCCACATTGCGGCTAACGGGAATAAAACACTGTTCAAGTCCATGCTCAAGAAATGTGTGAAAGACGGGCTGGACTTCATGACACAATATCTCAACGGACTTTCCATCGTGGAAGAGGCAGCAATGATAGGCTCCCGCTCCATTCTCCAAATGATCGAATCTAGCGGCATCTCGGTCACAGGTAACAACACTCAAGACGGCGGATACCGCGGTACACCGCCCCTTCACCTAGCCATCATATACAACCACATCCAGGTAGCGACGTACCTCGCCGCGCGCGGCGCAGACACGCTCCACCACGACCTGTACGGCCGAACGGCAGTCGACTGGTTGCTACTCAAAGACCCATCAGGTGGCATTCACCGGGCAATAGGCCGATACATCCCAACGTTCACAGCCACACCGCGAGATACCCAGGTTGCTATCCTCAAAGAGAGCGTCGTCCTCCGCGCCAAAGAAACACTCGTCAAGGGTGACGGCAACTTGTACGACCTCGCCAAATGCCTGCAATTTCTGGACGACACCCCCGCTGTTAAAGCAGTGTCGGCTTGGACAGGCGCACTATGTGACCAGTGCGATGTTGATATTAAGTTGCACGAACATAGACATGTTTGTGCGGTTTGTCCCAATGTGGATCTTTGCGGCAGGTGTATTGGTCCTTATCAAGCTGGGAGTTTTTCGTTCCGGTCTTGTCAGGGGCATGATTTTTTGGATCTTGTCGTCGTTGACGGACAGAACATGGATGGGGATGTTGGTGCAGATGTGCATAGGAGCGTTATGACCGATGAGAAGAGGAGGGTGCTTGAGGGGATTGTTAAGAAGTATAGCGGTGAGGTTGTCGTGCGCTGAGCCCTGTCCTTTATTGTATTAGTCTAGCGTACCATGGCATAGCAATGCATTATTCGCCCTGAATGTTATCCTTAAGCTGTGGAGTACTATGCCGTGCAAATCCCCGGAAATAGAAGAGCTCCTTGTAGGGAAGTCAAGCCGCTACACCTAGGTAAAATTGTTGAAACTCGGATAAACGATCAATATACAGGCATTGAACGCTGTCAACAGTCATTTACTGACAATGGGACACACAGATATATACGTGGTACAAAAGACCTTGCCACTCGACATGTATAATATTTGCTTCCGAGCTATCCTACTTGCGATTTCGCGCACCCGCGGGAAGCCAACTTCCTGAACAACGCTCAAAAATTTCCTCCATGGAAATGCATTCGAGGATCTCTGGTGCGTCTCGAAGAGCACGGTGCAAGTTACTCCGGCCATACTCCGCCATGTTTTCGTATACTTCCCACCTTGTCCGATCGCCCAGGACTTTCTCCCTCAACATCGGGACAAGCGGGTACAGCGGGTCTTCTGGGCGGAGGGAGAGAGATTGCACCCAGTCTGTATAGGGAGTAGGTTTCATGGAGCGATGCGGATCAAGGCGACACAACAACTCAAACGCAGGACAGACATCAATAGCCTGCTCACGATCAGGGTGGATAAGATTAAAAGCACGCCCGATATTCTCATTCGACCTGGAGATATGCAATAGTGCCGCGGCAACAAAATCAACAGGGACAAATTCCTTCCGCTGTGTTGGTAGAAGCGGGTACGTGCCCATATCCATGCAGTTGGCGAAGAGCCGACTCATAAAGTCATCAGGATTACAGACGCCCGTGAGGCTATGCCCAATTACAAAACCAGGCCTGTGAATTGTGACCGGAACGCCATTGTCGATTGCGGACCAACCTATACTCTCAGCCACAAGTTGGCTCTGCGCGTAGCCTGTGTCGTAGTGTAGGGATGGCATGTGGTTTTCTGGACGCTCGTCTTCAGGGAGGTATTTTGTTCCCTGTACGAATCCTGTCGGGCCGTAGGAGGCTATTGTCGATGTGTAATGCGTTGTGTTTATGCGTTTGTGAGTCGCGAATTTGAGGATGTGCAGTGTTCCTAGGACGTTGTCTTTTCTGTGCGCGGCGTAGGTTGACAGGTAGTTGACTTTCGCTCCGAGGTGGAAGATCACGCTTGTCCATTGTGCGTAGTAGTTGTATTTCTCATCGGTTAATCCGAGATTGGGCTCACCGAAGGAGCCAGAGAGGACAATGATCTTTTCGAGATTAGATAGGGGGGAAAGTTGGTATTTGGTCAGGGTTTGATGGAGTCTTTCCCAGCCGTGGTCTTCATCGTCTGCTCGGATGAGGCAGGCTACTTGGGTGACCGTTGGTGTCTGGAGAAGCTCCGCAAGGAAAAAGGCTCCGACAAAGCCTGTGGCGCCTGTGAGGAAGACTCTGCCTTCGGTTGCGGCCTCCCAATCTGTTACTACTGGGTTATCAGGCGGAAGATGCACTCCCTGGCCCAACAGAGAGTCCTGAAGCCACAGTTTCTCATTGGCTGTTTTCTCGAGGGTAGCGGTTGGATCGTCTTTTTGTATGTGCATCACCAGCTCGACGAGTCCTTCTAGAGTTATATTGTCATAAATCACCGAAGCGGGCAATGAAATAGCAAAAGTATGGTGGATCCTAGCAATCAGGGTAGCCACCATTAGAGACGTTCCACCCAGGGCAATAAAATCATCATTGGGTTGTAGATTGTCATTAGGTAGGCCAAGGACGTCAAGCCATATAGTTTGAAGGTCAGCTTTTAGGCTGCTACTCTGGCAGGTGGCAGGATGGATGACGGCATGCTTAGACTCCAGAAACTGCGTATATTGGCGCTCCAGTTGATGGCGGTCAACTTTCCCGCTTGCCTTCAGTGGAAATCTCTCTATCAGTTCCAGGCGCGGGGCAAGAGACCGCGGACATCGTGCGATGTAATCTCTGCCTATATCTGCGGCCGTTGCCTCCGTCGACGTTGGAATGCAGAATGCTACCAGAAACGATGCCCTTCCGGGCTGCTCTGGGGTGATCTTGACGACTATAGCCGCGTGAACAAGAGATGTCTCCTGCAGGATGGACTCGATGGCTTCCAAGTCCACTCGCTGCCCACTAATCTTGACCTGGTTGTCCTTCCGCCCGATGTAGTAGTATAGACCGCTTTCATCGCGGCGCATCAGATCACCCGTTCGATAGGCGGTTCGTTGGTATTTGTAGTAAGAGGACTTGGGGAAGAAGATGAACTTGTCTTCTGTCCTTTTCTTGTCGCCAATGTACCCACCGGCCACACCTGCTCCCGCAACAAGAAGCTCCCCGACCTCTCCGACCCCTACAGGTGCAAAAGTCTCATCGACCAAATAAGCCTCAGTATTGCGAAACGGCTTACCGACGGGAATAGTACCACACTGCGCCTCCTCGGGTGAAACACAATGCGAGAGGGAGAAAACGCTACACTCCGTAGGTCCATACCCATTGATGATGCGCCGCGGCGGACCAACCTCAAAGATCGCCCTTATACTCTGAGCGTTGATTGCCTCGCCGCCCGTAATCAATGTATCGAGTGTTGCAAATGCACTGGGGCACGCGTAGGCGGCCACATTGAGCAAGGAGGTTGTAAGCTGTAAGACGTTAAGGCGCTGATCTCGTATGAAGTCCGACAGCGCCAGCGGGTCCAGGACGGTTTGGTTCGGGATAACAACAATCGTTGCGCCGTTGAGTAAACTTCCCCAGATATCGACGAGCGAGATGTCGAATACGGTACTCGCTGCGTGGCCGACTCGTTGGCCTGGCCTTATCCAGTTCGCGTTTGGATCAAGAAGAAGGTTGAGAAGGCCGGACGCAAAGAGCTGTACGGCTTTTGGTTTGCCGGTTGTACCGGAGGTATGGAAGATGTGCGAGCAGCTTCGACCTCTCTTTAATGGTTTCGCTGAGATGGTTGATTTAGCAACGTCCTTCTTGCTGGTGACAGTATGGTTGACGACGAGGTGCTTTAAGTCCCCCAGTCGATGTGCATTCTCTTGGTCGACGAGGACAAGTCTGCAGTCCAGGTTGTCAAGCATGCCTCGTAGGCCTCCGTCGTCCGCCTTTGTATTGAGTGGCACACACGGGCTCCCAGTGCATATAACGGCGACCTGGGCAAGGACATGGTTGATTCCTCTGGGGATGAGGATGCCGATGGGAGTATCGGCCGCGGAATCAGTAGCGCAGATCTGCCCGACGAGACACAAAGCCCGTTCGAGCAATTCGCCATAGGATAGCGTATATCCATCACTATCAACTGCGGTTAGGCTGGAGCTGATAGCAACCCGGTCTGCGAACGCGCTTGCGAGGCTGGATCCGCGGGTTTCGTCTTCGTTTGTCTTTGTGGGCGACATGTTGCTGGCAGGGTCGCTGGCTATCGCGGTGATGCAGGGAGTGTGAGGAGAGAATGGTTATAAGAGAGCTCTTTGAATCTACTCTCTCCACTAGAGGGCAATATTTATTAGATGCCCTGCTCTAAGTGACATATTCATCACCTCATGGCTCCATCTTTGCCTCCCGTGGGGGGGAGGAGGTTAGGGCTCCAATTCCGGAATGTCTGCTTTCAGAGGCGTTTCTATCATTATTCCGCCTCGTTCTCCGAGCATCTATCTCTGCATTGAGTATCTTGCATGTTCGGCGTTCTCAAGGTGTTGAGGTGACGCCGCGAAGAGGCGAGCTCTGGTGGGTGGGTGTATGAGACCATGGTGTGGTGCGCCTGGTCGGTTGTCATGCCCTTCCAATGAACTTCATCATATGGTGCGGATTACAGTGGCAGGTCAAATATCAGGGTCATCAAAGAAGGCGACCCTGGCGCAGGAGAATCAAATCCAACCCTCGCGCCACCCGCATGAGTGATCCGCGCAGGATAGATGGTGTTCAAGTTATTCTTCATGTAACTTACGCCTTCGCTGGAACGGCGACATAAAACAGGTTTTCTGATGCCACCTGACAATCCACAGATTATTAGGCAAAGTATGTCTACAATAAGCGGGCCACTGCGATATTTGTTCCAGGTGGATCTTATCGGGTGGGCTTGGAATTGATGCAGCGTTTCAGGACTGGCGTGGTATGTGTATGAGTGGTCACTGGTCATGAGTATAGCTCTCCAGAGTAGTCCGCGAGCCCATACGCCAATCGTGCTTGTGTCAAAAACGAGACCGTGAATGTTCTAGATGTCTCAATATGCGCTTGGCTGATTCGCTGTGTAACCAGGCCGCGCAGTGTAGGCAAACACCCCCTCTTTGCCTCGAATATCTCTCTAGCAGTTTTGCGCATCCGTGACCCGCCCGGTATAAACGATTGGTAATGTTCAGGGTTACACAGCGTTTCGCACCAGTCCAACAACATATAAATCGTGCAATAATCAAGGCCTCCACCGAAACCTCAAGCCGATCCTAAACTCTACTCACCACCCAGCAGACTTCGAGATCTAGAGATTAACACGCTCCAACGGACATGCCAGCCGAACCACTGAAGAAGATAATCGTTGTCTATGGCGCAACTGGTAAGTTACTCAGATACTTTCAGTCAGCAAAACTGTTCTCTACGAGCTAGGTCTAATGATCTTCCGACAGGCGTCCAAGGAACAGCGGTATCGCTCTCCTTACTGCAAAGCAAGCAGAATCTTGTCATTAGGGCACTAACCCGCAACCCTGACTCTGAAAAGGCGCGTAACTTAGCTCGTCTAGGTGCCGATATTGTCAGAGGAGACGGGCACGACGATGATGATATGAAAGCTGCGCTGCAGGGCGCATGGGGATTCTGGCTGAATACGCACCATCATGACGATGTAGGTGACATTTGAATAATCCTGTTCCCATACCATAGCAAAGTGCGGTTTTCACTAACTACTCTGGTTTACCCACCTGTGCAGGCCGTGATGAAACCCGACGGCCCAACCGATGAAGATCTCGGACGTCGACTAGTTACGCTTGCTGCAGAGGCGGGCGTCAAGGTGTTTATCTACAGTACCTGTGGCTCGCCGGCGGAGATTACGAACGGGAAGGCGCCTGTTCCTGGTATGGATGGTAAGTATTTCTCGTGGCCCTTAGGAGCAATGGTTCTTGCCTTTTCATGACACGGGATTCAGAAGGGCCTCCATTTTAAGGCTGTATTGTACTAACTACATTCTAAGCAAAACACCGAGTTGAGCTCTACGCTCGCGAATTGCCTTCCTTCGAAGCCGTAATCGGCGCCTGGCCAGCGTGGTACTTCGAGAACTTCATTGACGCGGAATATGCAGCCGCATTTGGTGGATTTCCCATGAAACCAGATGAAGAGGGATATATGACTTTCACGAGTCCCCGCGTTGGAGGCGAAGGGACTGTTCAGACGGTCTCAGTGGCAGATGACTTTGGAGAGATGGTACATGCGCTATTCCTAAATCCAAGCAAATGGCACGGATGTACGGTTCCGCTTATGAGCGATGCGTTTTTGTATGAGGATATGGTGGCGGCTTTTACGGAAGGTTTGTGGATATCTCGCCCTACGCCATTTGCCGGATGCTTTTCCGACGGAGACATTGACTGACTGGTATTCTAGTGGCGGGAAAGAAAGCAAGATATATCCCCATGGAGTCATACGAAGATTTCCCGACGCACGGCAACTCCGTTCTCGTCGAGCTGCAGGATGTATACCGGTATATGCAGAATGCCAATGGGTGGTTCTTTGGCGAGCCGGATAACGCAGACATCTGCCAGCGGCTTAAGGACCAGGCTCGGTTGGATAAGGGCGTGGAACCGGAGCGGCTTACTACCATGAAGGCGTACTTTGCTAAGCATTATGGGGGTGAATGCGGTTGCCAGTGGCTGGCTTAGTGGGCTCTTGTGGTGGTATCATGTTCGGACATGTTGACCTTGGACACTTTCGAATGCCGAAGGGCTATCTCTGATGGAGTTATATTTCATCTGATAAGGATTGTTGTGTAATGGCAGGTCGTGGTTGACGTCAAATTGAATATTGTTTGATCGCTTTCTCTGTGCAACCTTCCGTTTCCAACATGGCGGGATCACAACCCGTGTCTAGACTCTGGTCCGTTGCCATAAATCAAGACGAAACAACGCCACCACCTTGTGATCGTGGCTGTATATGTGACACACAATCTGCAGCATTGCACCTGTAGTGAGGTTTGTTTTGAGGTCTGGGCAACCAAAGTCGGCGGCGTGATGTTCCAGCGTAATCTAGGTTTTAGGGTCATTAAAACTCAAGGCCACTTATCACCCAATGGTCGAAGTGTATTCGTCAAGGGGGCATGGAGCCGAGGGATGTAGTTTGGGTTTCTACGACTTGTGACGCAATATGTCGACAAGAGCGTGGTCATCTGCTGCTTAAGTTGATTTCTGGAAATTTCCACTCATCCAGAGCGGTGCGATCGAAGGCCGTCTTCAGAACCTGTATTTTAGCATATAAATTGAGCGTTGCTTGGGCTGATAAGGACGCAAGTCGTAGTTGACATCAAGACACAATCTCCCACAATACAGCTATGGCCAATATCCAGCGAGTGAAATCCGAGCTTGAAATAGCTGGGGCCGTGCTTGGCCCGGACGACGAAGGGTATGAGGAAGGTCTACGAGGGTGGTCTGATCTTATTTACCGGCGAGCGGTATGTCCCATCCATAGCACTTTAACGTCCGATCATCCTGGTTCATGATACTAATCCGCCCATCTAGGCTGTCGTCGTCCGTCCAATACAGGCCGAAGACATAGCCAGGGTTGTTGAGTATGCCAGGAAGCATTCTATTGACCTGGCCGCTCGTGGCGGTGCCCATTCAACGAGCGCGACTTCCTCAACGGAGGGGGGTATGCTTATCGACCTTGGGAAGGGAATGACCAGAGTCACTGTAAACCCAGACGATCAAACCGTTACCGTGCAAGGTGGTGCAACATGGGGCAACGTCGCAAAAGAGGTTGGCAAGTATCCGCTCTCCATGAACATAGGCACCGTCAGCCTCGTCGGCGTTGGAGGGCTGAGCTTGCAGGGCGGGTATGGATATCATACTCCGCAGCACGGCGTCGTGCTCGACACCATCCTTGCGGCAAAAGTCGTCACGGGCGCCGGGGAGATACTGACCGCGTCTCCCGAGGAGAATGAAGATCTATTCTGGGCCATCCGCGGTGCTGCAATGAATGTTGGCGTTGTTTGCGAGATTACTTTCCAGGCATATCCCCAGCCCAACCTGATCTGGTATGGCATGAACAGCTACGCGGCCGACGATGTTATGAACGTCGCCGAAGCTCTGAATGCCTCTCTTCTCCACCCCCAGGGAAGAGCAGCCGCGCATTGTTTTGTCCATTTGCTCCCCGACGATATGCAGACTCCCGTCGTTAGCACGGTGCTATTCTTCAATGGCGCTGAAGAAGAGGCACACGAGCACTTTGCCCCAGTGCTGAAGATAAAACCCATCAAGGAAGACATGGAAATGCGCCCCTTCTCCGAGACATGCACGATTCTCGACTCAATGGTACAGCCGGGTGGCCGCAAAATGGAAATAGGGTTCCAGATAACCCTGCCTCCGCGTCCTGCGTTCGTCAAAAACTTATGCGACGCCATGATCGCCAAGCTCAGGCAGGAACCTGACCTTGCGCATAGCTCCGTGGAGATCGATTACCTTGATCCAAGCCAAATCTGCAAGGTTCCTGTTTCGGCGACTGCGTTTGCTACGAGGGTTAGATGCTTGCATGCGACTTCCATGTTGCAGTGGTCTGATGCCAGCAAGGATGAAGAATTTATTGAGTTTGGGCACGAGCTCCGGAAGATGGCGGAAGAGGAGTTACTGGGGCAGGGCCAGAAACAGACAACTACAACATCTAACTTTATTGATTATACCCATGGTAGGTTCTTCCCCATCCTGGATGGCAACCACTTTGGCTGACCTTTTGCAGAGAATAAATTGTCTCCCTCGGAAATGTTTGGTGAGAATGCGGAGAGGTTGCTGCAGGTTAAGGCCAAATATGACCCGGATAACCTATTCAACAAGCAGAACCCCATCGTTTGATGACAACTCAAGCATTGGCACTCAAAACATGACGCTAGTGGAGTGGACGGGGGTAGGAACACCCCAAAATCGTGCTACTAGTCCATTATTTGTTTAGCCTTGTTATTGAAAATTGTATTTTATGTCATCAGAAAGCTGTATCTTAGTTCATGTTGCTAGCCAGTCTCCAATAGGACGATCCCTTGATTTTCAAAGCAGATTATCCTCTGATTTTGTAGATAAGCTGGGAAACCTCTTGATAGAAGATTACATGAATATATCTGGAAGCACTCCTCGAGCTATATCCACTTTGATCTTCGGCTTGTATAGATGGTCTCTAATACAGGGGACCGGCTATCTCACCCACCGCTCCACCACTACCATATTCTTCTACCGTAAACACCATTCATACCCATTCCATCCCTTTGGTTTCAGCGCCTACGCAGTTCATGTTCTATATATTCCCGAAGGTAGCGCTAATTATTATCACAGCTCCCACGGATCATAGCCTGCGGCGTCTCAAGGAACTTCTCGTCCTCGGCAAAAATCACGACAGATTCTCCCTGCGAACCCGTAAGAGTGCAGAAACCGCCGCCGGGTGATGTGATTCTGTAGACGGTGAGGGGGTCATCTATAAACTGTCATTAGAATCTTCAGCCTAGTAAGATGGGTGAAATGAGAGAAGTACCGATGGTGACAGGCTGCGTGTCAGTTGGAATAAGCAGGCTGTATGACTCCTCGTTGTTCTCGCCGTAGAATGTTAGAGAGACGTTGAATGCGGATGTAGCCGCCGCCAAGGCAGAGAGGGTTGCGAGGGTGAATTTCATGGCGAATTTCTATAGAGTAGGATGTGTCTTGTGCAGTGCTGTCTGTCTCGAACATTTCATTTCTTGACAGGATGAGATGTGTTTTATATACATTCCCCCGTCTACAATTGGCGTGGCTAAATATAGATCAGATCAGGCAGATAAACTCAAACTTGGCGATCAGCAGTGTAGATCCGGTACATAGTGGCCATGTTCCACGTTTCTTGAGACGAGCGCGCCATGGTTCCGTATACGGATAGGGCTCCACGCATATGATCAGTCATACGAAGCATTGTTGCGACGTCATTCGGCTTACATCTGTTGATTCGTTGAATGATTGGGCCTTTTTGAAACAATGTAAGATCAGAAGCCGAGTAAGTGACGTGGACTTGGCGCGCCTGAGGCTGTATCGCGGACAAATTGAGTAGAGATAGGATCGACTGGAAGGCATCGCTGTGCCTCTTTTCATGAGTTTGGCATTATCCTGCGATTTGACTGCTGGGCGATGGTAAAGGAGATAATACTGTTCGTTGTTGTATACCTAAGGCAGCGGATAAGTCCTACAGGCCGCCACGTTAGCATTTTACGGGAAAAAGAACCGTACATATGAGCGTTGCCAGTTAAGTTGATTACTGTTGTTTTTTTTTATTTGCTCTATTTCATCTTGACCTGTCAAATTCTTGTCGCGCTGGTCGTGGGGTTTCGATGAAATTGCGGAGATATATTCCTTGGGCTGCCGGCTGCCGGGTTTTCGGATACATCCGGCAAATGGAGAACGCCTTTCGATGTACAGGGGATGACAGGGAACGAAAATCTCAAAGAAATTATAATGTGATCCGGGTATCTAGTTTTACAAAACAAAAACAAAAACTAAAAATCCCCAACTGCCGCCTTTAATCCTCTACGTCGGTCGCTCCTTCTAAGTCCCTGGTAACTCGTGCCCTCGACACCCTGCCGCTTCTTGGTCGACACGGCCCAAAAACCTGCTTCATAATGCTTTGGTAACGTCAAGTCATATCTGCTTTGAGATCGGCAGCAGCTCTCAGGGCGATCGCCACCAAAATGGGTGCGAGGTGGACCATGCTTTCTAAATCGCCGGTATCCCAGCCTCCAAACTGATGGAGTTTCATGAAGGCGTCCGGCTTTTCCTCTCCACCCAGGTACTTGAGATAGTCATCATCGTACTCCGCATAGACGAGGTATATTTCATGCCGATCTTGACAGACGTGGATGCGTCTTCCTTTCTTATTGAGATAACCACCTATATCAGGGTGATTGGTTATCCACGCGACCATCTGCGCGGCTTCTTGCATGGCGATATCCTTTTCCTGCTTGTCTCTCAGCACGGCCTTGACCTCCACCAGAGCCCGTATGCGTTTCCCTTCCCTTTTGTCCTCCGTTGCTACAAGATAACCGTCCGTCCGCGCAGTGTACGATGCGGTCGCAAAGTCCGCGAGGAGAGGAACGCGGTGGAGCGTCCACTCAAACGGCAAATTGAAGTGCATGATAAGCGCACAAAGCAGGTCGAGTAGCGCAGCATTGACGATTTGTTCGTCTATGGTCGCGGGATAGATGATTTTTCGAACCTCGGGGTCGCCAGGGCTCTTGAGTGAGGATGGCGTGTCAACGAATTGGCGTCTATGGGCTTTGGCTTTTCCAAATAGCGGAGACTCGTCTTCTGTCTCCTCGTCATCAGGTCGGGCTGTCCCCATTTGTCGCGTTGGGGTCGTAAAGGGATCATTGTCGAGGCTCAGTCGGCCAGTTTGCTTTACCACTTCCGCATATGATATGTTGGGGTTCCGTTGGCGCAGGTTATAGTTTGGAGGAGTCGCGGTAACACTTGTACTCATCACATCCGTTTTGACCCTGGCCGCTTGCCGCTGATGAAGGTGAACGAGGGCGAAGGACGACTCTGGTACCTTGTTAAAGTGCAAATGCTCGCAATACCGGTGCCAGGAGCGGTATCCAGCCAGAAGCTCTTTGGCTTCATCTTTCCATTCTGCCAGTCCCGCATGCTCCCAGTCAAACTTGTGGATTTTTTTCACGGACCGGATAACTTGGAACCGCAAGTATTGTTCCTCGTCGACGTTCGAGCCTGAGTGTAGCTTCTTCGCAGCATGAAGGGAGGTAGATTTGAAGCCTGCTTCTTGAACAAGAGTTCGCCACTCGGAGATTGAAGATGGGAGTACTGACTTTGGGTTACTACTGTCAGCCATTGTACAGAGAAGGCAAGATGAGGCTGAGATAAAGGTACGGCAATAAGTGAGAAGTAGGTGGAGGTGGGACTTGCCAAAATGGCGGGGGACAGGATTAAACAAGTTCAGCCTCACCTAAGCGCCAGCAATCCATTACCCCGCCTTCGTTACCTAGCAGGCAGCATCAGAGATTTAACTTGATTCACAGCCTTTGTCCTGGCGCAGTGAATGTGAATTTGATGGTGACTATGCCAGCCAATCAACGGGCGAGAGGCGTTGGTTACGGCGGCAACGCACGTGACCACAACAATCCGTCGGCGACGTTTCTCTCTCTTTCTCCTTCCATCTTCGCCTTTCTTCATCATCCTAATCATCCACGAAGCGAGTTCCAGCATACGCAAAATGGACGCTGAACTACGCGATATCCGAAAAGCTCGTCGCGAGCAGCTGATCGATACATACCATGCCCTCGCCAACTTCGAGCCTTGTCTCTCCACCGCCGATCTCCAATCCATCCGCATTCAGCAGCTTCCCATGGCACTTGAAGGCGACGACTGTCCTAGATTCTTCGCTCAATATGGTGCTGCTGTTCGGAAGCCCGAGGTCTGCTCACTTGATCCGTACTTGTCGTTCGAGAACCGCCCCTTCTACGACGCTCAAGCTCTTGCCGCGTACCTGACTCAGTACTTTAACCACTGCGTCCTGCCGGAGCGTGCGTCCAAGCCTGCCGGTGTGGCCTATTCAGAGTAAGCACCACGCTTAAACCTTTTCTGTGGCTATATTCTAACCCATTTGATATAGCTGGGGAAACTTCGGCTTCGGCGACCTTGTCGACCTGACGCGGGGGTCTCGTTGGCAGGTGAAGACAACTTGGCACATGCCGAGGAGCGGTTCCCCTCACATTGTCGTCTCTCTGTTCAGCGAAATGGCCGAAGGTAACGCGCTATTCCACGGTGAAATCAAGACTGCCATTCGTATCATGTACCGTCGGTTGAAGACTGCTTCGCTTCGTCCCCATATTATTGCACCGGTAAGCCTGCCACATTCTAGACAGGAGGAAGAAGTACTGATTTCCGCCCTAGGTTCTATTATTCTCTGCGATTGGTGATAAGCATCTTCGCGTCATCGAAGCTTACCACGACGGCAAACAGCTCGTCATGCGCACGACTCCACTCTTCGACCTGAGTAAGCCAGACGAGGATCTGTTCATAAGCTTGACGAAATGGGGCCTTGGCGGTCCTAGTGCACAGCCGACAACCTTGACTTGAAGTCTTTGAAATCGTGCTTTGTTATGTATGGAGTATCGGCGTTCGCACACTATACCCCCGTGGAATACTTGTTTAGATTGGTAGGATTAATGGTTATGAACGATGCAGTGTAACGCTAAGCGGTCTATTCTATTTCATGAACAATTCTATGACTTTTCTCCATCTCATCTTCAAATCAAGATAACGTCTCTCAAAGACAAAGACCCCCCTACTCCACCGGCCATGTTCCACGTTTTTTCGAGACGAGCGCGCCATGGTTCCGTATACGGATACGTCTTCCACGCAGATGATCGGTCACGGTCATAGGGACCATCCTTGCGACGTCACTCGGCTTACATCTGTCATCATTCGGCTTACATCTGTTGTTTCGTTGAATGATTGGGCCTGTTTGAAACAATGTAAGATCAGAAGCCGAGTAAGTGACGTGGACTTGGCGCGCCTGAGGCTGTATCGCAGACGGAATGAATGCAAATGACATCGATTGGAAGGCTGAGCTGTATCTCTTCAGCTGAAACTGGATATATCCTGCGATTCGGCTGTTGGAGGGGAATTGTGGATGATACGCAGCAACCTGTTCGTGAATCTATGCCTGAGGCAATAGGTGACTCCTGCACGGACGCATCGTTGGCGGCTGGCGGCTTGTAGAAAAATCGAACTAATCCTGGTTGCCGATATATTGGGACATTGAAAAGCCGTCATTGTTTAGTGTTCGCTCTGATTCATTTCGCATTAACAGGCCCGATTCCTAGTACCTGACATTGTGGTGTGTTCGTAAGGCTTCGGAGATATATTCTTAGGGCTTGCGACATTTGGATACTTCCAATGCCCGACAAACGTACATCAATATATAGGGGATGGTTAGAAACGGACATTTTATGCGATTCGAAATGCTACTACGGTATCTAATCCTACAGAGATAAATAGAAAACCAAAGACGAGTATCTCCAAGTGATGCCTTTCATCCTCTGTATCGTTCGCTCCTTCCTAGCGATGTTCCTGACCACTGAGCCTGGCCCACAACTCCTTTGTTTCTCATCAAATGAACCGCAACACACCTGGCATGAGGAAGAAGATTGCAATTCGGACCACTAGGGAGACAGAAATTGGTATTCGTGTGAAAATGTTCCACGTTACAAAGCCTTGTCCGCTTTCAGATCTGCCTCGGCCCGCAATGCGATCGCGAAGAGGATCTTGCCTAGTTCCCTCATGTGGCTGTGCTCTCGTATATCGAAGGGACCATATTCACGAATTGTCATAAATGCGTCCGAGTCCTGACTAGGGTCATTGAGATACGCGACATAGTCGCTGTTGTATTCGGGAACGAGGATAAAGATCTGGTGGCGATCCTGGGAAATATGGATGCGTCTTCCCGGTTTGTTAAGACGGCCACCGGCATCAGGGTAGGTCTTCAACCAGGCAACTGTCTGCGCAGCTTCTTGCATGCATATTTGATGCCTTTTCTTGCCCCTTAGCACCGGCTTGACCTCGACCAGCGCGCGGACCCTTTTTTCGAGTGGTACTTTTTTGGTGCATCTCAAACACCCGTCCGTTCGAGCATTGTAGTTCTCAGTGTTGAAATGGGCCTTGAGTGGAAGACGGCGAAGTGTCCAGCGGAGTGGCAATCCTGTCTGGATTATCAGGGCTTTGAGTAAGTCGAGCACAGCAGTGTTGACTATTTGCTCGTCCTCGGTGGACGGGAAGACCTCTGAAACATGTTCTGCGTCGTCGGCGCCCCATTCAGAGGCTGGGCTATCCTGTGACGGGCTAGATTTGGTTGTGGAGTCTTGGGATGGGGTATTTTCTGGCTTCCCACTCTCCGATTTCTTGCCCTTTGATTTCCGGTCTTCTGTTGGGCTAAGCAGTTCCTCATCAGACTCGTCCTCGGCTATGGACCCTTCTGGCGTATGATGATCTCCCAAGTTCATCTTATGGACCTTGTTCATCAAGGCCGTTACGTTCATGTTGAGCTGTTGGGGTTTCCGTTCTCTGAAGGCGTGCGGCGACGAAACGGTCACGTTGGAAGTCATGAAGTCGGCATCTATCTCGGTACATTCTCGTTGGTGCTCTCGCACCAAGGCAAACGTGGACTCCTCCATTAGCCCATTGGATCGTAGTGAATTGAGGTACTTGATCCAGGATCCATAGCTTCTGAGATGCTTTCGTGCCCTATCTTCCCACTCGGCGAGACCAGCCCCGGACCAATTGAAGTTTCTATGTCCTTTGTTCCGGACCCAGAGAACATGCAGTCGCAGAAACTGCTCCAGCTTGATATTAGAAGCACTCTCGAACTTGACGCCGGGACTGTGTACTGAGGCTGTAGTGGTGATGCCGCACTGCTGGACGCGTTTGCGCCAGGCAGACCTAGAGGCGGGTAGAGGCTTTAGATCCAACGTCTGCATGGTCGCCATTTTGAGCGGCTTAACAGAGTCGAGGCAGACGAGATCGAAGATGCAGGACAGGCTAGGGGTGGGGAGGGGGGTGCTGATGTGTTATGTGGTGATGGTGTTTCGAACGAACACAGTGGCAAGCGAGTGGGGGACATGGTCGAGCAAGGTCGGCCTCAACTAGGTACCAAGCAGCCAAGCGGCACCTACCCCTCTTCTTCGAGCCACCAGGCAGCGGCAGAGATTTCACATCACAGCCTGGGCTTGGTACTGGCGTAGTGAATTCAAATGTTATAGTGAACGTGACAGCCAATCAGATGCCACGAGGCGCTAGTTACGGCGGCAACGCACGTGACCACAACAACACCTCCTTCTCCTTCTCCTCTCCGGCTTCTCTTCTCTTCTATCTCTTCCCTCTCTCTCCCCTTTTCCCCACCATCATCTTCCTCATCTACCTCGCGCAGCTTCAGCACACCCAACATGGACCCGAAGCTCCTTGCCGCTCGCAAGGCTAGGCGCAAGAAGCTGGCCAAAATCTACCGAGCTCTCCCCGAGTTCAACCCCGTCCTCTCCTCCGGCAATCTCCACAGTCTTGGCATCCAGCAGCAGCCCATGAGTCTCGAAGGAGAAGACCGTCCGCATTACTTCGCCCGCTATGACGCTCCGGTGCAGAAGCCCGATCACGAGGGTCTAAGACACTACGTCGAATTCGATCAGAATCCCTTCTACGATGCGCAAATGCTTGGCGGCTTCCTGAGCCTCTACTTTGACTACTGTGAGCTGCCAGAGGAAGAGTCGCACCCCGCCGGTGCTTACTACCGAGAGTTAGTCTTCTAGTCCATTTCTCTTGTTGGTGTGCCATTTTAACAGATATTGTTTAGTTGGGGAGACTTCAACTTCGGCGAGCTTTCAGACCTGACGTGGGGTAGCCAGTGGCAGGTAGAGACGACCTGGCACATGGAAACCAAACCCGTCCCTCACATGGTCGTCTCGATGTTTAGCGACATGCTTGATGTACCTGGTCTCTATTATGGAGAAGTCAAGACTGCCATTCGCGTCACGCATGGTAGACTAAGGGACCCCGCATTCCGTGGCGATATCACTGCTCCAGTACGCCCACTCCCCGATTTCGGAAGGAAGACTACATACTAATACCCTGTAGGTCCTTATCTTCTCTGCAATTGGTGGACACCACCTTCGTGTTATTGAGGCCTATCATGATGGAGAGAAGCTTATCATGCGCACCACGAAGCCCTACGACATGAGCAAGCGGGACGATAACCTGATCAACGAACTTACCAGGTGGCGTCTGGGAGGACCAACCGACAAGACAACAAAGCTTGTTTAGATTGTCGTCATTTGGACTTGCTATGTATGAATTATTGGCGTTCGCACACTATACCCGGATGGAATACTGGTTTGGAATGGTAGGAGTCGATGGTTATGAACAATTCACTGTAAGGCTAAGCACAGTTTACTCTATTTGAGGAATGATTTTATGGCTTTTCCCCATTTCACTATCCCAGAATGAAAACACCCTCCATGTGACAATCCTATTCTATCACCCGCTCACAAAACCGACTCCAAGACCGAATTTTCTCCCCATAAAACCAAAACAAGATCGGACTCGGCATCAAAACAACCCCCAACCCAGCCAAAACCGTACTCGTCCACTCAACACCTAACCTCTGATACACAGAACTCCCCCAAAGCGGAAATGTCGCAGACACCAGACTGCGCACAGCAACATGGATCGAAATCGCACTATTCGCGTGCGGGATATACACGTCCACGATGTATATTATCCCCGCTATGAAGATGAGTTGCAGGGCGCAGCCGAGGAAGAAACAACTTAGGACTTGGGCTACCCAGTGAGCGGATATTGTCCAGCCGAACCATAATAGAGAGGGAATCAGGAGGACTGCGCCAAGGATCATGGGCGGGAGACGGTCTTCGGGCTTTGGGGTCCCGAATTTGAGTTTGGGCCAGTAGGAGTAGATTGTGTGTAGAGAGACGATGAGCCACGCTGCTATCACGCCTAAAATGACGCTTAGGAATGGTAATGAGGCGTTAGGGGCGGACCACCCTCGGTTCTTGAATGCGTAGGGGAACATTTGGTAGGAGAGATACAATGTTCCATAGACGAGCGTGAGGTATAGCGTGATGATGATCAATATCGGCTCCTGCGCCATCATTTTGACGGGCATTTTGCCGTATCGTTGGACTAGGGCCCCAAGATCAAGAGAGTGTTTCTCCGAGGGCGCAATGTACCTCTCATCACAGGTTTCCTTCCGTACGGCTTTCGCTTTTCGTTCGAGAATGCGCTTTCGCGAGGACTCATGAACCGTAAAGGGCGTTAAAATCGCCACGCAGCCATAAACAATAAGCGTAACCCATGCAATCCACCGCCACCCGTAGCTATCTACCACAAAAGCACCTGCAATGGGTCCAACGGAGGAACCCAGATTCATACTTGTCGCCGAGAGACCTATGGCAATAGCCCTTGTCTCAACGGGCCATACCTCAGCAAGCATACCAGAACCCACAGCCAATGCTCCCGAACCGAGCGTCCCCTGCAGAAATCGTGAAATTATAATCGTCGCTGGATTAGAAGCAAGACCAAGCGGAATCTGAAAAACAGCACACCCGATCAAAGAGATAAACAGCGGCACGGCATTCCCTACAATCTGAGACAACGGCGCGAAGAATAACGGTCCAACCGCGAACCCTGCGACGAATAACGAGACACCGAGATCCATTACTATTGTTGCGACTTCGAATTCGGACGCTGTTGTTGAGGATGCGGGGCCGAAGATTGAGCTGCTGAAGGAGGTGAGGAAGATCATGACGCATGCGATGGATGTGAATTTTATTTTTTTGAACATGGGCCAGTACTGGGGGTCTGCCGGGTCGTTTGAGGAAAATGTTATGAGGTATTTGTCGTCATTTTGGGGATCCGAGTTGGAGGTGTTGGAGGAGTTGGGGATATGTACTAGTCGGGTCGTGGAGGGGATGTTCTTCTCTGGGTCTTTCTCTTGGGATCCGATCTGGACGAGGGTCGTTGTTGTTGATGTTGGTTCGGACATCATGATGGTGTTTAGCTCCTTTTGGTGATGTCGAGATATTGTAGGGCTTTATACAACCAAGGTAAGATCAGCCCTAGGCAAACCTTCCCTCTTTGATTCGTCGTCGTAAGGCAAAGCAGGGGATGAATGCGATCTACGCCGACGTAATCCATGCCATACCAGCTTACGCCAACGCAGGGACAGAACGAAACCTGAGACCTTCCGTTGAAGATCAAGGGAAACTCAAATCACGACGACGATGTGCAAGGGATCACGCTCAAATTTATTCCATGCAGAGTGCAAATCCTGCTTAATCGACGTGGAGCTGATCGGCACATAAAGTCCTCTTAGGGCTCGCTGAGATATCCGCGCCCCTCTTGTGCTCCACCCGGAGTTCGAGCCGAGATAGGGAGGTACAGCGATAGAGAATATGATAGGTGGATTTGGATCAAATTTGTTCTAGACGTAATGCTTAGCGAGACTTGGAGTATGATGGAGCCCAACGAGGTTGGGCACGGTTGCTGTTCCTTCGACAGATTGTGTTCGGCCACGGCTACGGCCACGGCCAACTGAAGCTGACTCGTTATCGATGGAGTAGATATATAAAAGAATGATATCAGTGCTCAATCCTTATCATCTGCTTCCTGGTGTGCAGACCCGATACCAAAGTCCCTGACCTCTCCATGCGTTTTAAGTCTCCACTCCCGTAGTCCGCTCGATAAAGCTTGTGTAAACACCTTGTCATATTCAATTCCGTCGTCGATAGCACCAGGCCTACTCTTCCGCCAGAACGCCCAATCGTCTAGCATGAAATCCTTAGAGCGAAGTATCCCTGTTGCAATATCAACAATACCGGGCCTTTCAGAGCAGGTATAGAATACCGTTGCGCCGCAATGTGAACAGAATGTTCGACGGACGCCTTCACTTGATTCATAGGCTTTGCTTGACCCGAGGAGGAGGTTATCTGGTAGGGAAGGGATGATGTGATCCCTTGCGACGAAGAGCCATCCTATAACGTGTGTTCCTGTGACGAGCCGGCAGTCCCTGCAGACGTCGAGGGATGCGAGCCATTTGGACGTATCGGATGGGTGAAGCCACCCTTTGCTTTCTGGGGAGGCGATGTATGCCGGTCTTGGGCGGGATATGGTAAATGAGATGCCGCCGCAGTGGCATTGTGCTAGGAGGTTGTTATTCTCTCCATCGCTTGACAGAAAAGGTGTGGGTGAAGTATCTGGGAGCGAGACACCACCAGGCTGTGTCTCATAAACATTTAATTCCTTCCCTCCAATGGTTGGCAACAGTGCAGCTAACACACCGCCACCGGTTGCAGGAACAAAATAATGCTCATCAATTACCCACAAGCCCTCGGTGCCATCCTCCGTCTCATCAAAGATCGAAATGGAAATATTCCACAACCCACCCTCACCCCATTGCTTTGCGCGATCGGCAATATGGCATCCGCATGTAGAGCAGAAGTACTTTGTTGAGGTTGCGGTTTCGTGGATGTAGCCTGTCATATTACCAGGAGTGGACGGATGAATGAACGATGCTTCGACTCCTACCGGAAGGGGGGCATGAAATGTGGCCAGCGCTCCATGGGTCGTGCGGCAGATGGAGCAGTGGCAGAGGTGTGTTTTTAGTGGGAGCGCGGCCAGTGGGAGGGTAAGTGTGAAGTGTACGCTGCGGCAACGACAGGTTGCTGTTAGACTCTTCGTATCGGCCATGTTTCAACTGGTGTTGAGAAATCAAGACTGAATTAGGACGGAAATGCAGTGGGTATTTGTGGAAGGTGGAGGGAGGGGAGGGGCATGGTCTATGAAAGGATGCGGGGGCTCGTATTCGCTTGATCTGCGGCTCTCCTTCAAATTTCGGTTCCGTATACTAGACCTACGCCACGTATTAAAACGAGAAATGCAAATAGTCATGGTTAGGTTCTACCTACCTTTGGAGCTTTACTGTGATTTTCCTCCTATCGTCCAGTCAACAGGATTATAGTGAGCTATGGTTCAGTAGGAGCCGTCGTCTGAGTTGGAGTTCGCCCTTTTCGTCCATAGAATTGCTTGATATTTGCACAGTGAGGGTGCGCTTTGACGGGGATGAGGAAGGCACTGTGGGGTTTTGTGGTGGTCGTGGTGGTGTGGACTTGGTTTCGTATACTGGCAGTAGGTCAGAGGAGGAAAGGCCGACATCAAATTGAGCTGGTGTAGGTTGGCCTGATGTAGGTTTTTCGGCAACGGCGTCGGGTTGCGCTTTGCTGGCGGGGAGGCAGCCGCGGATGCACATCTTAGTAGGTTGGAGGCTCACAGTGGCGAAGGCTAAAGGACGAAATAAGCGCAGTGGCAGAGGTTCAGTTGTGGAGGAATGGTTTGGGAGGTGAAAGCAGGTAAAAGCGAGGCTGATGAAATGTGATCGATTTTGTAGCGGACATCGGTAGTTACTTCCGATTGATTGGGCTGCCAATGGATGGCGGAAAATCTTTCCAGGGGATATTCTGGGAAGCAATTTGACTCAAGGGAACTACACAGGTGAATATATAGATAGACAAAGGTCTGTTGATGACTCGGTGTGGAATGTGCATAGCAGTAAGCTTAACAGCCCAGACAACAACCGAATGGCAACTGTAGAGGGAGTCACCTAATCCTATCCCAAAATCTACAATAAACGGCCGGCCCCTGGCCGCGAATCATTGCGTAGTCTAACCATTGGATTCAACCCGAATAGAATCCCACGCTGTCCCATCGCGAACTCCTCGCTCACAAACAACTAATTCCTTTTGCTCCTGTTCGCCAGCCTTGACAACTCTAAGCGCACCATCACGCCCAACTAGAAGGACGCTCCCGCCATCTGGATGTTGCCGCGCGCAGAATAGCTCCCGATTATCATGATACTCCGAGCGAGCGACAAGCCGCCATTCGGCCCTGTTATTATGTCCCAGATACCTCCCCGACGCGACGCTCTTGAACCCCAGCCACAAATCGTCGTTCTCCACGCAGCGCCAATGGGCCGAAGTATCGCTGGCCATGTTCGGGCTCCGAAGCGCTGGGATTCCGTTACGAAGTGCAAGAATGAACCCGATCCCGCGGTCTCGGATGATGAACGTCCCGTTGGTATGTAGACAGGAGATTGCTCCTTGCAAAGTGATGGACTCCATTTTAACTTGCAACTCGTTCATGGTCGACGAACCGACTGAGGAGGGCGTTGGGATAGGCGGTGGCGTGTTAGGCTGCAACATGCTAGTGTCTAGCAATGCCTCCGGGTTGAGTGGCGGTGATAGGTATATAGTGTCTCGTAGTGTGAGATGCATGCGTCGGAATGTTTGCGCATTATCAATTGCGCAGTCAAGGAGAAATGAAAGTGTCATGGGAGAAATGAGAAATTGCGGAAGAGGCAAGAGCGCGTCACGGGTGGGGGACTGTTCCTGCCAACATACCTTAGGGCTAGATATTTAGGTAGCATGGAAACAGGACTTTTCTGCCAAATTCGGTTCAGAATACTGCGTTAATGTCTAATGCGACGGTAAGTCCTCAAGCCTGATTTTACTCCAATTGAGGTCCAACCATCCGCGTTATAAAAGCAGGAACATCCAGTCCGTCCTCTAGGTACCAATTCCTCCTACTAGCCAAACCCTGAGTAATATCAATACTCAGCTCGAGCCCACAATTGTCCAGACTCAGGCCCCTCTTCAACAGAATCCGCACTATCTCGTCGTGCCCGTCAGTAAGGTTGTCCGTATGGGTAAGAGCCGCGTGCAGCGGGGTCCCGACCGATCCTTACTGCCTAAGGTTGATACTAGGATACTTTTCGAGAAGAAGCTTGAAGTTGTGGATATCGCCACTGCATGCTAGATGGTGTGCTAAATTCTCCCCGGCATCAACGTGATGCACGTTCACACTGTCTTGTAATAGGAGCATCGTTGTCGCATCTCTGTCGGCATGTATCGCGGCGCGAATTAATACCGTTGGATCACTGGGGTCCGCTTGACGGTTTGGGTCCGCTCCCGCGTCGAGCAGGAGTGATAGACAATCGGTGCTGGATACCCTGTACTCGAGCGATGCTCTCAGCGTGTGCGCCACCTCCCACCGGGCACGTTCGGATCTGCGACCATGGGCTAAAAGCAGTCGTACCATTTCCCTGTTATCAACAGCGGCTGCGAGGTACAGCCCGCTACCAAAGTACCCGTTGCAATAGCTCATGTTTACCCCGTCTATGTCCGAAAGCAGACCCTTCACTGGTTCGACGTCTCCATACAAGACCAAAAGCGGTAGCTGGTTCGAGGGTTCGATATCGCCATAACAGCCGGGGTTCTCGATGTATCCCCTTCGACGGCAAAACACCACTGGTGGGTAATTTGCCCCTGCAGCCGCGTATATATACCTCTGCAAATTGGGCGCATCTGGGACTTCTACGACTTCGCCCTGTACGCGGAATTTCAACAAGGCCTTGCTGTGGAAATACCATACCGCTGAATCTACGGAAAGATGTTGAAGATGATGGACGAAGCGGGGTGGTTGGATTCGTCTGACGAAGCAGCGCGACCATATCAGATCGAATGAATTCGCAAAGTTTGTTAGAGGGATTCAAACAAATATACAATGAACAGCGCACGGCAAACGAGTCTTGACTTCGATGATCCAGAGTCAGGGTCATGGCATGTACAGATTTGAGTGGTAACTGGGATAACGAAATCGAAGACCAGCTCCAGTATTTCGAGAGGGAGATCGAGGAGATGCATGTTCAAGAGGGTTTCGTGAGCGGCACATTTGTGCAGATCAGCAATCAACACAAACAATTCGTCTAGCAGATATAAGAAGTCGCTCAGAGCGAATTTCATTAACGAGGCTCAATCATTGGGGCTTACCTGCGCATATCTCTTGACGCAAATTGTGACTCAAGAGCACAGACGCTAGCGTTTAACCCCTGGACAAAATAGGTCCCCGAAACAATGGCACAGCCTGTCCGAACCCATACATTGTACGAACATTTGAATAGAGATAGATAACGACTCATTTAATCGTGTGATTTTTCCCCCCCGCAAATATATAAATTTACAGGTTACCACACTTAAAGTGCAATGAATTACACCAAAGCTCTAATAGTTGTCTCATAATCCTCCGGCTCCCTCCCCAAAATCTCACCAAGCGTAGGCGTAACAACAGCCGTCTCACCGCGCCTAATAGCCTCCCAGGCCGTAGTCCACTCCCTCGACAGATCAACCCCATGATAAGTGTGCCGTCCTTCATGAGGCAACTTCACATACTCATCAACGCTAATCTCCCTGATCTTGACATCCTTCCCAATAGCACGACCAAGGACTTCAACCGTCTCCTTGAGAGAAAATACCTTGGACCCAGTAAGAAGAACAACCTTATTCACATACTCAAACTCCGCCGCTGGGCTCCCACCCGTGATAGTCGCATACCTCGCAACTAACTTCGCACTGGCCTCCCCAAGCTCATCCCTCTTAACCCACGCAACACCCGGACCACTCCCATCATGCGGGATGCTAATCTCACTCGTCGGACGACTCAAATCAAACCAATTCGTGTAAATAGGAAAGGACTCGGAGTAAATCCCCTCCCGGATAGACGTGAATGTAATCGGCGTAGAGTCCGAAAGGGTCGACAGAAACTCCTCCGTCGCTAGATGCGCGCCCATAACGTGCGCGACGGAGTTATTGCTGTAGTTTCCCGCAAAGCCGAGAGAGGAGTAGAAGATGTGTTTTACGCCGCTTTTTGGGGCGGCGAGGATAGCTTTTTTGTGGGCCTGCATTTTCTTATTAATCCACCATCGCAGGTTGAGGGCGATGTTTCAAGGTTCTGTTGGGTAGGCGCACCTGAATACGATGCTCAATTTCAAACGAGGCATACGAGATTAACATCAGGACGTCAACACCGTCAAAGGCAGTATCCAATGTAGCGGGATCATCATAATCTGCCTTCCTGATCGTCGCGCCTGCATCAGCAGCGTAGGAAAGAGACTCCGGCTTGCGGGCGATCAGTATAAGCTGCGATGCTGGGACAAGCTTAAGCAGGTGCTTGACGATGCTTGAGCCGAGGCCGCCGGTAGCAGGGAAGACGCCGATTCGAGACATTTTCGGATATTGCGATTGGCAAGCTCAATAGTCAAGGCTGAGTGCTGGTGTTGCTTTTTGCGGGGTTGAGATAGAATTGGACCGTGAATTTAAGGAGTTCGTTGGATTAGAAATCGAGTTGATCCACCCGGCATCATCGGCTGAAACCCGAAAGAGAGGCTTAAGCGGGCCGCATGCCAAGCCTTTATAATCATGACGTCATGTCATTGTGGGGGTGAGCTGGCGACCATTGGATTCTTAGGGCTCTGCTGATAATAACGGTTACTTTTTTGTGCACTACAGTATCATGTTACACGGTTAGTCCGCCCATGCATAACAAGCTTGCGTTGTTCAATCGCATTGCTTGCGGACCGAGTCCTAGTGGCAAGTCCGAGAGAAAGTCCGACCCTGACAAGCGCTTACAGGTACCGAAGAACAGGGAACTGAGGTCTCGATCGACGGAACCACTGCCAGGAACAACGTGCTCACAGCGCATGGACCATGTCTTGTGTCTGATAGTACATCTCCGTACTCTTATTGACGGCAAAGTCTCCACAACATAAGCTTACTGTCTAGGGCCTGCATAATGGGAATGGACAAATCAGGGCTGTCATGCATAGACGGATGATCTCTGCCATTTGTCTCTTGACTATTGAGCTCGAACAGAGATCTGCCGTGATAGACTCGCATCGGATCTACAGTGGCTGGTGAAGATGCTGCAGAAACATGCTGGAAAGCGCAAGCTATGCCGACTGTAAGTCCGAGGCTTGATAGCAAGCAAGAGAGAATACCTCCACGAAAGCCTCGTTCAAAGATCCCAAGATAGCTGGCAAAAGCTATAAAACCTCCCTTATCCCCAACTGATACCTCTCTCATCCAACAAAAATCCACCAGCCTTCACAACCTCGAAAGCTTCGAAAGCCAATCCCCAAAACAAACAACAAAATGAAGTTCTCCGCTCTCGCCATCTTCTCCCTCATGGGCCTGTCCCTTGCAGCACCAACCCCCCAAGCCCCAACAACCTCATGCGCCCGCATGGCCACCCAAGCCCAAGACCAACTCCGCAACGTCGCCCCCATGCTCCAGCGCACCGTGAACGCCGCCTCAAACATGGACACCTCCGACGCCGAGACCTACCGCACCGCCGCAACGGACGCCCTTTCCGCCGTCAACGCCGCCGTCGGTTCTCAATCCGAACAATTCCGGTCCGAGCTGACCCAGAACTGTGGCGCCGACGCGAACGCCAACAGCAAGCGCGAACTGATTGAGTTGGCTATTCGTCAGAATGCGCCCCTTGTCAGCCAGGTTTATGGTTCTCTTGCGCAGGTTTATCGTCAGACGCCGGCTGGTGGTCACTCTACTGGTGGTCTTGATGGGGCGCTTGATGGGCTCCTTGGTGAGCTTGGGGATTTGATTGAGGAGTTGCTTAAGGCTGTTGAGAGACTGGTAAGTTTTACTCCCCGGATTGATGGATTGCAAAGACCTGCTGACACTGTTCAGCTTGAGAATCTAGGTCTTGGTGGTCTTTTGGATGGTGTCCTCGGCGCCCTGAACCTCTAAGCATCCCGATAATGTCAACCGCTTTCCTGCCGATTAGACAACATGACCCGGTGGGGATGGATTGGAGAAAATGCTGTGATGGGAGCATAATACGCTATATTGTTGTACGCGCTAGCATAGGGTCCTGCCTCGCGCAGCCCTAGTTATGCCACTGTTGTTTGTGATTTATGTGAGCCGGGAATCCTCCAAGCCACGAGAATTTGAGATTCGATTCGATTCGAATGAAAACCGCTACATTCCTTGATTGGTTCAGAACACGAGAAGGTAACCTTAAATATTAAACAATGTTTATGCCAAGATGAATCAGTCCTTTCTGCCGCGTCCAATTGGACCGGGATCATCAGGCAATCTCTTCGCAAGGACAGCCGAGCCAGTAGAATTGCAGTACGAAAAGCCTCAGCCTTAACTAAGTTCAGGGTCCTAACTAGATGCAGCCAGGAGCTGCGAAGACCTCGTATCCAAGCGGGAAATAGGAGATAAAAAGGTCCCCCAGGCCAGGGGACGTCTCGCAAATTTTGCTTTGTGCGCTGGTGTCGCTCTTGCAACGATGTTTGTCCTACGCGCTTTGCTTCTTTTCGCTTTTTTTGCTCTCGCCGCTATATTATGTGCTGGTGTCCCATCGGACGGCAACAGTTATGTCTCCGCCCAGCGCGTCCAGAGTCTCACCAGAGAGCTGAAAACGCTCTGGAAGCGCCGGCGTGGCGGGGGATCGGACGGCGACGGCGGTTCAAGCTCCGAATCTGGCTCAAGCAGTTACCACGATGATGACGATTACAGCGGAGGTGATGATGGAGGATGGTATACTTGCTACCCAGAGAAAAACATCACCCGCGAAGCGCACAATAACGACGGGTATGGGGGTTACTACTCTGTCGGAAACGGGCAGTATGTGTCTCCTCTCACTTAGAGACGAATAGCAAAAAGCACGCAAACCTAACCCTGCACAGAGAGAATAGCACAATCGGCGGGTACACACCCGAAGGATCCGGGACGGCCCCTCGCTGGTCGAACGAGTCCGGATCCTGGTCCCTGCTATACGGATATGAGATAACGGGCTTCCACAACGTCGACACAACCCTCTACTTCGGCGGGTCGATCGTTCCCTACCCATCCGGCCAAGAGTCGCCGAATGGAATGACCGGTGAGAAACTTGAAAACCTTCCTTACGAGCCGGACCTCCGTCGTATACCTAGCGACCTCCTCTGCCAAGTCCCGAATTCGAATTACGCATATAAGTACCAGAAAGAGTTCAATTGGACGCGGTTTGAGGGGAGGACCGGGAACTATGAGTATGTGACGACTTGGGTGCCGGTGTACTGCTGCTGCGCGCTGGTAGGACTTTGCGGGTGCGACGACTTTCATGAGAATGACAATTTTGTGGATTTTTTGCTTGAGGAACTTGTTGGAAACGCGCCGAGAAACTCGAGCGGTGTTTGTGCGATTGACGTTGACGACGAGACCATCATCCTTGTGCAAGGTGGTTTGTCAAATGGATCGACAAAGGCCGATCGAACCGTTGAGTATCTCGAGGAAACTGTTTCGACAACTATCTCATCCCGATGTATGTCAGGTACGGGAAACCCAGGTGAAGTCTCTGCGGCGCGAATTGCGTTGACCGGGCCTTCCCATGGTGCGTTTGTTGTCGCATGGGCTGCGACGGTTGGAATCGGTATTATCTTTGGTATGACCGTCGTGTTTCTGTAGTATATTGCATATTCAATATCAATTCATGCATTCCTGTGCAATTTCATTGACAAGTTGTCCATCCTCTTTGGCCGAATATTGGGGTGGGTTGCGCAGCCTTGAATAGCCCATCCTTACGAAGGCAGGGGCCAGCTCGCCAAACCCATGCTACGCGCCCACTCCGTATACTAGACATAGCGAGAGTTTGCACAATTTGCCAATCAGTCACAGGTCACGATGTCCGATGCGTCGATGGTACTATGTTCATGATCCCATCGTTTATCAGAAATCATCCCTCGCCATTCTTTATATCTCGAGGTTACGAATAGGAGACTGATTTACCGCCACTGGCCCCAGATCCTCCAACTCTAGAGGTTGGCGGACATGGTAGCTATCTACCGTCAAGTGCCGCCCTATGTTCGTGAGATGATGTTCAGAGCTGGGGGTGTCGGCCTGGTCTCATTTTCAAAGATTCTAAATGGCCCCAGCCAATAAAAAAAAATCCAAATTTATCATAAGCAGGGGGTAAGCGCTGGTGAATTCCAAACGATATGTATCGTTGATGCGATGCGTGGGTAGGGAAAGCGCCACCGCTGGCGGCACTTGGCGCGCTGGAAGGTAAGGCCTCCTCATACCAGGGAGCCCGTATCGGAAAAGTGAACACTTCGTTCACAATCATTGACTATCTGCTAAGTAGGTACACTACCTCAGTTCCTTTCCATGGTCCAACATCATCAGGCACGATCATGTGACCTGGCGTTCTTACCAATTGCCAACGTTTTGAATCCTCTGGCCGCCCAACCGCACCTTCCTTGTCAAAATTACCGCAGGCGAGCGTTCACTTTTGCTCCATTACTTTCCGTGTCATCCGATGCCGAACGTCTACTGCGCCATCTGTGGAGTAATCCTGCTCCCTGACCCGCAGCAGGAGGACGAGCCAGGCTCCGCTCCCTTCCGCCGTCGTCCATGGTACGCCGAGGTGCGAGGCCTTGTTCCCACGAATACCCACGATCAAGCCTTCCTCACTGGAATAGGCCTAATTTGCGGGCGATACCGCCTCCATGCCCCTGTTGAAGCCAGTCAATCTTATGTTGACTGCGATGAGTTCGGAGACTGGGGTGTGGGCACACCTATCCGTGGGGCGTGGGCCTTTGGCGTGCACAACTCGTGCTGGCAGTTGTTACTACTTCGACTTCATGCTTTCCAACAGTGCCAGATTGTGACATCCGTTTTTCGATTCCTGTATTGCATTCCGCTTGTTGGGGCATCCCGATTCGATTTTGGTCACGACTATGATGGCGCCAGTCGGACCCATAAGATATCCGGCCGCCCGCTACCCATCGATCCTGATTCACATCTTTACGCGGACCCATATGAGGGGGTGTCGATTGACCGATTGTCGTTACCATTGGTGGGTAGACCGGAGCCATGCACGCGATACTCAAAGAACTCCAGGTTCGCGGCCTTTGGGTTCATGTCCCCCGAGCTTTTCTACGAGATACTGTCATACCTGCCGGCTAGAACTGTTGCACGGTTGAGGCTTCAATGTCGAGACCTGGCAGATCTTGCAGCCATTGATAACCTCCCCCTTTTCTACTGGCGAAGCAGGTTTCTGATTGGGGAGGAGGCAGACTTTGTATTTCCCAACCATGCAGAAAGAAGAGATTGGTTCCGCCTTTTCTTTGCAGTCAAAACCTCGCTAAACAACGAGGACAACAACCATCTTATCAATCGTCGCAGGGTCCGAAATTTGCTCGAGCACATTGCCAGGGTTGCCGAAGAAGACTCCAGCTCAGTATATTCTTTATGCGGCAACATATCCAACCCGGTGCAAGCCTCTAATGGGCGCGCCCTGGTGCATGTGAATGATGCCATCCAAATCACAATCCATAAACTGGAAGAACGAAAGTCCTTCCGCGGATACACAAACGACCACTCTAACCAACCCCTTTATGAAGGGTGTCGTGCTGTAAAGTCAATCTCAGCGCCCCTCTTGTGTCCGGCTGGGCAGGCTTCCAGGGGAATCATGGTTTCAACCCGTCGCATTGGGGGGAAGTTCTTTATTTCAAGCATCGGGGTTGCCTCATCGAAACACTCGACCGAGAATGGTTCTATCGTTGGTTACCATAACCAGTCCACAGCGGACTTTCTGGATATTCCGGCTATCCCCAACATTGAATCGATTCACGTTGCCATATGCTCCGAAGGCGTGACGGGAATAAAATTTACATTTCGTGATCGAACGGCGTCGGGATGGATTGGTGTTAGTGAGGGACCCGGAGTAGCACAGGGTATACTGACACTTGGTGACAACCCGCGCACGCCATACCTGCGAGTAGAAGTCGATGTAAGCTTCAGCAGCATCGCTCCCCACTGTCCATCATGCTAAGTTACTTGCACTAGTTCTACAAGATCGTCTCGATAGGGACTTGCTACCCCGTCGACGGCCAGAAACCCGCTTCCCTTCACCTACCTTCTCCGTCGACTTCCTTATCCCGCTACACAGATCTATGGAATCCTTGTCCGCCGACATATAACCAAGTGTACACCACTCCGCTTCAACCTTCTCCTCCCCGCCTCCAATTTGAGTATCTTTTGAACATGGATTTCGGTGGCCCGGGCGGCCACCATCTGTCTGACCTAACCGGACTTGTGTGCTTTATGGGTAATGACCCACATGCTGTGCACGGACTGATGGCTTTCTACACTGACGGCCGGTCTGTACTTTTCGGCTCAAAGCGTGGATGCGGGCTCTCCTTTGCCATCTCAGGTCCGATGGGAGAGCGTATTGTCGAAATTCGTATAATGAGGTTCGTTGAAGACAATGTATGGGATGGTACAGACACGCGGATTGCGCCCGGGCTTGCCGGTCTACAGGTATGTCACGAGATGTTCTACCAGCAAGCTAGTTCTCTAATCCAGGTCAGGTCATAACGAACCTCGGTCGCAGGGCTGATTTTGCTACCATTCGGACCCGGTTGCAAGATTATACTGAGCCCCTGCCCACCCCGGAACCAAATAATGTTATCACTGGCTTTGCGGTCCGTCCGATAGTAAGTCGTAACGCTTATATGAATTCCATGCTTTCATTAATCAGACTGTCTAGGTGTCTCTAGATACATTTGGTCAAATCGCTCTCCAGGTTCAACCCTCCATTGACGCTCATCTTGACATTTGCAAGCCAACGGATACCCTACCGACTGGAGTGTCTCGGGAATGCCTGGAATATGATAAAGAATTTTCAAGCTATGTCAGAACTAGGGGTACCGGGAACTACCAGACATACGCGACTCTGGACGGACTCATTAGTATCCAGGCGTCTGTGGGTGCACATGGTCAATCGAGAGCCCAGCCCCGTATATCTGGCGTTCGGCTGCGGTTCGACAATCGCCCGCCCATTATACTTGGCCAGTGGATAGATGAACAAGATGTATTCGAGCTCTCATCCAAAGAGACCATTGCGCGACTCACGATCTGGATCGTTGTCATGGCATACTCCTCTGAATACCGGACGCAGATGGGGCAGGTTGTGTGTATATCTATTGGGACCTCTTTGGGCCGAGTTAAGACATTCATACCCTCTGGTGTCGACCTCGATGAGATAGAGACAATTCGACAACAGTATGGCGGAGGCGCCGAGAAAAAACTGGTCAGTGGGCTCAAGATATTCCCAAGGTTCAAGGTTCTAACAATCTCACTAGGGCGCCATCTCCTGGGTCCTCAATGCATACTGTGATCGTATCCGTGCAGGTGTGTCCGATATGGTCCGGAGGCCCTCGATGATGCTTCCAGAGCGCTACCCCCCCGTTGACCAGGTGCAGATGCTGTACTTTGACAATGTACAAGGCGCGGGAAACGGAGACCCTCTTGCCATAGCTAGGGCGCATTTTCGAAATACCGCACTCTTAGGGCTTACATTCTCATATGAATCTGGGGAGGTTTCTCACGTCGGTGACGTTGATATTACACCAAATAGAACCGACGCTATTGAGTTCCCACACAAAGGCCATTACCGAGTTATAGGGATGTCTGTGCGTAGTCAAGATCATTCTGTTCGATCTCTCCAGGTATGAGCGTACATCATCACTGAGACTCCTGTTCCATCCATCGTCGCACTGCCCCAAGCTTTCTATCTCTCTTGTCGTAATAAAGGACATTAACGTTGTTCTTTAATACAGTTTACTCTCGAAGTTACCAGTGCCGGGATTGAAAAAAAGCAGACCCAAACACTAGTCTTAGGTCCCCAATGCGCAACCCATCAGGTCGACACTGAAAATTCAGACAACCGATGCCAAAAGCATGTATGGTACGAAGACAAGAAAGTAGCATGGAGCTTTCAAGGGCGCGATCACGGAGATAGATCTTTCGTGAGGCCCGAGGGGACTAGGCTGGTTGGCTTGTACTTTGGCTGTCAGGATTTCTCTTCCGTTGGGGGATTGTATGAAAGGGGGGATGAGGCTTGATTGTTGAGGAACTTCAACTGAGCATTCACATCACCATTTTATACAATACCCTCTTTACAAATCCTTATCGCACATCATATACTCCAGTTCCATCAATAAACATGAATCGTTTTACCATGCAGAATCTTAGCAACCGCGGACGTTATGTCTGGCAGAAGCCCGAGCCTCATATGGCCTTAGCACTAGTCACCCCAACAACCCACGAGGAGGCTGTTCAAAAAGTGTGGGAAGTTGTCACTAGGAGCTATTTCCCCGATGACGAATCCTACCGGACCAGAACCAAAAGCGCAAGCCAATCGAACAACACCACGCCAGATATCAAGATTTTTAAAGTCACCGCAAGGCACCCCGATTCGCACTGGAGGAAACCCACTGAGTGGGAAGAGCGTCAGATTCTGATGATCGAATGCAAGCGACCTTCGAGGGACACTCTTCTCGGCTGGGACGACACCATCATGGGGCAATTTTTCGATGATCTTGAAGCAACCTTGAACGCATCGGGACGGCTTTTTGGTGCCGTCGCTATTGGCACCAAGATTAGGTTCTACCGCTATGACGGGCAGCTGATCCCAGCTGATCCTAACATCCTGGTTCCCCTTCACCTTGGCATTCTTGATATCAGGGAAGATGCCGATTACCCCGAGATCGCGCATTGGATGGACTACATCAAGCTTTATGGCTACCAGTGGGCTTATTAGTTCCGAAAGGAATCGTTTTCGATTTGAGTAATGTCCAAACTTCTTATTTCGATAAGAACAAAAAATGCTTTCTTCATTGTAATGGCTAGACCGATCATACGACCCGCAAAGTTGCTACGTGTGTCGAATAAGTCCACCTGGTCTTCATCATTATGGCTTCTCCTGCTCTTGCTGCGTTATGTGAATTTTGGTTTTTTTGACTGACTCATTGTGGCTCTCGAGTTGTTTTTCCCTTGCCTTTTGCCAATTGGTTTCTAGTTGATATGCTCCCTTCTACTTCCGTTCATTATTACCAGAAAACCAGTTCAGTCCTCAATGCTCTAGTTCGACGTCCCGTCCCATAGCCATACTTTACCCAGCATTCGTAAATCCTGCCAACGCCTCTCTTCTAAACTTCGAAAAGATTACCCCGTCCTTTCTCTTTACTCGACCGGTTTCGAAACAATACTCTAGGACCTTGTTATTCCATTTTAATCTCTTATTGCTTATCTAGAACTTAAAACAAGATAATATCAACCTAATCTCATTACCCACTGAGCTTCACTAATCTCCTGCCACAATATTTCCCTCTATTCAATCATGGATTATATCTGCCCATAGTATTTGTTCCACCTGTAGAGGATTTGGTCAGTTGACGCAGACTAGCGGGACGAAAGCACAGCTGAAGATAGGTCTAGCCATATGGCCCTGCGCTAGACACCCAGCCGTTCAGCCGCAACCCAACAGATCGCGCTGCTGGATTTATCATAATTTGTTCCCGCGTGTGGCTCATCGGAGGGGTCGACATGCTTAGACGGGTATGGGGTGGATAAAGTCTCTTTACCTTTATTGGAATCTCAGCTGAGGCCTCAGGCCGTTGGCTTACGGGAGACCATAGTCTTATCTATACCTAGCTCTACTGATCGAATATCGTCGGAGTAGTATTGTGCGGTGCAATGGAAGCAATGTACTCCGCCAGACAATGTATTCAGTAAACCGATATCCGTATCCCATAAATTGACTAGGAGTCTGCGGTCAGGGACGAAGACGGAGGTTGGGTAGGTGTGTTTGTCTCATCCTTGGGATCGCAAATACCAAGTTTGACCATTTTATAGATCTATGCACATCTCAGTATATCCTCAGGCACCCAGTGGTATTAGAAAACTCACATCTACACCGGCATATAAATAACGCGGGCCGGGCTTATCGTCAAGCCTCAAGATACCCTCATCAACGCCATCACCAGGAAGGGCGCCGATCCACCCCGAGTCATTTCCACTGGAGAAGCGAAACATGATCCCTATAATCCCGATACGGGCAAAGCGAACATGCATCTCTCTGATAGCCGCGTCACTCGGGATATCCATCCACCGAGCAATCGATGGATCGTGATACCCAACGATGCACGCATTGTCGTTGTCATCTCCTGAGGGAAGTATCGCGATGCCGGATATGAATATCCTGCTGCCCAGGTTTCTTCTCGATAATCCGATTTTTCCGTGATCATACTGATCCTGGCGTGGAAGTAGCTGCGTCGTTTGATGCCTGAGACGACACCCTCCGAGAATTGGAAAACAGTAACGAGCATCACGGATTTTGCCTCTATATCCTGTGGATATCTCTAAAGAAGGTTGTGTCTTGTTGGGGTCAGCTTGGCATCAGGAGCAGGACTCCGGACACTCGAATTCTAAGTATTTCCATCTACTTTTTTTACAGGCGAGTAGTGGGCGCCTAGTATCGAGCTCAGTATTCCTGGCAAACGTCTCAATTAGAGAACGTACTTGTTTGCGGTTTGTCAACGAGAGGTTGCGTCTTTCTTTCAATAACGACTTTGTTATTAAGTATATTCGTCGTCAGTCATGTCGTTGGGTTGTGTCTAGGAAGAGAGAAAGTCTAGCTCTGCGCCAATGGCAAACCTTGTCATCCAGAACGAATGGGAGAGGTTGTCAGCCGCTGTGACGTCGGCAAGCTTCCGGCTGACAAGTCTCACTGCTGCAACGTCCCGCGACCGTATGTATGACAGGATGCTGTATAGGACCTCGGCAGGGAGAACTGAAAGTGCACAGCGGAACCTCTTAGTAAGTGGGGTATTAGTCCTAACAGTTGTCCTAGTATTATATGCCGGGCCAGCAAGCAGGCGCGTTAAGGGTATGTTTGGATCGGCGTAGAGGTGCAAATACTCCTCGTCGAGTTCCTCTAATTTCGTGGGCTCAGGCGCATCAATAGTACCGGCATACTGGTGGCCAAAATCCATCCTGTACCCTTCATGACAAGGGGTACAATGCAGGTTTCTTCAGATCGACATCATGGTTTCCTCGTCGGATACATGCGGCAGCCTCAGACAAAGTATCTGCCAACAGGATTCGTGGACGCCGAAACCCCAAAGTGGAACTGGAGTTTGGCATAAACGCCATGTCGGATGGTCCTCAGTATCACGATATGATAATTTGGACTGACGTGGAGCACGCAAATGATGGCTGTTCTCGATATATCCTGTACCTGTAAGGTAGGGGCCCACCGCGAGAGGTCGCAACAAGGCCACGCACCTCTCCGGACCAGGGGGGAAAATCACGGGGAAGACTAGGGCCGGAGGGCTGATCGGGTCTCTGCGCTAAGACCACGCCACAAAATACACAGTGAAGGGGCCATTTTCATAAGACCTCGAGGTAGTTGAGACAAGCGGTGACAAAGGTGGTTAAATTCAGCCGCGGGGCCATTCTCAAGCGCCTAGAAAGTGTCTTTAGGCGGCTTGGCGCTAGAGCCTCAACAGAGAAGCCGCATATGTCACTCACCAGCTGGGCCTGCATCTTTGACCCAACACGGAGAGTCCCTCAGACCGAGGCGGTGTCGTAATCAATGGCACGTTCTAGCGCCGACTTCCAATCCATATGGAAGCTGAACTTCGACTCTCAGCTGGGCTGTGTGGCGCAACGCCTTCTATATAGGACTTGAAGAGAAGGCCACCTGCACTGGAACAGTAATGGCATTGTCGTAGTCGGCCATGTCCGAGCTGAATTCTACATAATATTATCAACTATCAACTGCGTTGCTGACCACGACAATAGACCACATAAGTACCCTAGACAATCCTCCATCCACCACCATCAAACAGACAACTGTCTAAACCATAGAAACCAACAGAAACACCTCCTCATCCACTTCAGAATCTACACAATGGCTCTCAGCGCAGACGGAAACACCCTCTACAACCTCCCCAGCTACCATATGGGAATTCAGTACATCCGCCCCGACAGCCACGAGGAGCCCGTCCAAAACCTCTGGCAAATTATCGCAACAAACTGGTTCCCAGTGGCAGGAGGCTACCGCTACGGCTTCAAAGCACCGATCCTCAACAACGACAATATGCCCGATATAATCGTCATCCAAGTCCAACCGCAAGCCGGCCACCAGAATCCCGACCCCCGCAACCCCAACGACTGGACGGAGCGCCAGATCATGCTCATTGAATGCAAGAGGCCCAGTCTTGATACGCCTGGGGGTTGGCACAACACGATCGATGGGCAATTTGAGGATGATTGTTCGCAGACGCTTAACCCGTCTCAGAGAATCTTTGGTGCTGTTGCTATTGGACGAAGCGTCCAGTTTTTTCAGGTTGACGCGACTGTTCCTGTTGGTGGTGCTGGGAGGCGTGTGCCGTTGAGCGGTATTCTTGACCTCGACAACAATGCCGACTTTATCACGATGACCCAGCGGATGGACCAGGTTAAGAATCAGGGGTGGGCGTGGGCTTCTTAAGTTCCAGCTTGGACATCCTGTACAGCCGGGGCTTTAGTTACTTGAGCTTGTTATATTGCTTGGACTGATGTTGTCTTTATCTCATTTGATTCTTCTGCTTCTTCGCCTTTTGTTCCTGTCCTTCGTTCCAATGCACTTTGATTAGTTAGACCCATCACACATAATGAATTACCCTATTTTCCCGCACAAATTTACGACGCCAATGTCTAGTCAACTTGTGCCGCAGTAGATCAATATCTGCACGTCGACTGCGGCGCTCAAATACCTGGTTTATCCCCGTCGTCCCCTTGCCACCAGAGTAAAAGGTTTGACATATTTCCACAGCTCGGCTTTTCTGATTTCACCATGGCTACACCCGAACAATTACCCATCATCACGGGAAAGCCGGTGAACTCGCTATACTACCTCCCGACCTACCACATTATCCTCGCCCGCCTCATCAACGATTCAACCCTTGAAAACGTCGAAGAGCTCTGGACTCTCATAACACATCCCTTCTTTTAAGAACGGATATAGCACTTATTCTCAACCTCGCACAAGTATCCCAGCTATATTGCTACACGCACTTGACCCCCTCATCCAAGACCAAGGAATCCACGTCGCGAATTGGACGAAGAGGGTTTTTTTGTTGATTTAGTTACATGGTCCTTCTCGGGATAATGGGGAGGCGCTTGATTGGGAAGGGATGGAGAGTTTGGAGGGGAGCGAGGAGCATGTTGGTGGGATGGCGAAGGGCTTTGGGGCGCTTACGACGGGGACGAATGTTCGATTATTTCAATTTTAAGTCATCGGCTCGAGGCACTAGATGAAGGTATCATTGAGATTCAGACTGAGGATGGCTTTGGGGATTTGGAATACTGCTTGGAGTATATTAAGTTGAACAGAAGCAGTGGGCTAGTCCGTTGTCTTAGAATATTCTACTAGGAGTCTACAGGGGCTGGATGTATTTGGGAATATGTGAACGGGCGATGTAAATTATATAAAAACCTCCTGTGGTCCAGAGTGTGTTTAGCTCACACTCAAATTCGCAAGAGCAACAGACTGCTCCGTCTTCCCCATCTCAAACAACGCAGCCGCCTTCAAAACCATGTCATCTTCCCATCTCCTTCCAATTACCTGCATACCAATCGGCAACTTGCCCACGCCCTCCGTGGCCGCCTCCCCAAAGCCACAAGGGACACTCATAGCGGGGTGGCCTGTAACATTAAACGCGCAGGTATTATACGACAGACCGACGGCAGCCTTGACTCGTTCCATTATTTCTCCGCTTTCGGTACCACCCTTCGTGCTTTCAGGGAAGGGGAAGGCCACGGTCGGCACGGTTGGGGTGATCAGGACATCGATATCTTTGAAGATAGCATTATATGCGGCACGTAGCTCAAACACCTTCCTGTGTGCCTTGAACTCGATGTTCGTTCCAAAAACTTCCCGAACGTAGTCCGTACTGAAGACGAGGTTCATAATGGTCGGGTTGATAGCCGTCAGGGCATTGAACATCTCCTGGGTTGGCGGCCACTGTAGATCGACATGATCCGGCTGATAAGTCAGGTACCCCGGTGGCTTCACAGCAAGGCCATAGTCACTGATCGCAGTACGAGCAGCGACTGTCCAGACCGCCGGACCCTCGCGGTGCATGGGGACGGAGACCTCAACGACTTCGGCCCCGGCCGCGGCAAAGTACTCCATTGCGTTGCGACGTACGGTATCGCGGACTTCGTCTGAGAGCATGGGGAAGTCAAATGCTTCCTTCAGGAGACCCACTTTCATAGTTCCCTTCTTCCCTTTCGCCTCTTTAGCGAACTCATTAAGGATCCCCGGGTAGTCTTTTACCTGCGATGGCATCGGCGATTCCGGCGTCATCCGCGGATCGATCCCGTCGTATCCCGCCATGACCTGGAGCATTGCCGCGATATCTTCCAGCTTAGTCGCCATTGGTCCGACGTGGTCTATCATCGGGACAATGGAAAGTACACCGGTGTACGGGATGAGACCATGGGTTGGCTTTAACCCGTAAATCCCGTTGTAAGCGGCTGGGAGACGGATGGAACCGCCCTGGTCACCTCCGACTGCCAGATCAACTGTTCGAGCTCCGTCGTCAATGGGAATGCCAGCCTCAGCAACAGCTTTCTGTCCCATTAGTGCACCGGAGCCACTGCTGCTGCCACCGCATGTATGCGCCCTTGCCCAGGGGTTATGCACGCATCCTGAAGCAGAGGTGATGGACATCGGCGCGGCAGAGTATGACTCGCAAACAGATGTTCCCTTTAGCGTGGCACCCGCCTCTAGCAGTCTCTTCACGATTGTCGCATCGATAGATGATGGCACGTACTCGCGACTCCGCGATTGAAACCATGCTGGGAGGCCAAGGGTAGTCGGGAGACCAGCGACGGAAACATTATCTTTCACAACAAACGTCCGACCGGCGAGAAGTGAGTTAGTAGGCTTCTCCGCAGTAAGATCGCATCCATGACTCCAACCATTGAGTGGGTTCTCCGCCTCAGGAGCCTTGAAGAACTTCCGGGGCTCTGTTGTTGGGGTTGGTTCTAGGCCGGGGTGGATATAATCTGGGCTCTGGTCCAAGGTCCTGTGGAGTGCTTCTGCAGACTGCAGTAAAAGGAGGTATGCATCTTCTTCGGCGCCGGGCTTTATCTTGATATCGTACTTGGCAGCACAATTCTTCAGGTCCTCGGCCGAGACGGGCGATCTGTATTCTTAGTTAGGTCGCGACTATGCCTGCGCTTGTGGGCAACTTACTTGAAATCTGCTGGTAGGGCGAGCGTCGACATCTTGAAGTAGATTGCTGGAGAAAAAACCTTACAGGGCCTCCAACACGCCCATCGCGTCCACGTGGCTCTTATTTATACCAACAAGGCGAGCGATAACACATTTCTTCCGCCGCGGGCAATTTGGAGAACTGCACCATTACTCCAATCTCATGAAGACGTCCGTTCTTATCTCGCCGACTACCAAGATCGGCTGTCCGAAGACTATACCACATTGTTGAACTAACTAGAAAAATATCTCTCCGGACTCGAGCGCTCGTCTGGAACATCCTCCTCCGTCGTACATCTTCCTGCACCGATGGAGGGCATCTCTAAGGAGCAAGGTCTAGTGACAGGTATATCGACAGGACAATGCGACCAGACTAATTCGGAAGCCGCTTTGGGGTGCCGTCGGTCGCTCCTTCCCACGTCTATTGTTTACCCCGCGATGGTTCCCAAAACGGAAAGAGCGATGGAGGCCGCGGGCGGGCCGCACCTGCCCGTGTAACCAGGACAGAGAGCCGCACCATCTGTCATTGTCACAATGTGAACAATAGGCCACGCTTGTTATGATTTTGCACGCCATAAAGAGCCACTTCGCGACCAATCGTCATTCCATCCGCCACCATGCCTACGTAAGGAATTCGCCGTTTGACCTAGGGGCGTCAGCAGCATGCTGGATGTAGCGTCATGACCTTGTCATATGCTTCGCCAGCGTATAGTGTTGGAAATCATGATCGTTAAGCTTGCGGAGGGTGTTCCTGTCGCGAACATGAAACTCACCAGGTCATCCAGGCACCGTCGCCGCTTGAGTCCGACGTGCTCGCGCATCGCCACACCAACCCCGCAATTCTGGCCCCATCGCAAATGCAGCGAGCAGGCAGGAACAAACCACCTAATTCAAAATAAACGCTCCGTTCCTGCATATTTTTCAACCATAAACTTCCATCTACCATCACAATCACAATGTCCGATCGACCGCAGGTAGCCTTCATATCCGGACCAGTTGACACAGGCCCAGACTTCATTTACTTCAAAACACACTACATCACACCATTGCAATCCGCCATCTCGAAGGGCCACAACTTCATCATCGGCCCGATTCCCTCAGGCGTTGACGCCGACGCACTCGATTACCTTCTATGCTACCCCATCGACGCCAAGAGGATAACAATCTTCATGACGCCCGGCGAGAATACAGCTTTCGGTACCTGGTTCCGGGCAAAGGGTGTGAATACGCATGTTCTGCCTGATGTCACTGCGACGAGTGGGATGAGGGATGCAGCTATGACGGAGGCGAGCGACTATGATATTTTGCACTTCAGGACAGATGAGGAGGGGAGGGAGTTCTATGGGAAGATGTATCGCGAGGGGGTTGTTACGAATACGGAGAGGAATTGGAGGAGGAGGAGGGGGCTGACTTAATGTGCAACAGAAGGTGAAATGTACAATTAAAAGAACAGTGTTCAAGAATTACCAAGCTGACGACTGAGATGGCTGATTTATTATGACGCGTCGACGTCAGGATAACACTCAAAGCGCCCATCACTCTCGTCCCATCCAACTCCCTGATGGACCATCAACAGGTTCTCCGGGTCAACCTCATTCTTGACCCTAAGCAACCTCTCATAATTGTCTTGCCCCCAGAAACTCTCTACATGATTTGGCTCCCACGGGTCAGCCTCGTTAATATATGCCCCTGAGTTTGGAGTCAACTCCCGTAGAGGGTTCATAGCATCATGCGCATTCTGCGCGATCTTCCTAACAACCTTCGGGTTCGTGATTGTTCCGTCGTAGGTTCGGAAGTGCAATGCCTGCCAGACGCCGTTGCGCCAGTGCGGTGCGATGGAGGCGTGCCCTGGTCCGCCGGGCTGGTCTGGTTCAGGCATGTCCTTAGAGTATGTTGACGGCATAGTGAGACAGATACTTAGAATGCGGTTTGATGGTTCGAGGAGGGCGGGTGGTTTATTGAGAATATCATGTAGCGAACTCGAGAGCGCATCCTTCGTCTCATCGGCAAATGTATCGCGCTGAATAATCCTGCTAGACAGAGCCCATGCTGTGCCGGGACCGTAGCCCTGGTTAATTGTATCCGCAAACGTGTGGATTTCCTCGCGGTAGTCTGTCGTTGTCTTAACCTCCACAAGTCCGAGATTGAGTGTTGTCGCGAACTTCTTCAGCGGCTTCATCGACTCGACTGCTTCGGCGTGGTTGATCAGTGCTGTTCCTAGGAAAACCGATGTAACGCCTGCGTTGACGATGCTAATGTAGCCTCCCCAACCTTCATCCGCCCACTTTAGGCCGTTTTCGACGAGCAGATCTAGGAGCTTTGCTTGGGGGAGGGGACCAAGCGTTGTAAATGTCATTTGGACGAATTGCATTTCCTTAATTGGATGGACGCGCGTGGTCATCTCGGTGATGACGGCAAAGGTACCCCCGCCGCCACCTCGCAGGGCGAAAAAGAGATCTTGATTTTGGCAGCGGTTAGCGGTAACATGATTGCCGTTTGGAAGAACAGCCTTGAGCTGCTGGACGTTGTCCACGCCGAGGCCTATCTGGTTAGCACTGGTCCACGGTCTTTGCCTGTGTATGGGAACTTACCAAGCTCGTTGGTGAGTATACTATGACCTCCTCCAGTGATCCATCCGCCGGCTGCACCAACGGTCAGCGAGCTACCACCAACAACGCGATATCCATGCTCCTGAACGAAATCGTAAATTCCGCCGAATTGTTGGCCCGCCCCAAAAGTGATCGCGGGTCCGGTCGACGCGTCGCATTCTTCAGGTGTGAATTCTTCGTCTAGCTCAATCGGCGGTTGAAGGTTGTGCATCCTATACTTGTTAGTGTAATGTAAGAGGAAGTGAGGAAGATGGCATACCATAAACCCAACGAGTCCGGCGCGGAGCTCCGTCCCGAGTAATCATGCCCAGTATTCTTCACGACCAGCCTTAACCCTCTGTCTCCAGCAAAGCGCAGAGTCTCCTGTACATCTTCCACGCTTCGTACATCGACATACTTTGTCGGCACAGAACCCTGGTCACAGCTATCCAAGATAGGTGTAAGGATATCGGGCCTCAGCTGAGCAAGGGTACAGCTCTCCCCGGTCGCCTGGCAATTCCCCCACTGCGAATTCAGGTATGCGCCAAATTGCCCCGATGCATAAGAAAGATCGCCTCCTTTCGTCTGTACAGTGGCGCATTGTCCAATATCTGCTGTCTGGAGTTCACCATTGTAGCGCGCAAAACATGGCGCAAGCATCGGTCTGCCATTCCGAAGGTTGCCGGATACACTCGCGTTGAAAGTGTCCCATACATCGTCAGGAACAGAAGCAATAGATGCGCGTTTATTGAATGCCAGCGCAAGAGCATTAACACCAAAGGCCGCAATCAGCCCAAGCTGAAGAGGCAACATTGTCTCCGTATCCGTACCACGCAGCAGTAAATCCGTAATCGAGAGTGCAATCTCCCCATGTGGGAGGACTGGGATTTATTTTGATCTCAGCTATGGCCCCTTGCATTTGCTTCTGCAGGATGCAATTGTAGCCATGTCTCATACCCTGTCAAAAATGTGGGTTTGACCCGGAATGCTGGCTGGCCGTTGGTGATCTATACGAGATCGGTCGATCGCCAGATCCAGTTCCTACGCTAACGGGGGACTATTGGAATTTTGCATGGCGGAGCGCGAACAAGGGATGCGATTTGACGGGGTGACTTTTGCGTTCTTCATCTCATTTCTAGGTCATTATTATTCCTATTCTTAGGCTCGGGTATTCGCCGGGCGCGCGAAAAAAAAAATAGTTTGACGGGCCGAGCCAAGGATGGTTGAGCGTGTCCACCGGGGGGTTGGAAGCTGGAGGGATAATTGAGCTTCATAACGCGACCTCTGTCTGTATATCATCATGCTATGTAGGGAAGCCAAATCGTTGCCGCATATTGCCTGGAGCATAATTTGAATCTCACTTTAGCTAAGGATTGGAGAGGAAGCTCCTCATTCTTTTGTCAGAAAAGGCTCATTCAAATATATATTTTTAACTCCTCAGATGCTGGTCATACACGCCCTTGGCCCTACCACCAACAATGAATGATATGGAATAGGCCGAATGTTAAATCAAGGTCTGTGGTTTGTGAATACAACCCGAGCTTCCAAATTCGAGAATGGGCATGAGCCATCTTTGCGCAGTTCACAGCCATGAAAGTTGGAGTCGCGGCCAGGTCTCGCGATAAGAGATGACACAAAGAGAGCAGCTCCAACGATCCTTATCGCACCCTTGGCCGCGCTCGATCAGATAAGGTTGCTCATTGGCACCATAGACCTGTCGAACTGAGCATCAGGAACAAACTCAACCCTGCTGCTAGATACCTAACTGTCAAAATGAGACCTCTTCCGACCGGTATTTACACGCCGCTCCCTTGTTTCTTCAAGGACAATGAGGATCTTGGTACGCGCCCAAGCAGAGCTATGCGAGAGCTGAAGACTGACTCGTGCCCCCAGATCTGGAGTCTTTCAAGAGCCATGTGAAGTGTATGTGTCGCCCGATATTTGCACGTTGAGTCTAATGCAAACAGTTACTGCGGGAGCGGGCACCGTCCCGGTCGTGTCAGGAACAATGGGAGAGGCCGTTCACCTGGTGAGATTCCTACTTTTTGCCTCGGAGACATCACTAATGTCCCTCAGTCACACGAAGAGAGAACCGACCTTATAAGCGCGGCACGATCAGCCTTGGATGAAATCAATTTGAACCATGTACCTGTCGTTGCGGGCGCAGGGGCCCCAAGCACGAGAGAGTCAATTGAACTTTGCAAAGAGGTTGCAGCTGCTGGAGGCGACTATGTTATGGTGATTCCTCCGGGGTACTATGCCGGTGCTCTGTTGTCGAATACCAGCTCGATCAGGGACTTTTTCGTTCAAGTTGCTGAGGCGTCGCCAGTGCCAGTGTACGTTTTTCCCTACAAGGGCCGAGCTTCATTTGACCAAGGCAGGGTTATATACAACTTCCCCGCCGTCTCCGGTGGCATAGACATGGACAGTGACCTGATCGTCGACATTATTAAAGGATCAGGAAATGTTTGTGGGGTTAAGTTGACGTGCGTTTCGACCCTTTGCATGCTGACTGTGTACTGACGAGGCAGATGCGCGAATGTTGGTAAGCTCACCCGTATCATGGCAGCGGTCGACCAGCCAGAATTCAAAGAACAGTACCCACGAAAATTTCATTTTCCTTTCCGCGCCATTGACGGCTTCATCGACTTTCTTCTGCCGTCTATTTCGGTAGGGGCTGCGGGCGCAATTAGCGGGTTGCCAAATATTGCCCCAGTAGGTGAATCCTTAACAAGTACAAACCGTTCTAACAGCAACAGAAATCCTGCGTCAAACTATGGGAGTTATGCCAGGAAGGCAATCTCGCAGAGGCGCAGAAGCTTCAAAATGTCATTTCTCTGGCTGACGGCATTGCATTGAAGATCGGGGTAAGCGACTCCCAAGAGTTATAGCGTGCTCCACTGACTTTGACAAGATTTCTGGAATGAAAAAAATTCTGAACCGACGGTTTGGTTATAGCGAGCGTCCCCGTCTGCCTCTCCTGCCCATGTCCGATACAGCGGTGGAGAAGGTGTTGGAGAACCCGCACTGGAAGGCATTGTTGGAGACAGAGGATCAGCTATCGTAGTCCTAGACCAATAAAATCAATTCTTTTTGAGTCAAACTCCAGGATCTAGATAGAAGATAAGCCCTTATCTTAGGCACGAAAATTGGAGATGCATGCTCTCCGTTCTTTCCTTCCTCAATCAACATTCACCATGGAGGCTGGCAAAGGACGAGTCTACAAGTCGAGGAAGTCGCGTCCCTGCGATGCCTGCCGTCGCCGCAAGGTCACCTGTGACATGCCCTCTGGGCCCCCTTGTCGTCGATGCAGTCGGATCGACCAGTCATGCACGTTCGAAGAGGGGCCTGGGCCGAGAAAGCGGCCAGTCGCGGGATGGAAGGTTGGCTTTCAGCAGTATCTTGAGCCAGAGATACCAGGCTTAGGAACTGATGTTCCATTAAGTCCTCTCGAGCCAATGCCACAGTTTCTGCCCTCAGTCGAGGATAACCACTTTACGTCTACTTCGACCCAAAGCCCCGCGATGAGCACTACGTCCATGGCTCAGGAAGACGAGGAGATGCACATGGCTCTTGATGGGTCTTTGGAGTTTGTTCCAGGAGCATTCACTTTTTACATCGGATCGACAGGTGTTTCGGACGTTCATCTTCTGAGTCGCGAAACCTACAACGAACAGCTACTCTCCGAACCCCGAGTGAGCGGTTTGCGATATCGTCTCATGAACCTCATGGGTTTCTCATTCAACGCAGCCGACAATACAATCTTTGGTATTACTGACCACGCCCTGCTGCACAACGCCGAGCCCAAAGTCGACGCTCGCGACGCCGCGAACGCGTGGACAGAGCTCTGGGGAATGCTGAGTCCGACAGCCGCCTGGCATCTCGTCCAGCTCTATGCCCGCTATATCGATCCTTATTATCCTATCCTAGCCCAACAACAGATTCCCTCCTCCCCGGACGCCCTCAGCAACATGCCGCTTGCCCTCCTTACCGCTATCTGCGCAACAACCCTCCCGTTCATAATGTACGACGAAGCACTCTACACCCTCCTCCTACATCCCCCATCCGCGAAAGAACTATATCGTTTATGCTGGCTCGGGATAACACAAGATTTACACGCTCCTTCACTGTCGACCCTTCAGGCCTGTCTCATTCTTCAGCAGCGCCTCCCGACAAATCTATACCTGTCTGATACCGCCTTCACCTGGAGCCTTATATCCACCGCGGTCGCAGTTGCGAATACAATAGGCCTTCATCGAGATCCTACATCCTGGTCCCTTCCACCTTGGGAGCGCCGTCTGCGCCGCCGCTTATGGTGGGGACTTTACCTGACTGAGAAATGGATCGCATTTACAAGAGGCATGCCGAGCCATATTGATGACGATGAGTTTGATGTCCCAATGCTATCAGTCTCGGACCGCGACGATTCCCTCGACCCAACAGCGGCTGTCTACCCGGAAATGCGATCGTACTTGTTCTACCTCACATCGCTTACTACTATACTTGCCGATATTCAGCGCACATATTACACTGTTAGAGCCGTCCGGCGGACAGCTTCAGACCTCGAATATTCACTAGAGGCAGCGCGGTCAACAAGGGGACAGCTGAAGGAGTGGCGAGACCACCTCCCGGATTGCTTAAAGCGCCCAAGGCCATCTACTCCTAATGGCTCCACTGAGCATGCTCGCAACATCCCGGACCTGGATGGAACAGGCTCGCTATACCTTTCATACATCGTAACCCATATGGCGCTTTTCCGCGCATTGCTTCGCCCCCTCGACACCGATCAAGCATTGATGTACACTAGTCCTGACAGCGCAAAGGCCGTAGTCAAGGGTGCGTTGCTCTGCGTCAAGGAGTTCGTAGAATTTGTTGAGAGCCTAACAGGTGTGCAGTGGAACTCTTTCTGGCACTGCTGTATGTTATTCTATCTATCTTCAGGTACAAGCATAAGAGCTAACTCACTAGCAGGGAGCCGGCCCAACTTCGCCATCGCCGGCGCATTCATGGTCCATTTACTCCACATTATAACAGGCGCCGGTCCAGGATTTACAGACGAACATATGGAGTTGCAGGCATTGATTCGTCGCTGGCGCTGGGTTAATCGTATCTCTGCTAATGGTGCGGCAGGTGTCAAAGGCTTGACCAATCTTGGTGTTTTGAAGGTTGAAACCCTACTTGGAAATCTAGCACAATGACTTAATTGGACTCTAACAAATGACGAATTCACTGTGACTATTTTTTTGATGGCGTGTAAAACAAATATTACCCATACTAGCACAAGTTCAGCATAACCCTTCCCTCATCCTTCGCACACTCCCCATCATCCTCTTCAACCAAACTCGGAACAGGAACATTCGCCAACGGCGTCAACCGAAACGCATGCCGCCGAGCTCCAGCCTTATAATCCAACGTCTGACTATGCTGCGTAACCCTCTGGTCCCAAATGACCACAGTGCCCGGCTCATACCGAACCCGACACGTAAAATCATGCCCCCGATTAATATGATCGAATAAGAACTTTAAGAGGTAATCACTCTCCTCCTCATCCCAGCCCACTATACTCTGCGTGTAACTGGAGTTCACGAATAGTGCCTTCTCGCCCGTAACCGGGTGGACTGTTACCACGGGGTGAATGGATTTTGTTATCCCGCGGCGGAGGACGGCGGAGTCGCCGTTGTCACGGATTTCGCGCATGATGGGGTTTGCGGTTGTGTGAGTTGCGCGCAGGCCTTCGAGGCGGCGCCGGAAGGAGGGGGAGAGGCGGTTGAATGCGCGGGTCATCTGCGTTTTTTTGTCAGTGATTCTTGCTAGACATGTGGGAAGGGAAAGGAAGTATAGCGTACGCTGGAAATTATGGTGTCGCCGCCTGCACCGGGCGGAGACTCGAGCATGCAGAAGAATGTTGCGCCTGGTGGTTGCGACTCAGGAGACTAGATATGGTGTGACTATTATCAGCGATTCATCTCTCCAAAGCCTTTCTTGATATGATTTGTGAATACCTGATCAACGTGGAACTGAATGGGACTCTTTCTAGCCCAGGACTTGCGAATTCTTAAATCCTCCTTTGAATCAAACACGATCACGAACTCCTCGGGCCCTTCTTTAGGATGAGGCATCCAGCCATGTTTATGCAATGGTCCGAAATGAGATGCTATTTCCTTCTGTCTCTCAAAGCCAAGATCAGTGTATTTCTGGTCGCGGAAGACGAGGCATCCTCGTTGCGCGACGAGGAGGGCGATTTCGTCGAGGCCGGAGGGGGGGAGGTCGGACTTGAACAGGTATGTTAGTTGGGTGAGACTGTGGACTGGTTGGGTTGGGAGCTCACGATTTGAACCCCTTGGAGTTCTGTTCCGCAGTGTGGGCTTAGTTCGATGATTTTCGTGGCGTCTTTCAATAGGTTGGGGAATGTTGGATCTGCTCTGTGCCCTGGGTCTTGGTGTTCGAAGGGGCCGACGGGGATGACTTTTTCGAGGGGGTCGTAGTGCGCTGTAAGTTTCGTTGTTAGCTGTCCAAACCTCTATAAGGCGCATTGAATGTGTGATGCGTACGGAGGTACTCCGGGTATTTGGGACCTGAGTCCTGCATTTCCTCTGTTGAGATAGCCATTGTGGTTTGGTATACTAGATGCTCCTGTCGTCCTGAGCACTTGACTGATAGCCAGGCCAAACAATTCGAGTTATATAGCCATGAAGAGCATTCAAGTATACTGTCGTACGATCTTGGAATGCACCAAGTCGGCTATCAATATCCTTGGTAGATAGAGACGCCTTGGCCATAGTTGGAGTAGTTCAATACACTTGGCCGCTCCCCCGCGCGGCCAGCTTAGCGTGGTTCCAGATATCTATCTCCACGCGACTATCTCTGACACTATGAATGAATAGTGGATCTGCTATCTTATCTTGGCTTGCAGGATCAGTTCCAGATAATGTAGGGATAAGTCGAGATAACAACATTTTTCATAAAGCTGGACTTTGTCCAGCGAGGTCTCTGGTCATTGCAATTACTAAACGTACATCGACATGGACAAGGAAGCTGTTGAGGAGACTACCAGCACGCCGGCCCCTACTGCTGGCGCCGCTGTCAAGGCTGTGAAGGCTGGAGATCAAGATGTGGACATTGCGGCACAGATTATCGCAGATTATGGCGAGGAGATGAGTGATGGCTGGTCGAAGGAGGAAGAAAAGAAACTTATGCGGAGGGTCGATTGGCGACTTATCCCTGTCGTAAGTCCCAGGCAGCCTTCCAATTCCTTATAGTAACACTAACAAGATTGACAGCTCTTCGTCTGCGCGACCCTGTCCGGCCTCGACAAAACCGCCATTTCCGCAGCTGCAATCTACAACCTCCGTGATGATCTCAATCTTTCTGGCTCACAATACTCCTGGGTTGGATCGGCACCCTTCTTCGGCGGGTTGGCGTTCATGGGACCAGCAGCGTATTGTCTTCAGCGCCTACCCTCCGTCCCCTTCTTCGCATTCAATGTCCTGTGCTGGGGTATAATGGAGATGTGTATGGCGACCTGTACATCCTTTGGCGGACTATTCGTCTGCCGGTTCCTTCTCGGTGGCTTCGAAGCGCTTCTTATCCCCGCCGTGACCTTAATTGTGTCCATGTGGTATAGGCCTGAGGAACAGCCGAAACGGAACAGTATCATCCTCAACGTTATCGCGCCGATCCTAAACGGTTTCATCGCCTGGGTATGCGGGTACCACTCTGGTTCTTTCGCGACGTGGAAAATTATCTTTCTCCTCCTCGGATCCGTGACGACCGTGTGGGCAGCCGTGGTCTACTTCTTCCTTCCGAACAACCCCCTCGACGCTGCTTGGTTGTCCCAACGCGAAAAATACATCATCATCCAACGAAAGTCATCCGATAATACCGGCGTCGAAGCAAAGGGAATTAAGAAAGAGCAAATCCTTGAAGCCGTGCTCGACGTCAAATCGTGGCTTATCTGGTTCGCTATCATTGCTTTGCAAGTTCCTAATGGCGGATTGACGACATTCAATACTCTGATCATTTCGGGACTTGGCTTTAACTCGCTTGAGACGAGTCTTCTGGCTATGCCGCCTGGTGCGATGAGTACGCTGTCTGGTATTCTCCTGTCATTCTTGGCTGCTGGGACGAGGAAGTATAGAACGCCTTTGGTGGCGGTGTCTATTCTTCTTCCGTTGTTGGGCGCGGTTCTTTGTTATGCGTTACCGAGGGATAATCTTGCTGGGCAGCTGGTTGGGTTGTATATCTTATAGTGAGTCTTTACGATTGACCGAAAAAGCATAGAGTGGACACTAACGGATACTTAGCACTTACTGGGCACCATACGTTACTCTCGTCTCTGTATACCAAGCCAACATCGCTGGCCATACCAAGAAGTAAGCCTTACCTCCCTTGTCCATCCCAATTCACCACTAACAACTGGCCAGAAACGTCCTATACGCATGGTTCTACATAGCCTGGGCCATCGGAAATATTATTGGCCCACAAACCTTCCGCGAGAACCAGGCCCCCGCATACACAGGCGGAACAGTGGCTATGATCGTGTGCTATGGTGTAGCTATTGCTATGATCAGTACATATGGCCTACTTTGTCATCGGGAGAACAAGCGGAGGGAGAAAATAGATGTTGCTGTTGGCGAACAGGATTGGCTTGATTTGACGGATGGGAAGAATATGGGTTTTCGGTATACCACTTAGATTGAGACTTTATAGATCGTCAATACTGACCTGTTTGCCCTACAATCTTTGTCATTGGAATGGTCAAGGCTATTGAGGAATGCTGATTGCGGAGTCAAGCCGTTGGCTAATGAATATATATATTTGATGTAATGTAAAAACCAGAGATGGGATTGCATAAATGGGCAGACACCACAAATCGCACGAGCAATCACTGACAGAACCAGCCAGAGGATGTTAGACCTGAGTATCTCGTCAAAATGCTCGTTATATCGAGGAGGGTGGCTAGTCCCAAGGAAGGAGCGACCCACCGATATCGGGTCCCAAAAGGGAAATTACAAGGGCGCGACAAGATCACGTGATAATGACTCTTCCCCAGAGTTTACTCCAACTTTTCGTTTCCCACCGTCAGCAAGGGTCAAGCATCAATCGGCGTTACACCTGTATGATGCCAACTGACGGCTTGCAATGTCTTCGAGATGCGTCGCTTACCGAGGAGATCTTGTTAGGTGCGAATTTGGGCACGTTGATAGGCCCAGGGTCGGATAAACCGAAATCTGTCGCAGCGCAAGTGTTGGACGATGACTTGAATTCATTGTACTACAACGACGAAGTGTCAGACCAGCGTGGAGGTAACAATCTGATAATATCTACTGCCGCATCCCGTAATGCCAGTGGACCCAGTCTCGACCAGAAAGAAGGGTTGTCTCGGAGATCTGGTGCGACATGGATGGCAGCAGTGAACGTCTTGAAGAGATGGTTCGACCAGCATCGTGATGCCCCTTATCCATCAAAACAGGATAAAACGGCTCTTTCAGAGCAGTCAGGCCTTTCAGTGGCCCAGGTTTCAACATGGTTCGCGAATACTCGACGACGACGCAGATTCAGACCAGTCAGCTCGTTTCCTTCCTCGCGGCCGATTGAGATCAGCCGACCAACACCGAAGGAAGCAATCTTCATGAGCCCATTGGAGCGCTGGAGAAACTCACCTCCCGAAGCTGAGGCTGCGTCGTTTGATGCTATCATGGGTGCAGTGGCTGAGAACAATCTTCTTGAACAGTATCCAACACTCAATACTTCCGAGCTCTCGACACCGAGCGATGTGAGATCCCGCGCTTCCTCTAACGCCTCTGGATCGGCTGTGTCCCATACATCAGTATCCTCGGTTCCAAGTGTCGGGTCCCATAGTTCCAACGGCTCTTTCAATCAATTTTACGTTGCAGATATACCCCAAAGGCGACGTCGCAGAAAGCGAATAGCCGCGTCCAATAAACCCACACAACGACCTGCAGCAGACCCAAGACCCTATCAGTGCACATTCTGTACAGACACCTTCCGCACAAAATACGACTGGACGAGGCACGAGAAAACGTTACATCTGTCGCTCGAAAGCTACACCTGCTGTCCGGGTGAACCAACCTACCCTGATTCTGATGGTGGACAGCGGTGCGTATTTTGTGATCACCATGATCTGTCGGAAAGCCATATCGAATCCCACTCCTACGCCAGATGCAAGGAGAAACCAGAGGTACTTCGAACATTTTACCGCAAAGACCACCTCATGCAACACCTGCGTCTGGTTCACGGAGTCAATCAACTATCCCCTGGTATGGAAACCTGGAAGGCGCAAACTGACAACATCAAATCCAGATGCGGTCTATGCGATGAAAATTTTGGTTCATGGTCGGCACGCAACGAGCACATTGCTGAGCACTTCCGCAATGGAGCCCTGATGAAGGACTGGCGAGGTTCTAGAGGGCTCGACCCTGCGGTTGCATTATCTACCGAGAACGCCATGCCCCCGTACCTGATCGGATGGGAATCTCTTGCACCGGATCCCTTCAGCGCTTCATTGCAGACAGGTGGCTTCGAAGGCTTCGCGGACAGCGCCATTGCCGCCATGCCGATCCAAAGCGCTGCGAAACCATCCCCATTCGCATACTTTACGGTCCAGCTCAGCAAATTCGTCCGAGGAGCGCAAAGCACGAATGACGTGATCACCGACGACAATCTGCAGCGAGCGGCGCGTCGCATCGTCTATGGCGATGAGGACCCCTGGAATCAGACGCCCGCTGATAACTCGGAATGGCTCACTATGTTTAAGCAAGCAATGGGACTGGACTGTCCAAATACAACGGTCGCCAACTCCCCATCCCTGCTTTGCGCTCACGAAATCAATGACTTTCTACCACTTTTCTCAGCAGGCCCGTGGGCTCCATGGAGCATGCTGAATCTCGATCCTGATGGCACACACAATGCCGACCAAATGGCAGCCTACATGGATTGGTCCTTGAAGAGTCCAGACGACCTTGCCGAATTTCGACAATATTGTGCCGATGATATGTATCCTGAATTGCCAGCGGACACCACCGCTGCTTCTATTCCTACAAGCCTTCACAACGCAGACTGGATAGCAGAAAGCCTCACCGTGGCATGCGGTGAGCAACCAGCCGCTGCCGATTTCTCGCCTTCCGTGTCACCAGCAGATATCTTCTTTCCAAATTGTTTTGGAGATGTCTGAGCAATCTTGATGTATGGCGCACCCGAAAGTCCGAGATACAACCAACTCTAACTGTATCAACGCGAGCTGCGATCAAATCTGGTCACAATACCGAGTACACGCGATCCTGTTGACGCGTAACTAATCGCAGGATGGAGAGCTCCTTCATCGTGTGATGTAATGGAAGGCGGCGGTCCTCGTAAGACCTGAACCAGCGCTTAGGACTTTCGTTCGCATCGACCAGTAAAGGCCCGATAACACTAAGGAGGATGTAGTTGTACGTGAGCTTGGGTCCGAAAAAGAAGTCCCTGCGTTCAGCGCCGAGGAGTACTAGCCGCTCCTTGATGTCATGATAACGGCAATCACTCGTCGTTATCAATGGTTGTAAACATCCTGTATCACATGTGTTTATCAGCCTGGGACGCGTTTCTTATCACTATCACAACTCCGACGCTGATCGGAGCGCCGTTGGAGAATTGGAGTAGCAAGCAAACACCGCGATAAGCTCCGCAGAGGGGTTAACCACACCAATTTTATAACTTTATTACCCAGCAAGGTGCCGATTAATTCTATCTACACCACTTAAGGGCCATCTTCATACAGTTATAATTGAAATGCCTGAAGCCTACTACTCCCACCCCGACTATGGGTATGCCCGTGACTTTGTTGGATACGGTGAACAGGGTCTGAAGCTTCGGTGGCCCAATAACGCGAAAATCGCAGTATCATTCGTGATTAACTATGAAGAGGTACGTTGCACCTCTCCTTCCGATTCCACGCCGCGATTCTAAACAAATTGAATAGGGCGGCGAACGCTCGGTGCTCGAAGGCGACGGCGTATCAGAAACAAACTTGCGCGAAAATCCAACGGGCCCTCAAAGCATCAACGAGCGCAACTACAATGCCGAGAGTGAATACGAATATGGCAGTCGTGCGGGGTGGTGGCGTCTATATCGCCTGTTCACCAAGCACAACATGAAGGTCACAATCTACGGTGTCGCGCGGGCACTCGAGCATAACCCTGATGCTGCCAATCGCTCGGTTGAGGCTGGCTGGGATGTTGCGTCGCAGTATGTTCTCTTTATCTGTCGTGAAGGGATAATGACTGACCAGAGTGGATGAATAGCGCACACCGGTGGGTCAACTACCACGACTTCTCAATTGAAAAGGAAAAAGACTACATCCGCAAGGCTGTCACCAGCTTAAAGAGTCTCACTGGCTACGCCCCCAAGGGTTGGTACTACGGTCGCCCCAGTCCTCACAGTCGAACTCTTGTCCCACAGGTATACGAGGAAATGGGTGAAGAGCTCGTTTGGGCAAGCGACACCTACGCCGATGACGTTCCCTACTGGACGGACCTCGCCCACGAGCGTGACTCGCCAAATCCAAAGGGGTGTCTTATGGTTCCCTACAGCTACGACAATAATGACTTCAAGTTCCATGTTCCAGGCTCTGGCTTTCGTGACCCCGGTGGCTTCTTGGAGCACTTGAAGAATGCATTCGATGTGCTTTATGAGGAGGGTGAAGAGGGGAGTCCCAAGATGATGACGATCGGGTTACACTGTAGGATTATCGGACGACCTGGACGATTCAAGGCACTGCAGGAATTTGTCGAGTACATTGCTGCCAAGGAGAGTGTATGGGTAGCTACGCGCACAGAGATCGCCGAGTCGTTTAGGGAGCAGTTTCCTTACAAGAAGGGCGTTCTCGCGCAGGCCGCTTAATGCCATCAATGACACCATGGACCATTTTGTACATAGCATAGCGTAATAGCAGCAGCCAAGCCAGCACATGCAATCGGACATCCGGCACTAGAGTCCTCACACCACTCTTGGCTTCACAAACAACCTTATCAAATTCGGACCTCCGACCTCGTGAAGAACGATAACGCGACTAGATATACATGTTATCAACCATCCCCATTCGTAGAAAAATCGCCCAGCCTAGACTGATAGCTTATCGCTCCTGCAGCTAGGGAACGCTGATAATGAAGCTGTATATGAGCGACAGCTCTTGCATGCCCGCCGTCGGACTACGCTGGCCGTTTGCAAGGTAGCCTAATATTGGACATCCACAGGACGTCGAGCAATATGTCAAGCGCAACACGCCGCTTCATAAACTTCATCCAAACAGACGAAGCGCCCGAGAACCACCAGGCGCTCGGAAAGGGTCGATTCTCCAATCGCGACTTGGAACCAACGTATCCTGAGGAACGCACTTGGACATGGTATAATCTGCCGCTTTACTGGTTTTCTGTTGCGTTTGGGGCGACGGGGTGGAATGTTGCTGCTTCGCTTGTTGCGACGGGTTTGGTATGTTTACCTATTATTCAACTGAAGGTTTTTTTAATGTCAGTGATATGGAGGTGCTGATTATGTGTGCAGAGATGGGATCAGGCGTTCATATCATGTTGCCTTGGCTCTTTCATTGCGGCGGCTGCGGTAACGGGGATGGCGAGGCCTGGGGCTGTATACCATATTGGCTTGTACGTGCCACCGGCAGCTCTTCCTCTATTCTACATCCACTGACAGATATGTGATCGAAGCCCCGTCCTAGCCCGCTCCTCCTTCGGCCTCTACGGCTCCTATTTCTTCATCTTCCTCCGTGCAGTTGTTTGCATCATCTGGTACGGGATCCAGACATACTATGGCGCGAATCTGCTCGCTTTGATGTTAAGGTGTATGTTCGGGTATAAGTGGACTGATTTCGCGAACTCGTTGCCTGCAAGCGCGGATGTCACGAGTCAACAGTTGCTTTGTTTCTTTTTGGTTTGGATGTTGGAGTTGCCTTTCGTATGTTTTTCCTTTTCATTTCACGTCGACATTGTTTGAGGGTGTTATACTGATTGTGAGCGCGGGTATAGTGTTTTGTCCACCCCACGAAAATCCACTGGCTCTTCAGTATCAAGGGCGTCGTCATGCCCTTCGTCACATTCGGCCTGTTCGGATGGTGTATCGCGCACGGCGCAGGAATCAGCAGTCTATCTCTCGCGAACGAAACAACCAGTACATCAGGCAGCAACCTCGGATGGGCAGTCATGGACGGAATCAACGTGATTATGGGCAGCTTGTCACCAATGCTAGTGAATCAACCCGATCTAGCGCGATACTGCAAGGCTCCTAGAGACGCAGGCTGGCCCCAAGGCGCAGCAGTCTTCGTATCCAAAGTCATCGTGTTCTTCCTGGGGCTCGCATCGACGGCATCAATCCAGGGTGCGTGGGGCACAGCGTACTGGAATATCTGGGATCTACTTGAGGCGATTCTCGATCACTACTGGACTCCCGCGAGTCGCACAGCGGTATGGATAGTCGCGTTCAGCTTCATGGTCTCGCAGTTCGGGACGAATTTTGGTGGGAATAGTATACCCTTTGGAGCTGATATGACGGGTCTCTTTCCGCGATTTTTGACGATAAGAAGAGGGCAGATTCTTTGTGCTGTGCTTGGGATCGCGGTTGTTCCTTGGAAATTGCTTGCGAATGCGAGTGCGTTTTTGAGCTTTCTGGGGAGCTATAATATTTTCATGGCGCCGCTGTGTGCGGTATGTTTTATTCCTCCCCTTACTTTCCTGCGACTCGGTTGGGTTGTGCTAATGAACATGGCCGGCAGATTATAATCATCGACTACATCTCCCGCCGCGGCAACATCCACATTCCCAGTCTATACAATACCTCCAAAACAAGCCTCTACTGGTTCTGGTCTGGCGCAAACTACATCGCTGTCTTCGCGTGGATCTGCGGTGTCGCGCTAGGTCTACCAGGACTAGTAGGCGAATACCAGCCTCAATCCGTGAACAGCGCCGCGAAAAATATGTTCAAGATGGGGTGGATATTGACGTTTGTTGTTGCGGGTGTGGTATACGCGGTGTTGTTCCAGGTCGGGAAGATTAGAGGGTTTTTGGCGGATCTGCAGGTTAAGGGGTGGGAGTATCTTGGTAAGGATGGAAGAGACGGATACCTTGACGGAGAAAGGGAAGTTGTAGAAGGCGTGGTTGTATCGGAGGTCCCGACGCCCAAGGGGGAAATGACCGTTGGAGACGTGGAGAAGGGTGATAAGGAGAGTGTTTGATACTTTGATCATTAGCAGGTGGCGTATCTGTCTGCCTATCAATGACTTATCGAGCTTGAACCCCTCCTGCCTATCATGGACCACAATTGGAGATCGGAAGTCCTCCGAATTATATATACTAATTCACCCCGCATGTTCCAATTCCCCTGGCAAACACCACAATCCCTTAACAATTGTCACCATGGAACCCAACAGACTAACAGCCACCGAAGCCCTAGAGGCCATAAAATCCAACAAACTAACCGTAGAAACCTACGTGAATTCCCTCCTCTCCCGAATCGATTCCCGCGATAGCAAAGTGAAAGCATGGGCGTACCTAAACCGCGACCTGGTGCTCGAGCAAGCGCGCAAACTCGATGCGATCCCTGAAGATCAGCGCGGTCCACTTCATGGCGTCGCGATCGGTGTCAAGGATGTTATTTATACGAAGGATATGCCAACCGAGCATAACTCGCCGCTTTACAAGGATAGTCTTGTCCCTGTTGATGCGGCGAGTATTGCGATTTTGAGGGCTGCGGGGGCGGTTATTCTCGGTAAGAACAACCAACCCCCCGGCACCCGGCCGGTACTGCCCCTGGGCGTGGTTACCGGGTACTGATGAGCGACAGGCAAAACAACAACCACCGAATTCGCAAGTACAGTGCAAGGTCCCGCAACAATAAACCCTCATTCCACCGAGACGACCGGAATCCGCACACCAGGCGGATCATCCTCTGGTTCCGGCGCCGCGGTAGCGGATTTCCAGGTCCCGTTGTCGCTTGGTACACAGACGGGTGGAAGTACGATTCGACCTGGCTCATTCAATGGAATTTATGCGTTCAAGCCGACGTGGGGTGTTGTTAGTCGGGAGGGACAGAAGGTTTACTCTCTGACGCTCGATACGATTGGGTTGTTTGGGCGGTGCGCTGAGGACTTGAAGTTGCTTGCTGGTGTTTTGGGTGTGAAGGATGATGACCTTCCTACATTTAAGGGGCTGAAGGGCGCAAAGTTCGGTCTTGTGAAGAGCCCCGTCTGGGATCAAGCAGGGAAGGGTACACTCGCCGCAATTGAGGAGACCCAAGAACTGCTCAAGGCGCACGGTGCAACCGTGGAGGAAGTCACACTCCCTTCGGAATTCAACAGTATGCCCGACTGGCACGCCAAAATCATGGCCGCTGACGGGCGCGTTGCGTTCCTGTCAGAGTACCGCACCGACAAGGCGAAACTGCAAGACTTCCTTGTGGGGCACGTCGAGAATGTCAAGGGGTACACGAACAAAGAGACACTCGCGGCATTTGATGGTGTCGCAGGCTTACGACCTGTTATTGATAAGATTGCGAATGGGTATGATGCGCTTTTGACACCAAGTGTGCCTGATGAGGCTCCGCCGGGGATTGAGAGTACGGGGAGTGCGGCGTTTAATGGGATGTGGACTGTAAGTCGCTTCTACTAAACATATATGATGGTGGAAGTTGGCTAACAAACTTGAAAGGCCCTACATGTACCCGTGGTGAATATTCCGGGTTTCAAGGGTGATCATGGGTTGCCGATTGGCGTGTCGCTGGTTGCTGCCCGGCATCAAGACGAGCATCTTCTTGAGGTCGCTAAGGAGGTCGGGAAGCTATTTGGTGAAGAGGGTGGATGGAAGTCAGCCTTGTAAATAAATCCGTCAAACATGGATGAATGACAATATTACATTGCCTGCACGAATTCTATACCTACCTGGAGTTCATTCTTTTGCGCGGACTGTTGTACGGTATACCCGCCCTCGGCTAAACTGGTGCGTTGCGAGCCTAGCCGGTACCCACCTTACCCCGATGAGTGCCCTTCCAATGCCACATGACGACTGTAAACAAAAATGCGATATTTACGCCGAAAGAAATGCAGACGATGAGTGAGAATTCCGCGCGCCCATGAGGCTCCCCGAGTACCAGAGCCGGGCCGACCCACTCTGTGATAGCCGGCAATAGCCTATTGCCCCCGGCTTCCCGAACCTTAGCTTAAACACCCTTCGGCGACCCGTGTATAGCACGAGGGTTAGGCTACGCAGTACAATAATTTAATTCCGGCATCTTGAAGGTTTCTCAGATATAAAGTATGTTGCTGTCCGTGGTTGCAGCACTCCCCATCACTCAAACAACCTCAACGTCAAGAGCATTAGAAACAATAATTCTGTGACGAACGCAACCAACACAACGCCATGCAAAACATCGTGATCATCGGCACCGGCTTCGCAGGCCTTTGGTCCGCTCTGTCCGCAAAGCGCCTGATTAATCTCCACAATGCGCAAGACAGTATCACCGTGACCGTCATCTCGCCGGAACCACACCTCGTCATGCGCCCGCGCCTCTACGAAGCGAATGCGAAGGATATGAAGACGCCTCTAACACCCCTACTCGAACAATCTGCAATCAATTTTGAACAAGGCACCGTCTCCGCAATCAATGCCTCCGACAAGACTGTTACTCTTCAGAACGGTGACAATGTACCCTATGACAGACTTGTCCTCGCAGCCGGAAGCCGTCTCAAACAGCCGCGGATCCCCGGTCTAGCAGAGCATTCATTCAGCATTGATACATTGGCTGATGCGTCAGCATTCGAAAGACATTTGAAGAATCTTGCTTCTCTCCCCTCCACCGCAGCGCGAAACACTGCTGTTGTTGTCGGCGGCGGGTTCACCGGGATAGAAGTGGCGGCTGAGCTTCCCTCACGACTTTGCAGCATTTTGGGGAATGACCAAGACATCCGAGTCATCGTCGTTGAACAAGCGAGCGAGATTGGACCAGAGCTCGGCCCCGGTCCACGACCTGTCATTCTCACAGCACTACAAACCTCGGGTGTAGAAATGACACTCGGCGCTGGTCTTGCAGGTATCGATGCGGAGGGCGTGATGCTCTCGACAGGAGAGCGTATACCGTCCTTGACTGTCCTGTGGACTGCTGGTGTTGAGGCAAGCCCGCTTGCTGCGCAGGTTCCGGGTGAGAAGGACAGGCTTGGTCGCGTTATTGTTGACGCCTTCCTCCGTGCGCCTGAGGTAGACGATGTAATTGTCACCGGCGACGCGGCATCCGCATCAACTGACGACGCCGGCCATGACACTCTAATGTCCTGCCAACACGCGATACCTATGGGAAAGTTCGCTGGGTATAATGCAGCGGCAGGGTTACTCCGCCTGGAGCTCAAGAGATATAAACAAGAGTACTACGGAACATGCCTTGATCTTGGCCAGTGGGGAGCGGTTGTCTCGGAAGGATGGGATAGAAAGGTGATGTACTCCGGTGCTGAGACGAAGAAGATCAAGCAGTGGGTTAATGGGACTGTTATTTATCCGCCGGTTGATGCGGAAGAGGCGCTGAATAAGGCGGATCCGGAGTTGGAGACTGTTACTTTGGCTTGATTATTGTTCGTAATAGGATGCGGTGATTTTAGAGGCGGACTTTGCACGAGGAACTGTGTTTCTTAGACTATTTCGTATAGAGAATGATTATGCTGATTTCCTACAATTCCTACATTCACATCCACATGGTTGATGTTATTGACAGAGGCCCTAGGGACTGTGGGAATTTCCACATCCGTACAGTTAGCCAGCTGCTGATCTGTGACATCTCTATGCAACGTGATTGGTTGTGTTCGTATGCCTCTGGTGGCTTAGCCAGGATGAGCGGACGAAATCTTACCTCCGCCGACTCCTACCCCGCGATCTCTTTTCATCTACGTCCCACTCCGATCGTCCCGCCGGCATCTTAACCCGTTAAATTTTGTTACACGCCGTCTATATTGACCCTACGCTACATCCATCTGCTTCTGAAATACCCAACCCCTTCCGCTAAATGGGTACCTCACAGATGGCTGCCGCCAAAACATTGCTTGACCTCCCACTCGACATACACCTCATCGTACAAGACTTCCCAGACCTTGCAAGCATCTACGTCCTGCGCGAAACGTGCACATACTTCCGGCGAGCGTTCGAGCCATTGCAATTGGAGCAGCTTCTAGAGATCGAGAAAACACATTTTGGGATATGGAAACACCTCTTCGCATGCCGGGAATGTCTTCGTCTTCTCCCAGAGCACAGCTTTGACGACAAAATGTTCAAGAAGACGAAGTCCAAGGAGGGCAAGTGGGCCGAGAGAAGGTTTTGCAGAAGCTGAAAGAAGTACTTGTTAAACCATGCGCCGCGAACACATCGCGTCTAGTGGATAAACTGGACGCATCCTTTCTACCAATCCTTTACCAAAGCCTACTTCAAACTGTTCAGTGTGTTCTTTCTTTTGAGCACAATGTTGGCGTGTGTCACTCAGTTGGCACTGGACACGTAATCATCCGCATATCAGGAACCGACAGCTAAAAAAACACAGAGAAAATCCCCCAAAACGCGCGCGGAATCCTCGGGAGGAGAAACGTGTCATTCACTAACAGTATCCATAATCTCGTACAAGCTTTGACTTTTACCGGTGTAAAGAAACCCCCACTACTGTTTCTCCTCGCCAATAACCCTCGAAACAACCAGACTCTTCCTAGCAACATTGTCACAAAGCACCATGAGACTCTTACTCTGCATAACATCAATAACACTAACCTCCGCGCCTGTCTGTGCCAGAAGCCAATTCCTCAATTCCACAGCGACAAGTGAGTCAACGCCGCATGCTGAAACGGGTTGCTCGGGGTCGATGTCGGCGTCGTTGACCATGAGGTTCTTGGCTAGCTTGGTGATCATTGCGTCCCGGATCAAAGTTATTGCTTCGGCCATCGTTTTGACTGCCCGTAATGTATCAGATAATGTGGGCGCGTTTGTCCCGGAAGTGCTTGCGGCAGGGGAATCACCGGAGCGAGCTTGGCGGAGGACAGAGAATTTGGCCGCTTGGATCCAGGCTGCGTCGGGCTCTTTGGATGTTATGCCCGTTACAATCTGGCTTTGCTGTTTGGATATTTGGCCATCTGCAATAACCATGTGGATAAGGTTAAGCATCTTCGCCTCGCTGATTGTCTCGTGTCCCATGCGGTTGAGGCGCTTCCTGACCTCGTCATTCTCGGATACATAGCCGACTGAACCTATGATCCCAAGATCCAGTGATGTGGCTGGTAAGCCCAAAGATCTTCGATGGTTCGCAAGCGCATCGAGGAAGGATGACCCCGCGGCGTAATTTCCTTGGCTAGAGTTGCCCACTACACCTACAGCCGAGGAAAGCATGACGAAGAAGTCGAGTGGCTGATGAAGGGTGGCATTATGTAGGTTCCATGTGCCATCAACTTTCGGCCGGACGGCATTGACATACTGTTCATGGGACATGTGCTCGAACACGCAGTCCTGACAAGTTAGCGATGGTTAGGTACAGTTGCCCGGGGGGCTTACATTGAGAACCATAGCCCCTTGTACCACGCCACGGATTGGCGGTAGAACTGCACATGCGTCATCTAATGCCTGCTTTACTGCATCTGCATCAGTGATGTCGCATTTTGGCATGACTAAAGTGCAGCCGCCCTGTTCGAGATCTGCAACGAGTTCCGCTGCCTTCGGATGCTTGCTGCCGGACCGCGAGAGGATAACCAAATATCTCGCCCCGTCCTTGACCAATTTCCGCGCGAGGGACTGTCCAATTCCTCCAAGGCCGCCCACAATAATGTACGTTGCATCTTCCCGGAGAAGTTGTGGTGGGCGAGGAGCAATTCCCTGTTAATAATTAGCACGGTCCGTAGAGGACGTATCACCGACATACCTTAACAACATCACCAGGGTTCGGCTTGATAACCACCTTACCGGTATGCTTGCCCGCCTGCATAAACCGAAAGGCCTTCTCTACCTCCAATATGGGAAATACCGTGACCGGCGTCACAGCCCGAATCTTCCCCTCGGCGGCAAGAACCATACACTTCTCCAGTATATCCGAGAGATGTTGTGGCCTGAACCGTCCCATATACGTTAGGTCAATAGCTGAGAACGAGACATTTCCCTGGAACCCTCCCATCCCCAACCTGGTGTTGATCTCAATGTCTCGTTTCCCGATTTCCACAAATCGTCCAAACATCGCCATGCAGCTCCATGTTGCTGACAAAAGCTGGCCCGAAAGACAGTTGAGCGCGACGTCGACACCCTTCCCGTTTGTTGCGGCCTTGATCTCGTCCACGAATGCGTCGTTCCGGCTATTGAATATGTGGTCTTCGGGGATGTTGTATGTGTCCATTAATAGCTGGGCCTTGTCTCTTGATCCGACTGTGGCAAAGATCTCAGCGTCAACCAACTGTGCCAGCATAATTGCTGCTTGACCGACACCGCCCGCCGCAGCATGGATCAGCACCGTCTCCCCCTTTTTGAGGTGCGCAGTATCATAGAGCGAGAAGTACGCCGTACTAAACACCATCGGCATGGTAGCCGCATGCTCGAAGGTCATGCCGTCTGGGATCTTGGCTACAGAAATCCCCAGGAGTCGAATGTAGTTTGCGTAGTGTCCGCGCATCATTGCAGCGACACGATCACCCACCTTGAGGTGCTTGACATTACTTCCAACGCGTGATATAACACCAGAGCATTCATACCCCATGATCGTCTCATTCAACTGACCCATTGCGATCATCACGTCCCGAAAGTTCAAGCCGAATGCCTTTGGCTCAACCTCAACGAAGTCAGGTGGTAGGGGCTCTTCGTACTCAGGGTCATCCACGAAGCGCAAGGTATCAAGCAGACCGGGTATCCCTATTTCCATACGAAGTGGGCGGTTATCCTGATAGAACGGTTGGTCGTTGATTGAGAGTTTGCCTCCAGCCTCCTCTAAGGCGTTGTTTGCCGCTGCATCTGGTAGCACGCGCGGGAAGTAGAATTGGCCGTCGCGATAGCTATACTCGAGGTCGAGATCTGTGGAACTCAGACTCGTCTCAAAGCCATGGCCAACGATTTGAGCTATTGCGCGTGCGGTCTCGAAGGTATATGGAGATTGGGCTGCATCCAGGTCCAGTGTTGCATATCCAATACCAGCATTCTCTGTACGCAGTGTCCTGAAGAGTCCGGTGATCATCCCAGCCTCGGGATTGGTACACTCCATTGTTCCGCCACTCGTTACCCACAAAACACCCTTGGCTTTTGTGAGTGTTTTTCGGAGCTGCAGAAACTCGTTCTGGCCAAGATTAGATAGGACGGGCCTTTGAAGCTCTGAGAGAACGATGCATAGCTTTCCTGATATGTCTTCGTCAGGGGATGCACGAGCGGGTACGTGTCCGGTGATTGCTTTGATTGTGTAGCTCAGTAGTTCGAGCCAATCCTGCGGTTGCTGGTCTCCCACAATGATAGTCATCGGGGGATAAGACTTTTGCACAGCCTGTTCTTCCACGCTCGACAGGAAAACACTGTAGACGTGATTTTCTTCTCTTGGGGCATCGAGCATCAGTGCATCTTGGCCTGTGAAACCGCTTCGCTGGAGCAGACTGTCCCAGGCTCCAAGGGTGAGCTTGGGGCTAAGAGCACGGTCCACCTCTTCCCCTGCATGTTGTCAGCGAGATAGTTCTCAAATGTATATCGGAAATCATTCGTACCTAACCACCATCCCGGTAGAACACCGAAAGTTAACGAGACATCGAGTGTATCCCTGGTCCCCTCAACAATAAGCACCTTGCCGTCGGGCTTCAACAGTTTTCGTACATTGGCCATAGTACGATCCATGTTAACCGTGGCATGAAGAACATTGCAAGCGATAACCAGATCGTAGCTGCCACATTCAACACCCTGGGTCTCCGGGTCAGCCTCGACGTCAAATTTCATAAAACCTAACCTGTCCCTCCAGGACGTCAACTTCTCCGCAGCCTTTTCAAAGAAACCTGAACTGATGTCTGTAAAATCGTAGTGCTTAAAGCGGGGGATTCCGTCTTGGCCGGTTAGGGCTTTCATTGCGGGAAGGGTACAGCCGGCTGTTCCCCCTCCAATTTCCAGAATCTTTGATCCAGGCTTCTTATGACCGTACAGTTTGAGAAGCGCAGATACGTGCTCGTAGACGCGCTGCATTCCCAGGGCGTTCTCGTAGTATCGATGCAGTAGGCCGTGCTCCATCATTATCTCCAGTGGCTCAACTTCCTTGCGCAGTGTTGGGAGAAGGTGCGCTCCCACCCGGGCACACATCTCGCCGTTTACAGACTCGGTTGCAACACGGCTGATAAGGGCATCTTGGTCTTCAAGTGATGCAGTCCGCCAGTCTTCATCGCGGAGATCAGGGTGCTTACCCCTTTCCACGAGATCATGCTGCGCAACCATCCAGTTGAACATTGACAGGCGGTGGGCGTCCAGGTCTGCTCTATCAGCCTCTGATATTTGATTGAGAGCACGCTCAACAAGGTAGAAACACGCGAGCTGGAGATCCGAAGCCAGTCGAATCTCATCGTCTGTGACCATTGGCTCAGACAAGCCTGTAAAGTCCCCGCGCTTCATGAACGATATATCTTTCTCGTAGGTCACGTTGAAACAGATGTTGAACCCTTCGTCACTATTGGTCTTGATTGCATTTCCGAGAGATGAGAGTGAAAGGTCTTGGATCTCTACCAATGGTGTACACTGTTCGTCCTCGGAGCACACCGTCGTTGACGATGCCTTGGCGCTATTTGCGGCGTTGCCTTCGGCCGAAGTCGAGATACTCAGCGTTGTGCCCGGTGCGCTACTGATGTCGGCGGACACAAACAGGGCCTTCACAAACGTCGGCACCATAATTGATTTTTGCTGCACCCCGTCCTCGGCTAGGGCGGGATAGATGGACTGAAAGATCGTATCGAGCGTCGTCGGGTGAATGACGTGCGGTTGCTCCACATTAGACGGCATAATGGCAGCCGTATCTCGCACAGTCAACGTGGTTAGCGATCGACTGCCTCCGTACCGGACTTTAGTGAGGTTCTGGAAGGTTTCGCCGTAGCTGATACCTAGACGCTTCACACCTTCGTAGTAAGGCCCGGGCTTGACGGATCCAGTGCAAGCCTCCTTGGCCTGTGTGAATAAATTCCTTGCTGAGGCATTGAGGTAACTGGTCTTCCGGTTTGTGCCACTTGCCACAGCCCTGGTCTCCAGACCAATATGCCCTGAGCAGTGCTCCGTCCACTCATCGGTCTCATTCACAGAGACAATATTGAACTCATACGAGTGCTGCGCCTTGGGCAAGGCGTTCTTGCATGGCTTGAGGGAGAGTTGCATTTCAATGCCCTCTGCTGTGTCAGGTACAACAAGGGCCTTTCCGATGGTCATCTCGTGCACACGGTATCCGGTGATCTCGTCCCGAATGGTGTCATGCGTTTGAGCGACAGCCTCAATAGCCATTGCGATAAATCCAGCAGCTGGATAGAGGATGTTACAATCGACAACGTGATCCTCAACCCAGGGCTGGTCAGCCAAGCGGACAAAATGCCGCCAAGTATGAACAGACGGATTCTGACCAGGGATCGCAAGACCAAGTAAGTCATGACGAGGATACTTTCGTAGCCGCTGCTGTCTGCTTGCTCGTGGTTCGTGCCAATACCGCGTCTTGTGAGACCAGGAGTAAGTTGGAAGATTCGGCAAAACTTTGCCGTCGCCGCCGTTGGGGAAGTTGATGGCATTAATATCAACTGGATATCCCTTGGTCCAGATTGAAGATGCCACACCTAGCATACTTTCGCACGCATTTAGCTTGCGCATGAGACACGATGCGTACGAGATCTTCATTTCCTTGAGCGAGGGTGACTGGAGGATTTGTCGGACTGGTGATGCCAGTGCCCCGTGTGGTCCAATTTCAATAAGGACATCAACAAACTGCTTGACGTCCTGTTCCTCATCAGGTGCACCCCCACGACACAATTGCTCGAGTGCGTCACTAAATAGAACCGGCTGTACGGCGTTTCTCACGGAGTATGAAGGTCCCAGCTCCTTTCCGTTGCGTATATGCTTTCCAGTGACCGAGGAGATGAACATGACATTTGTCAACTGGCCCTGATTTGTCTTCATGTTCGATAGTCTATCGAGGTATCCGTCCATTGCCATGAGCATATGGTGGGAGTGGTAAGCGGTGTCCACCATCAGCTTTCTCCCGAACACCCCATCGTCATCAAGCATACACTGCAGCTCATCGATTGCATCCAGGTCGCCGGACACTGTGACGTTCGACGGACTGTTAACGCAAGCCACCACAACCTTACCATGGGCCAAACGCCCAATGTACCCATTCGCCTGTTCTCGAGAAAGCCCAACTGCAATCATTCCGCCCCGTTTTCCAACCCTCTTCGCGCTATGTTGGGCCATTGCACCCCGATGGTAAGAGGACATCATCGCCGCTTCAAGCGACCATGCACCTGCTGCATAGGCAGAAGCAATCTCTCCGCTTGAGTGGCCCGTTACAGCGGTTGGCCTGATATTCCATGAAGCAAGGAGGTCAACGAGTGCGATCTGTATAGCTGTGCACAGTGGCTGTCCCACAGAAGCTTCGTTCACGCGCGTTGTCTCGGCATCTCTGCTCAACTCCTCTATCAATGACCATGAACAGCCTTGCGTTGCTAGAAGGTCTTCGCACCGCTGAATCGTGCTTCGAAAGACCGGGTATGCGGATAACAGTTCTCGGCCCATGGCGTACCACTGTGCTCCTTGTCCTGTAAATACAAAGCCTATCCGCGGTGGGTCTGCTCGTCTGGTAGTCGCCAGTTTCCTCTCTTCAAGTGATTTTCTGAGACCGCCAATCGAGCTCGCTGGTACTGCTTTCGTCCAGCGGAAGTTTGAGCGGCGGTTTGTCAGTGTAAAGGCGAGGTTATCGAGGAAAGCTTGATCCAGCTTCTTTTGTCCTTCCACATACTGGCTCAAATTAGACATATTGTCATCGAGTGACTGCTCGTCCTTTGCACTGAATGTAAAAAGGCGGCATTGTTCTGCGCTCAGAGTCTGTTTAGCGACGCCGTTCTTATATGGCACCAGCGCACTCGTATCCTCTAGAATTACGTGCGCATTCGTTCCACCATACCCTAAGCTATTTATTCCTGCTCGTCTCGGTAGCCCAGTGGTCGGCCACGGCGTAGGCGTGAGGGGTATCTTCAAGTGATACTTCTCAAGCGGGATCTTGTCATTGACCTTCTCGAAGTTGATGTTCGGCGGGATGATGCCCGTCTTCAGTGCCATGGATGCCTTAATCACACCAGCCAGGCCACTCGCCGCTTCCAGATGACCGACATTTGTCTTTACAGACCCGACATACACTGGGGTTGTCGAATTTCGGGTACTCCCAAATACAGAGCCCACGGCCTGAAGTTCCAGCGGATCACCCGCCTGTGTCCCCGTTCCATGAGCCTCGATATAGTCTGTCTCTAATGGATTCAACCCTGCCGTCTCGTAGGCATACCGGATCAACTTCTCGTGCGCGATCGCACTTGGCTGTGTAATTCCGTCTGTCTTGCCATCCGAGTTCACTGCAGTCTGTCGGATTATGGAGTGTATATGGTCTCCATCGCGAATTGCGGCATCCAGTGGCTTGATCATTATACATGCTGCTCCCTCGCCTCGGCCATAGCCTGCTGCTCGGTGGTCAAAGGCGTACGACCTTCCGTCTGGGGATAGGAACCTATTTTTCATTAGTGATTGGTCACTTTAATGACTTGATTGACAATTACCCCATGTTACTCAACGCAATCGGCAAATCGGGGTTCATGATAACGTTTGAACCCCCAACAAGTGCCGCTTCCGACTCACCCGAGCGGATACTTTGACATGCCAGATGCAGCGCAACAAGACTTGTTGAACACCCCGTGTCGACTGTTAAACTTGGGCCCTTGAGGTCGAAGAAGTATGACAGCCTATTTGCAAGCATGGCTGTTCCCGTTCCTGTTACATAGTACGATGGCAATGTCTCGATGTCTCGAAGCATTGCCTCCGTGTAATCTCTCGTGAAGATTCCCGAGAAGACTGCGGTTTTTGACCCGGCCAGTTTCTCTAGTGGGATTCCAGCTATGATATTGTTAGATGCGATCTCAAACTTACTTCCGTATGGGTGAACGGCCTACCGTTTTCAATCGCCTCATAACAAACCTCAAGCTGCATTCTCAGTTGCGGATCCATCGCTTTCGCTTCCGCGGCAGAGACATTGAAGAACGGCGCGTCAAAGTGCGCAATATCGCGCTTCAGGAAATGCCCTCCTCGCACATTTGTCTGCGAAGCCATTAGTTCCGCAGTCAGTCCAAAGACTTGAAAGGCTAAACGTACCGTCCCTATCCGCTTTCCATCCGGATGGTAAAATGCTTCCCTGTTCCATCTGTCCTCCGGAACCTCACTCCATGCGCTCCTCGCGTTCAGGCAGAGCTCGAAGAGCTTCTCGGGGCTTGTTGCATCGCCAGGAAAACGGCAGCCCATACCAACTATTGCAATTGGGATGTTCGCTATGCTTGGTGTTGCATTCAATATTGCGGCAGCGCCCTTTGTGTTGCTATTTGCCAGCCCATGATCAATATCCATCGGACTTGGAAACCCTGGGTGCCCATTGGCACCGCTCGAGTTGGTTTGCCCATTTGATAGGGAGTGCGCTATTACATCCCCGTTCACAGGCACCGCCCCGTCGATGTCTCTTGTGTTTACCATCCTGTTCTTGCTTGTCCTGTAGGCGCATCGACAAGGACGAAGCTGCACTGTAGCACTATCACTGTGTCAACAACGACCAAGTCTGATATACTACTATCTACTATCTTCTACTGTTTACTCCCATCATTAATTCCACTCACTCCGCCATGGGGCGTCAGATTTCTGGATCCGAAACTCAATACTAGTCAATACAGATTTACCTCCAACGCGTCGTCGAGCGGATCGCCTAGGCCGGCCCAGCCGTATCTCGATTGCAGTTCTGGCAAAGCCCGGTTCGGCGATGGTGCATCCGTCACCACTCTCCGCAACGTGCAGCGTTTGTAACGCATACACAGCTGCCTAGCCTAGGCAGTGGGGGCTAAGGAGGCGAATATCGCTCTTGTCAGTTTTGATCGTGTTTGGGACGGTGGTATGATCCTTCCTTGACACTATTTGCATACTGCAGGCATCTCCGTGGGGTCGACTTAGTTGCTGCAGGAATCTTGATAGCAAACGGCCCCAAGCTGATAGTATTGGAAACTTCTTTCCAAGACAGTGAGGCGTAACATTTAATTCATCATCCTAGTATTGTACCACGAATCGCACCAATGGGCTGGACGGTCAGCAATTGCACCTTGACCATTCTCAGAAGGTAGCGCCGTGCCTGCTGGACTAGCTCCGGCCGAGTCCAGCTTGCAAGCTGCATACTTGGACAGTTCTCGGTGCCTCCAGGTACACCAACCACATCTTAGCGCTTATATTTCGCTTCGTCAGGATTCATCAGATTTTAGATCGACATCAGCCGCATACTTCCGAGCACGAGGCATGTTTCGCGGTAACCCGTATATGCAAATTTCGAGTACTGTAGTTACGCCGTTTCTAGTGCTTACTGTTGACTCGTGGTTGGGGTAGACTAGTTTCTTACACCGTCTCGAGCTAGAGAGCTAGGCTTGGGAGCTGCCCAAGCGGAGATATTTCGGGCCATCTAGCCTGTGCTTTGGGTCCACTTTTGATTGGGGTCGTATTGCTGAAGATTGCGATGACTTCGTATCTCCGTGATACCCTGGGCTGGTGGGAACGAGCTTCCCCTGGTGTCAGACTGATACCGGCGTTAGGGTTTATAGGAGGGGTTGGTTATCTGTACAGCCGGGCAATTGAGGTTCAACTCCGTTGTGAGGATGCTGAAAGAATGGAGCGCGACAAATAGGTTTGTTTCACAGAATCCCTTCGCATGGTATAGGCCATGGCCTTCATGGGGACCAATGCCTACGTCCGTCCCTGAATGTACTCATTGTTGCTCCGACAAATATTGGGAGTTTTATCAATAGAACCACTAGAACATTGGGACTTCAGAAGCAACTCTCATTGTTTGCCAGGTGGCTAGTTACACCCTTTTGCGGAACTGCAAAACAGGTCCCTCCTTTGAGCAAATAACATGGTCAATCATCTGGTACTCGTCCCTGCGATGCCGTCCATATCCCTTGCTAGGATGCCCCTCGCCCAACGATCCAATATCCCCATCCGCCCTTCTGAAATCAAAGGAAATAAGGACAGTAGCCATAATAAACATGATCTCCGCCATAGCGAGCCCTTTTCCGATACAGCTTCGCGGCCCAACGCTAAAGGGATTGAACGCTGAGCGTGCACGATCAAATTCCTCCCTTGTTGTGTTGCTCTCAGGTCCTAGGATCCATCGTTCCGGTCGAAATGTGAAGCGGTCACTGAAGTATTTCTCATTATGGTGGATGCTGTAGATACCCAGTCCGACGTCGTAGCCGGCCGGTATGTAACACCCGTCTATCATTGCGCCCCCTGTCAGGACCTCGCGCCAGGGTGCGCTTGCGACGGCGGGTGCGAGTCGGAGAGCTTCATCTAGGCAGGCACGAAGGTAGGTGCAGGTATGTAGAGCCGTTCCAAGTGTTACGTCGGAGGCCGTTGGGAAGACGCGGCGTACTTCGTCGGCGACGTTCTTATAGGCATCTGGGTATCTGCTCAGGTAGAAAAATAGAGCGGCGATGGTTGTTGAGGATGTATCGGATCCTCGATGGTGGTCAGTATTGAGATTATTTCTATCGCTCGAAAAGGATACTTACCAGCTGAAATCAAATTCGCTGTCTCAGCCGCCAGTTCCGCCTGGGTCAACTGCGTCCCCGACTCCTCGTCGCGCGAATGTACCAGAGTCGAAAAAATATCACTCTTCTTCTCCTTCTCCATTACCTTTTTATAAACAGTCTCTTTAATAAACATGATGAACTTGCCTCGTGCAATAATCGACGGTATGAATAATTTCTTGTCGAACCGCTTCCATTTGATCTCAGGTGCATTAGACAGAACTCCAGCGCGGATATTCGATATCGGAATGGCATCAATGACCTCCCTGTTCTTGGCATTCTCGATGCAGTTCCAGTCTTGTCCAAATATAATGTCGTTGGCAAGATCGAAGAAGACGTAATTACTCCAGGGCGCAAGATCTCGAGGTTCAGACCACTCGTTCTTCTCAGCTTGTGTGGATGTTGGTCCCAGCACTGCGCAGAGGCGGTTGACGATAGCTCGTGCCTTGGGCTCATACGACCGGATTGCAGCGTCAGAGAAGCCAGCTGCTAGAATCCGTCGTCGGCGACCGTGCTCTTTTTTGTCGCGCAGAGTCATTGTGTTTGCGACGCTGCGCGGCATGACGGCTTCATACGCGCTTGACTTCGTGAGACCATGTTCGCGGCCGTAGATATCTGCAACATCCCATCCTATCAGCTACATTCACATTGGTATCACTCATGGCGGGCTTTACCCTTAACTGCCTGTGCAGTGTTTATCAAAAGTCTATCAGGCGCATATCGTACCCTGTCCCCTATATCGCCCCCTTTGTTAGCAAGGAGCCCATGCAAGCACTACCAACACCCACCATATTTCTCATGGCATCTCCAGATGTCAACGTGGAGATCACCCTTCCATGAATGGTATGCCGCGTAGAAGTTTGTGAATTTTGCGAGAATTGGTCCGGGGTAACGCGCGTAAGGATGGAACGTGACGAGGTAGATGGCTTTCGCAAGGAGCTTGACATGAATTGATTGTTAGCTCGTTATCATTACAGAGTAAACATGCTGCAAAACGGTTATCACTTACATAGAGAAAGCCGAACAGCAAAATGGCACCAACACCTCGAGTGACGCTCCAGGCTATTTTCCCTATGGCCATATTGACATCCATTGTTTGAGGTGACCGTGGGCTGAGCGTTGATGGCCGAATGCAAATTTTGTGCATGAATCGACATCGTCCCTTGATTTCAGTTATGCCATAGTAGGCCTCTCTACGTCCGAGACAACATGGTGCCAGGCCTCAGCCCCACGCAGTCAGCACATCGTGTAGACACGCTAACTTTTAGTCTGTTCAGGTAATACGGCATGAAGAATTGGTGTTCGTGTAATTTAATCCATTATTGCCGGCAGCCAGGTACTGTACTGCAAACAGTAGCGTACATGCAGTGCTTATTCACACGCGGGGCTGAATCTCGGCGTACCCCCCACTGTCAGGTCACCCAGGTCTCGTCTGCTTGTCTCCCCTCCCCAACAGAAATCTTAACTTTTTTTTGCACGAGGATATTTCGGCTTTAATCCCCCTTGGTCTTGACATCACCCTCCTCCTCACTCTCCCTCTCGTCCGTCGGAACCTCTCCCCCAAACACACTCTTCACAGTAATCCTCAAAATCAGAAACAGCCAGTAGGCATTCATAACTTGCAGCGCCCCAAACAGCACAGTCACAGCCCCATGTAACGTAGCCGCTTTCCACTGCTCGTCTTCCCAGCCATATGCCTCTGTTATAGCTGGGCGATACTTTGTCAGTAACGTCCAGAATGTAATACCGCCGATGTAGTGTCGCCAGTAGATCCAGTTTCCGACGAAAAGCGCAAAGTATGGCATTGAGATGTAGGGGTTTTTCGTTGCGTAGGATATGCACTTTGCGAACTGTTTAATTTAACAAACCTGTTAGCATTATGTCCACCATGTTTGCGTCGGGGGAACGAGACGACTTACCGCTAGAAGCGCATCACTAACATCATGCGGAATAATCAACACGAGCGCAAAATGCGTCATATGAGCCATATACACAAGTGGTATAGCCAGCAACGTAACAACATGATGCGCGCTCATAATAAAGTTATCCTTCCTACTCTTTTCCAATCCCAAGAATGTAACAGCCGCCTGCTGAATCCAATTTCCCGAGTGAAGAAGGTAGAAAACCTTGAACGGCGCAATGAGCTGCCGATGCGGGAACCCTTCGAAGAGACCAGGCATATGGAAGTACCACATCGGTGTCTGAGTCATAACGTACAGCCCAAAAAGCGCGATGAAAGTGAAATAAACGCCTTGCCATAGTTGTTGAGTGAACTTTTCAACTGTTGCGCCTTTGATTCCGAGGATTGACGCAAGTGAGCGACCGATTATTTGGCGGGTGAAGTCGCGCGCTGCGAAGAGGACGAGGCCGTAGAATGAGACGAAGAGAAGGTCTTTGGGGCCTTTGCCGTAGAGACTTTCGCCATTGCTATTTGTTGAATCTCGGTAGGATAGGAATAGGAACGGGTGTAGCGGGTTCGATTCGGCGGGGAATACATAGTATGCGGCTATGAATACAATGACTGAGACGTAAAGCGAGTAAGCTGGGGAGGACGAGTGCGCCTCGAAGCGGACTTTGCCCTTCTGGGTCTGTTTTGAAGCCATTGTCGTTGAGAGTCTGGGATCACTCGAGGATAGCAAAAACGCGGGTTTGAGCAAACATCAGTGTCTCTACGCAAGTCGCGAAAAGTCGGCTATACTATAAATTGGCCTATTGGACTAGGCGCAGCTCGACGATGGTCAATACACAAGTATTACTAGCAATGACAGCGCACGTCCCACGCTTACCCCTAGCTCAAGCAGCTGAGTCCACCATGACTCCGTAGTAGTGTGCTGCATAGCCCCCAACTTTCCCTCGACACGCACAGCTCATCGTAGTGTACGTTTTCGTAAGCTTGGCGTTTGGGGGTTGAGTTGTAGGTACACGATGTGCTCCACGGATTGCCGGCTGTCGCGGTTTTGGCGAGCTCTAATTTCCTCACGTCCGCAGAAGCTCGACAGTGTGACCATGCTATCACCAACCTGGGTGAGGAATATGTGGAATCGTCTGCCTCTCTGTTTTGCCTTTCTTGCGTCTTTGCGATATACAACCCTTTAGTAGTCAATAACTTTTAACGCTCGTGAAGCATTATATATATCGCTCGCTGCCAGGTTCAACAACAGCGAACGTTGCTAACGAGAACGGATATAACATTCCAGCAAAGACAACTTGCCTGTTATGTTCTATAGCTGAACAATGAAGAATCAATCGCGTTTCGTACTTCTAACCACCAGCAGTTAGACTCCTGCCAGCCAAGCGCTGAGTTGTAAGCGTCTTCCCAGCTCATACGATGACATAACCGCAGCGCCACATCAGCTCACCTCCAACCCCAACATATCCTACTACCATCAACAACCACCGCCATGAACTGGATAAAGTCGACGTTGGTCTCTCATACTCTTTATTACCTTTATAAAGCTAAAAGAACAGTCTCTCGTACACGGTCGGCACCGCAGAGCCCGAATATGGCCCCGGCGCCATCCACCCTGTCACCGACCAAGCGGGGCCGGCGTACTCGGTTCTCACCAAGGACGACCTGAAGTGGAAGGCTATGCAGACGACGAATGTCGAGACGCAGATCTTCTATCTGTTCTCGCCACGGGGAGAGGTTGGAAGTGTTCAGATCATATACAACAATGTTGCGTGGGTACCCTTTTTCCTTCTCCGACGATGTTTATCCCCGACCGGATGTATCCGATCGGATCCATCCGAACAGGATATAGCCATTGTGATACCCTGTACTAACAACAACCCTATGAAAAGCGGATTAATGGTAACCTGCCAACTGAACGTCAAAATCTGGAACCACAAAGACAACGGCAAAACGCACTTATGGAACTCCGACCCGCTCGAGAACCACTGTTTCACCGAGGACATGAACACCCTTTTCGCGGATAACCTGTCGATCGCACTCAACGAAGCCGGCGACGCATACGAGATCAAGTCCGCGCGGAACGACGAAGCGCTGATCGATCTTGTCGTTAAGCGAACGGGTGATGGGTTCCAGGTTGGAAATGATGGCACAACACTGTATGGCACGGACAAGGCGAATCCGTGGGGTGAGATGAGACATCGGTTTTGGGCGCGGTCGGATGTTACGGGGAGTATAAGGACGCCGGAGAAGGAATATACGTTTGGATCATCCGATAGCCCTGGAAGAGGTGTCTTCATTCATGCTATCCAGGGAATGAAGCCTCATCATGCTGCGGCGAGGTGGAACTTTGTTACGTTCCAGACGGAGAAGTACTCTGCCATCATGATGGAGTTTACGACGCCACCCTCGTATGCGAATACGAAGGTGAATGTTGGCGGGGTAGTTGATCAGCAGGGAAAAATCCTCTACGCAGGTGGTGATAATATCATTGAGTATCTCGAGACCAAGGAGGATAAAGAGACACTCTGGCCAGAGCCTGCCAGTGCGGAGTATACGTGGAAGAGCAAGGACGGCGGCTTTTCTGCGACACTCAAAGGACCACTGGGTGAGAGACAAGACCGCATTGATGTGCTCCACCATATTCCGGGGGTTATCAAATCTCTTGTTGGAGGGGTGGTTGGGACCAAACCGTACATCTACCAGTTCGTGGAAGGGCCAAAGGACAGTCTGGTTCTGTCGATCAATAACGGTGCCCAGACTGTCGAGGAGAAAGGCCATCTCCTTTCTGAAGCCACATTTATCTCTTAATCAGTTTAATATTTCCTGTCTATGCAAATGTGACCGCCACCTGACACCCATGCAAACTAGACGTGACAACCCCCATTTTCTCTGTCCACGGTCTGTCATCTCTTGCTTTAATGGAGCTGAGATGCTGCGCCATACGGACGGTAGTATAGGACGCTTCCATAAGGGCGTATTCCTCTGCAGACTACATTAGCACTCCATGCACATTCCCAGGAAGCAAGGACACTCACCACCCAAACACCTCCTCGGCCCCCCGTTAAATGGCAAATACTCCCAACCGGGCCTCATCCCCTCCCATCGCTCAGGAACAAACTCGTCCGCGTCGTCGCCAAAGTAGTCCTTCCTTCGGTGCATGGACCACGTATTCCACGCAACTTCGCTGCCCTTTGGTATGAAGACCGGTGACTGTCCATCCTTTCCGCCCCCGCGCGGGATGGTCGTATCTTTATTCGCTGTGCGGGCATTGATTGGAAGAACGGGGTACAACCGCAACGTCTCGTGCAGAATCCATCGAACATATTTCTGTTCATTTAACTGCGGCAGGCAGGGTGGTCGACCATTCAGTGTCGCGACCTCGGCCTTGAGCTTCTCCCATATATCCGGTCTTCTCGCGAGAATAAACCACGTATTGCTCAGTAACACGGCCGTTGTATCTCGCCCCGCAATGAGAACATTGAGTGTTTCCCAGCGAAGCGCAAGCGGGTCTCTTGTTTGCTTTGCAAGTTCATGCAGGAAGATATACCGATCTTCACCTTGCGACTTCTGCTCATCCTTCTCAAAGGACGCGAGGGCTTTGACGACATAGCTGTCGATGAAATCATGCACCGTCTTTAAGTTCCTCCTGAACGTCTTCTGGTCACGCAGGTGAACAAGTACAGGGCCAAGAATATCACGCTTAACAATCTCCTCTTGCGCGGCGTCGAGACTCTTCGCGAAACTAGTTGACATGTCTACGCTCTCGCCCTCGAGGAGAGAATTGGATGATATACCAAAGAGGAGCTCTGTCCCGCTGTCGACTGTCAAACTCGTGAAAAGAGGATGCAAATTCACGGTCTCGCCGTTGTGGGGGATGAGTTTCAAGAGGTCTTGGATATGTCGCTCGAACATAGGGAGGTTGTGCGCTTGGCCTCTTGTGAGGTTTGGTCTCAGCAGCTGGCGGGAGCGCTGCGATCATGCGAGTTAGCACATCCACATTAAAGCCAAGATCGTTTTGAGAAGGAGGTATACCTTCCAAGCGGGACCCTCAGTGGTAAATATCCCATGTCCACTTAGAGGGCCCAGCATCTGCATTCTTCTCGGCCCAAGACCAAACGTTTGGATATCTGACAAGACCGCCTTAACATTCTCGGGCTCTATCGTCGTTATCGGTGGGAGGGCCATAATAGGCGTATTGATTGTTGTTCCATATTCATGGTATATCTCGTGCAGCTGGGCGAGCAGGGAATGTGTTCGAAGCGCTTTGAAGATACGGACTAGAATATCGAGACCAAAGATGGGGTCGCGCATTCGCAGTTTGGGTGCTGGGAGACATCCTAGCTTCTTCGCCTCGCGATAGTGTATGATGTTCCTCGCAAAGCGTCCGGTAAGCCGGTAAATGACATATGTTATCGCAGTTAGACATAGGAAGTACGTTGCTTGTGCCATTATGGTGTTTTGCGCATGTCAATCGCGACTACTGGGGTTGTCTATATTTTGACCAACCAGATATGACTAGCAGTAATCTTCTACCAAACGTGACATTGCCTGATGCCTCACAGAGTTCGTTCGACGTTCTATCACGGAAGTCGGGTGTCGTTCAAACTGCTCGAACTTCTCCTCTGCCGAACAGATTGGGTTAATCTATTCGAGGCGCGCTCATTCTCTCACGACAACGCGCCGTTGTATTTCTTCACGCGCAATACGGTCTCAATTCAATTTAGTACATATTCACCCTAACCGCCCTCATCCGAGCTGAGACACGAAGCCCCATCAGCTCGCAATCTATCTCGTAGGCAGCTATCAAGCTGACCTCCGGCATTCCTCCAATGGTATCCGTGCGTGTCGAAATGTATCGACAATATGTGCACGGCTTCATCTAAATGTCTAAGCCTCGATATGAACCATGAGACTAGATCCTTCTAGATTCCGCCCCCAAGGCACAGGTATCTCCGGCAATCGCTCCGCATCCTACAATCTCTGCAGCATGGTATACCCGGCATCCGGCCCCCAACCCACGAGTCAATGGCGAGGAGTGGAAGATAAGCTGTGGGGCTTGAAGGATTCCGCAACTTGGCAGTAACGATCGTTAGTCTGTTACAGTTAAGTACCTGCAGAATTGTGGTGTATTTGCAAGACGAGCTCCGCGGAATGACAGAGGCGCTAGTTTAGTTCAGACGGGGACTTGGCCGTGGGGTACATGGGACGTGCAGCGACAATCTATCTGGATTCCATAGCTAGCCGGTCCATGCGTGTTCTTTCATATCGATGGCTCCACTATGGTACCATACTTGCGTCTGAGCTGACCATATCCAGGTAGTACCTAGACAACAGCCGAGACATGAAGACGCGAGTCGTGCTGCAGCGTGGGCAGCCTGTCAGCATGTTGCGCGTTTCAATTACCGAATGCTTGACTCGTGGCGGTCTGTGCAGGATGCCGAGCTCATCTTTTGGCAAGTATAGACGATGTACAGACACCAATATGTTGGAGTCATGAAAACGGCCCCTCAAGCTCATACTCGAAGCCTCAAGATGGATGGAACATGAGTCAATTCCGGGCCTGGGCCGTAGTACTAGCTCGTACATTCAGCTGGACAGCGAGCTGTATCAACAGGCATCCATGGTTTGGACCGACACTGCACATAGATTGCTGATGCAGAATAATACCACGACTCTGGGGGCTAGTTTCTCCGTTGCACCAAAGACCCGAATCCTCCGCAGCGGTGTACGCTTTGTATCGCTCGCGTTCTGAATCAGTAGGCTGTACAGAGACTTCTCACCAGGAAGGTAATTATCCCAAGTAGGTCGGCGACAGCCCGATAGGTCGCAGCCAATGTAGTCCCGTCCTGATCGTGCGCAATACTATTTGTGCCAGTTATCAAGCTGAACTTGAGGGAGTAACTAGGGTCTTTGGTGGGATTGAATTTTCAGTGGTGGGAGCAGTCGGATTATTGTAAGCTGCACCTGTATAAGCATATTTTCTCTTCAAATTCACTTTAAGAAGAAGGTCTTTGCGAATTGTACCACGATTGGTGCTAAAGGCCTTATACACTTGTGCCGCAATTGTTGAAGGCCTTGAACACTACCATGCCAGCTATGGCTAGCATAATGGCTGCCTCTGAGACAGCCATTGAAGTCATAAACAGTGATGTCAAAAGCAAGCATGTCATCGTCAAGGCAGAAGAGGTACCTGCGTCGGACGAAGAAATCTCAGAAATCCCAGTCACAAGTCCACCGATAAAGGAAGCAACATCACTATGTGCAGTCCCTCAAAAGAACGTCAGGACAGCCCGTCCAGAAGACCCAACAGTGACATACCTGGAGATGCTGCGCTTCTTCTGGTTCAGCACCATGGTGGTTCTTGTTCAGCTATGGCGCGACTTCAAAGAGCGCCGACGCTTCAGACCGATTCTCTTGACGGAACTTATAAGCCATTACTACGTATGTTCCCTCGGTTGAATCAAATTTTTCTAGACTAACTATGGAAATAGCACCTTCCAGTCATCCGCCGAGATCCCCGAGTGGTAGTCTCCGGACCCTATCCCAGGATGGCAGTGAAGATGATTCCACCACATGTAACGCGGCTCTACGAGGAAAGCTACGACTTGTCACTCGTAACACCAACAGAAATGATCAACTGCGCATCAAACAACTACGGCGGTTTCACGCAACTGAGCCTCGAACCAGGCGCTGAGAAGGTCATGGAGGCTGCTCTGCTGAAATTACCCTTTGCACCGGCGCCACCAGCCCTTGAACCAACGGTTCTGAAAGAGTGCGCAGATTACATGGGATTCGATGTTGCAGCTACGGCGCCGAGCGGGTTCAGCACGAATGTCCTTGGTTTCGCCACCGCAGCAGGTGTTGCGAAGGGTCTTGGAAAGAAGCTCGTGTTCCTATGTGATCGAGACTGCCATAATAGTATGTTTACAGGTGCATTCTTCAACAAGTCTGCGCGGACACATAAATTCGACCACTCGGATTTGACGGATCTTGAGTATAAACTGCGGATGTACCGCGAGCAGGACCCCGCGGCATTTATTGTTGTGGCTGTTGAGGGCATATACAGCATGGAGGGTTCCGTGCCTCCTATTCCGGCTATACTAGCACTGAAGAAAGTGTATGGGTTCAGTTTGCTCGTTGACGAGGCACACTCATTTATGGCGCTGGGGAGCATGGGAAAGGGATCACTGAACTACTGGGAAGACGCTGGATTTACGTGTCCCATGTCTGAGGTCGATCTTATGTCTGCTATGTTCAGCAAGGCTGTTGGATGCACCGGTGGGATGGTTCTTGCAAATGGGATCTTCGCGACGGAGCTGCGCAAGCAGGCTGCTGCAAGAGATGCTCGTGGTGTCGAGACATTATCAACTGTCGTTCTGCTACGGATATTGAATCTCCTCCGCAAACCGCTTCTCATCAAACACCGCATGCACATGATCCGTGAAAAAGCCGAATATGTTGCCGAGGGATTACGGAAGGCAGGACTTCAGGTTCTCTCTTCCCCTGGTGCCGCAATTGTCGTTTTTCCCGCTGGAACAGTCAGTCAAGCGACGAACTTCCACACACATGCTGTGAGTCTCGGTCTCGCTGTTACTGCTGGAGGGCCACCTGCAACGCCGCTATGGGGTTGTCGAATGCGTTTCTGTATGGCTGCTACAACAACCTGGCCAGATATTCACCGGATGTTGACGGTAATAAATATCGTCAGTCAGAGGATTCGGGTCCGAGGCGTAGTACCTGCTTCTTATGATGCAGCACTACTAACAATGACAGACTACGTTGATCCTGCGGTTATCGCAGAGTCTGCAGCAGTTGATGCAAACATGCTGAAGTACGTTGATGAGCTCGCTGGCACAATGAGCAATCGCAGGCTGGATAATCACAAAGGCGATGACCTTGTGCGAAATGCCGGGGTTGAAGCGTTGAGGAGATATGGAATTGGCCCGTGCTCAGCAAGGTGGTTCTATGGCAGTTTTGATATCTTCATCCAGCTCGAGCGCCGGCTGGCTAGCCTTTACCCCAGTTTGCTGGCACAATCGGGAAGGTGTAGAGGTTGGTCCCATCGTTCCCAAAATTAATTAAAGTTTGCTAATCCAGAAAGCGATGATCTGCGGGGACGCGGAAATTACAATCGGAAGCACCCTTACAGCCCTAATGAGCCGCAATTGCTCACCAGTGGTTATGAACAGGGTGTTCGTCGGGTCAAATGCACCACTAAACATGATCAAGGGCGCAACACTCAACAAGCCAAGCGAACACGTCTCTTTGGACTTCTATGACAGCCATAAAGACCTATTAGCTAGGCTTGCCAGTCATGGCGAGAGATCCCATCTCACTATGTACTTTGAGACGGTATCAAACGGGGTAGTCCTCGACCTTCCCACCTTTTTCCAGTCCGCCGCCCCAGTTCTATCGTTAAATAAACCTGTTGGTATCACGATAATGCTCGACGACAGAAACGGATTAGGCAAAATTGGACCACGGTCTTTGGGATATCTCAGTCTCATGGAAGAGAGGCACGGTGTTGATTTTCTCAAGACGGCCTGCGACAAGATAGAATGTCCTGTACATATCATTGTTGCCGGCTCGTGGTTTGATGCTTTCGGCCACCAGGGAGGATACGTTACTGGCCATGCTAGCGTAGTAGAGAACCTTACGTGGGACGCCAAGGCCTATTTCTTCTCGACGCCGCCGATGCCTTTGCAGGCTGCGATGTCTGATGCTATGTTGATGATATTATCTGGGAAACGATAGAGATTGAAATAAACAATCTATGTCACGGTTACCGACCAAAACAACTCTCGTTCGTCTCTAATATCTCGCCTCATGCAGCCTCAACTCGACAGGATCCGCAGGACTATTTCCCAGACTAACCTTACATCTAATTCTCTTCCCGCCATTGACATTTTCAATCGCATCAAACCTCTGCACTAGCCTAACAGCAAAGTAACTAGCCTTTGTCAACGCCAATTGCTGTCCTACACAGATTCTCGGTCCCGCGCTAAAGGGTATATACTCCCTTCCAACTTTCCATCCCTCCCATCGCTCAGGAACATACTCCTCTGCATCATCACCCCATATTCTCTTTGCCCGATGAAGGGTATGAGTATCGTAGACTATATCCTGGCCTTGCTTGACATAAATTGGAGACTTCCCATCTGGGCCACCACCCCGGGGCAAGGTCGTGTCTTTTGCAGCGAAACGTTTTGTAGCGGGGACGAGAGGGTACAGCCGAGCCGTCTCGTTTAGGCAGTATTGGAGGTATGGTAACGAGCGGAGGGTGTAGAATGTTATTTCGGTTTTCGGATTCGACCTTGTACCGAATTTCTCGAGGACTTCGGCACGGAGCTTCGCGTAGACCCTTGGGTGCCGCGCAAGCATGAGAACGAGGTAGCCCAAGAATGCCGCTGTCGTGTCTCTCCCTGCTAACAAGACATTGAGCATTTGTTCGCGGAGCTCGGTCGGGTCTTGTGTCTCTTTAGCCAGCGCGTGTAAGAGGATATATCGAGATTTCTCATCGTTAACCTGATCTTTGTTGTCCTTGACTAGATCCAGCGCGGATGTCACACATCTGTCAACAAACGATAACACCTCGCTTCGACACTGTTTGAACTCGTTGGTATCATAAATCCAATACAACGGCCCGAGGAGTAATCGTGTCGCAATGGCAGAAAGCGAGAAATCAACGCTGTGGGTCAGTCTCTCCCAGTCTACTTCACCCGTCATACCCGTCGAGAAGCCGGCTGTCTCGGAAGAGACGCCGAGTAGCATTTCCATTGCCGAATCCATCGTGTAGTGATGGAACAGTGCTCTAAAGTCGGGATGAGCGGTCCACCCGTCTTCGCCCGCGGGTGCCACAGACTCGAACAGATGAGAAATGTGCTTTTCTTCAAGATCAAGGTTGCTCATTTGGTCTCTTGTAAATTGAGGCTTAAGCATTGCCCTGGAGTGAACCCATTTCGGACCGTCTGTTGCGAACTTTTCTCATCAGTATTAAGCACCACAGAAGCAAGGATGATAAACATACGACCCCCTCCCCCAACAGCGGCTTGAAACCCTCGCACCTATAAGGCCCCAGAACAAAATCACTGAACTGGCCCACTAGCACCGCATGAATATTATCTTCGTCTGCTGTGACGATTGTTTCGCCGCCGAGCATATTGATTTTGAATGTGGTGACATCGCGCTTGTGCTTTTTCGATAAGCTGGCTAATTGCCGACGAGTGACTTCTTCTACATCCGAGTTTTGGTCAGCTTTGTAGAATTCATAGAGAACGCTCGTCCCGAAGATGTTGAAGTAGGGATTATAGCTAGGTGGTTTCTTGCAGCCTAAGCTGCGAGCTTTGCGGGCGTGGTGAAGGAGGATTGCCAGGGAGCGAACAGCCCACAGCGCGAGAAGCGCTACGGACACGACCCAGGGGCTCAGAAAGGTTGCTAGCATTTTTACTGGGGTGTGAGGAAGTAGAGGTTTCCAATGTTCAAAGTCGACTCTTTTTACGCTCCGCCGCGGGGCCATCGCCTGATCTGTGCAGGGTTATTGCCACGACCACTGTCCACGTCCTACCAGCCTGCTAAAATCTTACTTGAACAAGCTCGAAACAAGTACAGTGTTGCTATCTTGTGGTTGGCGTTTGACTTTATCACCTAGTCATAGGCAGTTCTAATTGTTTGGCTCCAAATGTCAACTCACGCTACGCACTCTCATTCTAACTCCCTTACTCCCATCCTTGATTCTAGGCAGCACCATCGCCCCGATACACTCTACATCCCCATAGTCCGTCTCAAATAACTCCAACACACCTTTATCTGCCTCTCCCCTAACCTCGCTACACCCATAGCACTTAAACAACCTCGCCAACGCAATCGTCAACTCCGCATAAGCAAGATTAATCCCCGCACAAGCACGACTCCCCTTTCCAAACCCGAAAAGATACTTATCGAGTCGCGGATTCTCAATCCACCGTTCGGGTCTATACTCCTTCGAGTTGGGGAATAGGTTCTCGTCGTGGTGTACTAGGTACACCGTCATGCTTGTCGGTGTTCCCGGTGGGATGAGGAGTGTTTTCCCGTGGGGTGTTCTAACGGGCATCGCTTCATCCGGAGCGATCTGGTTAACTCTCCCCGGTGCACCGTAGCCTAGTCTTATTGCTTCTTGAACACAGGCGCGGAGGTAGGGAAGGGTTTCTAATGTGCTCAGTGGTGTTCTCCCGTGTATATCTGAATCTGGCATCGCGGATTCAAGCTCGGTCTTCAGTTTGCGGAGGATAGATGGTGTCGCGACGATATAGTAAATTCCGACTGTTAGGACCCACGCCGTCGTGAGGGTTCCTGCTGCTAATGTCACGGCTGCTTCGTCTGCAAGGCGCTCAAGGACCTTTTCTGCAGGTGGGAGTTTGCTGTCGAGGATCTCATGAAAGATTGTCCGGTATGGAGACGTAATGGTGGTGCTGTCACGCGAGGCCATTGCTTTCGTTGCTTGGGAAAGTATATCCTGAACATTTGACAAGTTCGTTAGCTCTCACTTTCTCGCTAGTCACGCTGAAAGGAAATCTACATTTTTCTCGGCAATATACTCAGCGTAGTCGTTGCTCAGTAATGAGCCCAAAGTTGGCGGAAGAGAGTCCAACGCCCGTACAATCCAAGGAAAAGACGCGAGAAATGGAATGACCTTCAAGCCGGCTTTTGCTTTATCATGAAACGAGGGGTCAAAGTCGGGACTAAGTAGGCGTTCGTGGCACTTTCCAAAGCAGAATTCCGTTACTACATCTGTTCACGTTGCATCAGTCGCCTTCTTCTTTCGCTTCCTCTGCTAGTTCCTCAGCTCGAATAGAGTTATACGACATACCATTTGTAAAAGCCGACGCCGCATGATTAACATGAACCACGCCCTCCACCTCACCAACCCTCCCAAGCCGTTCCAAGAGAACATCAACCTTCCCATCAACCAAAGGCTGCAAGTTTCGAATCGTCGCCTTACTGAAAAACGGATTCATCGCACTCCGCCGCACCCGGTGCAACTCATGCCCATTCGTATTCATAGCCGCCCCTGGTGTTCCCAACACACCCGTATAAAAGCTCCATTTATCGCGTTTCCGACTATGACCCGTATACAGCGTATCCATGAATTCTGGGTCCGCGACGTGTAATTCGCATGGGTTTATCCGGATGACGGGGCCGTATTGCGCGTGTAGAGATTGCATTTTGAACATGTAGCGTCCTTGCAGGATAACGTCGTAGTAGAATTGGTACCACCATGTTAGGGCTGCGAGGCGCGGGCCTGGGAAGTGTGATATCGGGCTGAGGTAGAGGCGGTAGATTACGAGGGTTGTGAGGTAGGTTGTGATGCCTGTTGCGGCGAGGAGGATGAGAGCCATGGTGTCGCCGGTGTCTGTCTCGCAGACATGAAGTTCTGCAGTTTGTATTCTGCCGTCAACATAAAATCAGGACGGAGGCGTTGACGTTGCGATCAGAGCTCTTGGTATGGATGGCTGTAGACCGCAAAGTCCAGCCCAGCGCCACTCATAACCTGTCAGTATTGAACAAAACTAATAGTGACGCCCGTCATTCCGAAGAACGTAAGAGACTAGTAAACGCATTGATGGAGGAATGGCCGAGACGATAGGCAATCTAGATTGCGGCGGGGCGCATGTTGTAAAATGCACGGTGCATATCGAAGCATAAGCAGAAGGATGAATACCCAGCCCCCACGTTGCTGCAGGCTGTACTACGCTATGACCACGTGTACATTAAGCCGTAATTTGCAATTTGGGGGTCTGAAGATTGTGGGGCACGTCATGCAATCTGCCCATTTATCTCACATCTCCGAGATCTAGACCCCACGCACTAAAGGGCCGGAGATATTAGGCACATCTTTCCATCTGTGCGCGCTGAGGTGACACGGTGACACCTCCTAGCGCACCCCCCTGCGTGCTTATGCATTACCGTCCAACATCTCAGGCATCAGGCCATTAATGTAAGCTACCCCGCCGGACCTGCACAACTTAACAGCCAGCAAACACGGTGTCAAATATTATTATGCATTAAGTAAAAGTAGGATAAACATCGTCAACGACCAGGATCACCTCGCTTCCTCACCCTTCGCCAGCATCTCCTTCCCATGCCTCACAGTCATTTTATCGAACTTGACCCGATAAAATGGCCAAGCCAGACTACCAACCAAGCCCACAATCCAATCTCTAATCGGTGAATCTCTTGGACTCGGGCCACGCATGTTATTCATGAGCAGGTCAGTATCGCCGTCCATATTGATGAAGAACTGTCCCTTCTGCAGTCCCTGAATGGTAATCTCCGCAATTCGCTTCGTAGTAAGACCGCCCTCGTCCGCAGTCGTCCCCTCCATCTCCTTCAAAAGCTGAGGCTTGTTCTTCTGCTCCTCGTAGAACCCCTCCGAGTAGAACGTCCCCGGGAACGTGCAGTGAACCTTGATCTCCTGTTGCGAGGAGTAAAGCAGTGCCTCCTGGCGAAGCGTATCAGCCAGCGCACGCGTCGCGGTCTTAGTAGGCGCATAAGCCGAGTACCCAGGGAACCCGAGGAACGCAGCCGTGGACGAAGTAAAGATGAGATGCCGCGTCGGGGAGGCAACAGGCTCTTTTGTCCAACGCCTGAATACAGCATGCGCAATAAATGCAGCCGAGAAGTAGTTCTTCTCCATGCATGCCTGGATATTGCGGGTGCTGATGTCCGCGAAGAACCCGAGGTCTGCTGCGGCACCGCCGGCGACACAGAAGAGGACCGTGGGTGGTGACTCTAGGGAGGCGATGTATTCCTCTACCTTTGCAGCGTCCGCGAGGTCAAGTGCAAACGAGGAGATGGTCTGTGACTCATGCTTGACATGTTTGAGGAGCTCTTGACGTGTTTCTTCTAGAGGTCCTGGGGATCTTGCGATGATCGTTACGTTTGCGCCTGGGACTTGTTAGTACTGCAGGTAAATACAGACCAGGTGCTTACCTTGGGCAGCTAACAGGAGAGCAAGCTCGCGACCAAGGCCTTGCGAACCACCAGCGACGATCACAGACTGTCTTGTCAGCATCTAGGCGAAACCAAGCACGTGATGCGAATGTTTACCTCGCCCTCTGCGTTGAATTGACCACGTCCCATTCTGAATGTGTCACCTGCGTGATTGGAAGATAGGCAACGAAGTTGAGAATGCAAAGATTTTGCGACAGCAGCTACACCACTTTTTCTCTGAGTTTGCAGCTGAACGCTAAGCCGCAGCGGGCTGAAAGGGGCCGTGGGATAGTCAAACCACGTGCCGACTGCCACGTGATCTCGGAGTGCGGCTGCTGGCTCGAGACCGGAAGAATAGAGTTCCCGTGCGGAAGGCGGCACCGCTCGCCCGGTCCCGAAGTATAGCCGCTAAGCCCGAAATGATTCAAGGAACTGTTCCTGCACTGCAGTTTGGGCAAGGCTTTGCTTGTGGCCAATTGATGTTGATGACCATGGCTTTTGGTATCACGTAACAGTTCTTCATGCCTATCGTCAATCCCCCAGGTCTCCTAGCTGTTTCTTACCCTTGGTCATACCTTGGTGCGAGGAAGTTATGGGTGAACTGCTAACGAAAAGATATAACTTTACCCTCAAGACGCGGTGGCCACAACATGATGAGCACCACAACCAAGAAAACTGTTTTTATTAGTCAACAAATTAGAGGCACTTTATGAGCATGAAATTATTCTTAACGACCCCTTGCGCAGTCAGAGTTGTCGTAAACAGCAGATCGCGATAGATCTACACATCACGTCATCGGTCAGTGCCAGTGGGTCCAGGTACTTGAACCCCTCATCCCCAGTTCCCCCTCATCATCCAGGAACCTCACTTGATTCCAACCTCATCAACATCCCAGTGACGCCGAACAAACATTTAATTACAATTCGCAATGTCCCTCCCCCGCCCACCACTCGACCCGGACCTCTACGAAGCCCACAGCCGCTTCAAGAAGACCAGCGGCCTCGTTCCCCAAGACAAGCTCGACGAGCGCCGCAAGAACGCTGCTCTATCTTGGGGCGCTATCAGTCGCGGTCGATACGCAATTAGCCATGAAGAAGTCGATATCCCTGGTCCAGCGGGTCCCCTCCGCGCATCTATCCTCCGCTCGAAGAAGAACGTCAACTCGCCCGAACACACAGTTGGAATTGTCCACTTCCACGGGGGCGGCTTCTGCACGTCTGATCGGTTCCATGGGCTGAATACATTGTTTGATATCATCGAGACACTAGGTGTTGTTGTTGTTGGTGCGGAGTATAGACTTACACCGGAACACCCGCAGCCGGCGCCTGTCGAAGATTCTTACGCGGCACTGCTATGGGCGCATGAACACGCGGCTGAACTGGGCTTCAACCCTGATAGGATTGTGACCTGCGGAGGTTCAGCAGGAGGAAACCTCACAGCTGCAGTATCACTCATGACGCGCGACCGCAACGGCCCTAAACTCCTCGGTCAACTCCTCTACTACCCCTGGCTCTCCGACGAGACCATCTCAACATCCCTAGACCAATTCGGCGACCTCGCACCCTGGACACAGCAAGATACTGCCGATGCACTGGATTTTGCATTGGGCCCGGACAGGGCACAGAAGTCAATCTATACACTCCCCGCGACGGCGAGTGACCTATCGGGTATGCCGCCAACGTACATTGACGTCGGAGAAGCGGATGTGTTCCGTGACCAGGACGTCGAGTTTGCGAATAGACTTTGGAAGACTGGTATCCCGACAGAATTCCACGTCTGGCTTGGGGCGTGGCATGCGTTTGATACTTTTGCGCCGGAGGCACCTGTTAGCAAGAAGGCTTTCCAGGCACGGCTGGAGTGGTTGGAGCGGTTGATTGCTGATGCAAAATAGAGTATTGCGACGGAACCGAATCCAATTTTTTCTTTTCTACATAGCTATCCGTAGACGGAATCATCAATATGCCAGGTCGGATGTATCCGATCGTGATTGGGTGCCTGAGGCGTCGAACATGATCTCGACCAAGGGCGCGATTGTGGATTGTTACCGCACCATGGCCCCACGGCACAACTAAACACTGAACATACGATATATGAAGCCTTTGAGATATTTCACTGTAACGGAGTCTTCTTTTGAGCGCGCATCAAGACGCTACCGGGGGACAGATGTAGCTTCTACTTAGCCGGAGGCATGAGAGGAAATGCCGCTTTTAATCTTCCTTGGCTATGTTGTGTAGAGCGGCGCCCCTTGCAGCCTCCCTTGTCCTGCACCGCAACACAACGACTATTAGGCAATTTGTCACTTCCCTTTGGACTTTAACCAGTGCTTTGAGACATGCGCAGTACTTCTACTCCTACTTTTAGGTGTATTTCTCTGTCTCTGATTCACTCGCCACCAATTGTCAGATTCCAAAGTTCGCGACTAATATCAACAACGCGTCCTCTTGCGTGGACTACGAATAATATCTTTGATGACGATGCAGAATTCTTCCTCTTTACACGCGGTCGCTTCCTCACAAATGGAGTCCAGGAGCTAGCTCAGAGATATATTTAATTCAACGTTGACGAGCTGACCAAACTAGCCGAAAGGGCAGCCGAAGGCGAAGTTCCAGGGACCGGCCGCAGAAAGTGCGTCCGAGTTGAGAAACTAGCAGATGGAATGCACAGTAAAGCACTCTGTTTCACGATGGACAGTGGCTTCCAGGTGGTGGGAAAGGTTCCGAATCCGAATTCGGGCTTGAAGCACTTTACTACCGCGTCTGAGGTGGCTACTATGGATTTTTTAAGGGGCTATTCTCGGAGCCTTTTTAAGCCTAAAGATAGTACGAATGTCTGTCAGATGAGAAATGTCTTGGGAACCCCGGTTCCGAAGGCCTTCTCTTGGAGCTCATCTGCTGACAATCCTGTCGGCGCGGAGTACATCTTGATGGAGCTTGCGCGCGGTGTATCCCTCAATACGATCTGGGATAGGCTTGACGTGGATGTTCAATTCAAGGTGCTGAAAAAGATTGCCATGTACCAGCAGGTGTGGTCAAACGTCTCTTTCTCACACTACGGCAGTCTTTATTATGGACGAGACCTTTCCGGCCAAACACTGCTCTCCGGTACAACAACTAAGACGGTGAGTCAATCGTTGATGACAGGTACGCCGTCGGACCATCAGTCGGCCGGAAGAATTGCGGCTATAGACGAGCCGATCTTGATTTTGACAGGGGCCCGGGGCGCACAGTGGAGGAGTACGAACGCGCGACAGGTCATCGAGAGGCACACTGTTTAAGACCATGGCACATCTGCCTCGGTCTCCGGTCGCAATCCATTACGCTGGAACATACCGGCCGTCAAGGGGAAAGAAGCTCTTTGCGATAGAGAAGTTCTGAGCCTTGTCCCGTATCTGGTTCCCACGGACAAAATTATTGGCGCGTCTTATATATGGCATGACGACATGCACACCGAGAACGTCTTCGTGGATCCAAACAATCCGTCAGATATCACGGCGTTTATTGACTGGCAGTTGACGGAGCTAGCACCCCTACATAACCACATCATCGAGCCCTGCATCATATATTACAACGGCCCACGCATGGACGATTATTGGAACGACCAAAATTAACAGATATCAAGGCTCTGATTCAGGATGAGCCCGAGTCGATGGCGAAACGCAAAGCCGATTCCCTATACACGAAAATGTCGCTCGTCGCGTTGCATAGGTTTCTCCTCTACAAAAGGATGCCGCGCCTGTTACCCTTCGAACCACCTTATTCTCGCTTAACGAGTCTATTATGCTCAGATCGTCCTCGGGAACAAGACAATCGCGACCTTGACCGCAGCCCATAATCCCGATCTTTTCAAAGCCCTCAAAGGAGGCGGCAACAGCTTCGGCAACGTCACCCGCGTTACCCTAAAAACATTCTTTCAAGGTCCGCTCTGATGGCTATCCACGGAGATTATGGGCCGAGCGTGGAGATTCAAGGTGTGATCGAGAACGAAACGGAGAGAAAGGAAAGCGAGGAGCCGTTGATGATCCATGTTATGCATCGCATGCCGGGAGTCGGCTATTTGGATTTTATTTTGGCGAATACTGGGACGGTCGATGAGAATTCACAAACTTTCTCTGCTTGGCGGAGGAATCTTGTGAGTGATGTTGCTCGGTAGGTGCATCACTTCTCTGCCTATCCTGTGCAGTTATCTGTATATATACTGACTTCCGAATGATTAAGCTTCTTTGCTACATCCTGGAAGACCCCCCAACCCACAGCACCAGAACACCGCGACACCCTCCGCCAGACATACACAACCGACCCCACTCTCCTCCTTGATGTCCTACCACCGCGCTTCCACACACACATTGAGCGCTGCCTCTCCAATAAAAACCATATCCTCAGTCGCCAATGGTATTATGCCACAAAAATTTCGGGGGAGGCAACACCCTCGTCGATCCCGCTTTCTGCAACCTAACAGGCGTCCTCGACTGGGCTGAGTCCTCGATTGCTCTTTTCGGTACAAATCTCCATTCCTTCCAATTGTTCTTGGGTAATAAACATCTTAAGAATGGATGGTGGATGGAATTGGGTTGACAATTCTCCCGAGCTTGAGGATCTCTTTCGGAGTGTATTTGGTCAGGATACGGGTATTGATCCTGAAACTGTCCGTGTGATTAAGGTTGCGAGGATACTTGGGTTGCTGAGGTCTTAGGGGGTTTACGTCTAGGATGAAGAATATGCCCGGGCCTATGCCTATCAATGAATATGACGAACAGGGGGCTTACCAGATGAGAGATTTGGATGGGTTGTTGATTAACCGGGAGACGAGGTTCACGGAGCTATGAAACTTTGTCTACGATACACAGTGCAAAGAGAGCCTAAATGAGACTCGCTTTCAGCTTACGTATTTTCGGAAGTGAATCCTTCTACTGTGAACCATGGCTGTGAAAGGGGTTCCAGTACAGCACGGTACGGTGGGGGGACGAGACCAATCGGATGGCCAAATCGGGAAGGAGCTACTACTGGCCCGTCGGGATCGCGGCTTCCTCTTGAGGCGCTGTATAGCTGGTTACTGTGGTGATGCCAGAAGGGGAAAAAAAACGGAAGGTGCGATCGTGACCCGTAATATACTTGAGTGTGGCAGGAACGGGCGGCCCGGCAAGAGGCGCCCTTCCGGCCTCGCCCAAGAGCCGCATCTCATCCCATCCACCTGTGGTACATTTAATAAGCATAGACCCAAGTAACCTTCTTGTCACCCCTCCGATCCGTTCTTTCCTGTTCAACCTGGTACTCCTCCGGAGTCCACTGCAGAATAATCCTCCGTCTCCTCCTATTCTCCCACATGTATACCCCTCTCATAGCAACGAACCCAACCATCCCCACGGCAATTAAGATCATCGTTACAATGAGCGGGTACTTGTAGCTTGGAGCGTACTCGTCCTTGAAGAGTTGACCTGCGATCACGCCTGCGAGGTTGGACCAGCCGTTGATTCCTAGTATCACACTCCGAGAGGCCTTGCTCGGGGTGTTGGAGGCAAGCCAGACTGCAACGAGAGGCCCACCGGCAAATACACCCGCCAGACAGACGTGCGCGAAGCCGTATCTGAGCTTCTCGGCGTGTGAGGTTGCCATGACGAGGCAGCCTATTAGGCCTAGTGCCATGCCGAAGACGGTATGTAGTGATCGCTCTTTGAGGTGGTCGGAAAAGTAGACGATGATAATAAGTCCGACTGTGCCGATGACAAAAGGTGGCACGGCCATCAATGTAGCCTTGACGCCCTCATACCCCATTCCCTCGACGATAAGCGGGAGGAACGTCGTAAAGGCCGTGACCGGTAACACCGAGAGGATATTGAACACAACGATCAGTAGTTTCTTCCAGTCCGTGAGCACGTCGAGGACATCTTGCTTTGAGATTTTGCTCTCGGATTCATTAAGCTCGCCGGCATGCGCATCGTCTGCTTCCATCCTTTTAAGGGCGTGGGCTCTTTCCTCGGCTGTGAGAAACCACGCTGTTTCTGGGGATGTGGGAAGAACTGCGAGACCGAGGAGGGCGATAAAAACAGTCAAGGCTCCCTCAAACAGAAACACGGTCTGCCAGCCATGCAGGACAGACGACTCGAGATGAAGCAATCCGTAAGCGAGAAGTCCCGCGAACGCCCCAGCAACAGAGTACATCCCCGAGAATAGCCCCATACGGAAACCAAGCGAGAACTTCGGATAGAAGAGAGACATGTAGTAGTAGGCCGTCGGGGTAAATCCAGATTCTCCCATACCGAGAAGAAGGCGAAGGGCAAGAAATGTGCCGGTGCTATTGATGCCAACATGCGCAATGCACATACTACCCCAAACAATCATCAACGTACAAACCCACCATTTCGGGCCAACGTAGCGGCCGATCATGGCGGATACAGGTTGGAGGGGGACATATGTCGCAGAGAACTAAAGAATAAGTCAGTTGCCCGCATCGACAGGGTACACGACTCACCAGAGAAAGGGAATTCGGAATGTCATTCGGCTTCAAGTTTGCATCCTCGATAAACGTGCTGGTCGCAACAAATCCAACATTCGTCTTGTCGATCCCGAGGAGCTATGATGGTCAGTTGAAGTTGGTCTCTGGTCGAGGGAGTGGGAGCGCACAATAAACCCAATGGCCAAAATCAGCAGCAACGTAAAGTCCATCTTGAGGTTCACCCGGCGATCAAGCGACTTTTCCTCCTCGGACAGGGGCACATAGTGCGAGACCTCGGTGACGACTTTCTTCTTCGCATTTTCGACCTCCGACAACGACGGCTTGTCTTGGGCGGAAGTAATTGCGTCCATTTTGCCCGCACTCATGAAGAAAATTCCGGTACTAATCCCCCTTTTTGACAAGTGGGCACTCTTAAAGCTGTCAGGCCGTGATCTACAGCTCTATATCCGCATAGAATCTAGACGACAGACAGTGGGGACACACAGCGAGTCCGGGGTCAGAATGCGGGGTTTAGCTGTGGGGAAGCATAAAGGACTGGGGACACCCTGGGTTTTTCTCAAGTTCTCCATACTGTCCTTATCTCACCATGCCTAGGCAGCGCAAGAAGCTTGATCTGCAGTGTGAATTCTGCCCTAAACGCTACACTAAGCGTGAGCATCTTCAGGTTTGCCCAGAGATCTCGGTTGGTAGGGAATTGAGCTAATGGCGACAGCGACATGAAAGAACTCGTACGGTTTCCATGGTGTTTAGTTTTCTTGGGTTACTGATTCGCCAGACACTGGCTCGAAACCGTATCCATGTTCGATCTGCGGACGGTGTTTCTCGCGCCAGGACGTCCTGAACCGCCACCACCGCGTGCATGACGGTTCTCAGGCTTCGGACGCTGAGCAACAAATTACACCACAGAGTCACGCTTCACAGAGCGATTGGCCTTCAATGTCAGACCACGATGCCGCTCAACTGCCAGACAATAGTTGTTTGCCGCTCTATGAGACCCCAATGGAAGACCCACAGTCACTGCCGGCGGACCTGACGTCGGGGTTGCTATGGCCAGACTCTGAGGAACTCCTACACAACATCATGTCAATTGACCCCAGTTTATGGCAGCAGCCGCTGGCACTGGCGCCTTCAACATTGGGAATGCTCGATATTCCAGGGGGTCTCACAGGAGGCTCATTCCAGGATTCTCCAGGCAGCAGTACAATCGCCGATGACGGGAGACAGGCGGTTCAGTCACTCAGCAGTCTGATCAGCGATACAGTAGGACCTCATTTCGTCCATGATCGATAGGTCTGACCTTAGCAGTTTTCAAGGGTTACGGCGCCCGCTAGTCTTACCGGCCTTACGTCGCGCTTCCTAGACGGCAGTCTGCATATGTTCTTTGAGAATGTAATTCCGATCTTTCCAATCTTTCACCGGCCGACATTTGTCTTCCGCGACTGTGGGCCGCCACTCCTTCTAAATGCGATAGCACTCGGTGCTCTATTCCTTGGGAGCGAAGATGCCATAGCCAAGGTTTGTTTCCTTCCTGATTCTCCAACATAATTGACGATTGTAGGCCGATGTGTTGTGGCGTCTTGCACATACTGCTGTAGCCACCTCCTGGCATACTATGATCACGAGAAGACGCCCAGGTGATCGCTGCGCCGCCGTTGAACTCATTCAGACGGTACTTCTAAGTCAAATATACGCAGCATTATCGAAGGTATGGAACTTACAGCCGGCGTGGGTAAGGTCACGCTGACCAAGATAGAACCGCACATTTCGCACGACGAGTCAAGTGTTCCATGGCCTAGGAATCCATTGGGCCAGCCACTGTGGAATGTATGATGCTGCTCAGCCCGTGCCATTGCCACGCGTGACGGACAGTGCAGCGACTAAGCACGAGACCTGGCATCGGTGGATCGCGCAGGAGACAATGATTCGGACACTCCTTGGCTTGTATATTGTCGATGGAGTTGTCTCGCAGTTCAGTGGGAATCCTACTTTCGCACGGCACACGGCAAACCCGCTCCTCTTGCCCAGCAGCGATGCGGCTTTTGCTGCTCTGACAGCCGATGAATGGATCCAGCAAATGCAGCAGTTCCCGACAGCGCAGATTCGATTCTGCGACGTATATCATGGCCTCTTTGGTCAAGGGAATGCCGCTAACCCAGCGCCATATGATGTGTCCTTGTTCCACCACAAGGTGGTGTTAGAGGGGATACGATGTCTGGTTTCGGAAACCAATCGAACTAATCCGCCACCGGTCGGAATGCCAACCAAGCGAGATCTGCTGCTTGCACTGAGAGGCCTTCGTCGGAATATACTGCAAAGTACCATCCTGACACCCACCGATCGGTTAACCGCGCTGTTGCAATGGCATTCGATTTGTCTGGACACAGTGGTTAGCACAGCCCGCGGTACCAGGAGGATGTGCCACCTCTTCGGGATCAAGCAGGGCATCTTCGGAGGTAGTGAACGGGACGAAACGCGCATAAATCCTGGTCGATGGACACAGAGTGCTGCCGGTCGAGCGACGCTTCTTCACGCACTGAACATGCAAGCAATCGCCGCACAGCTGCCTTTAGGGCTGGCATACGACATTAACATACCGGGCGCCGTTTTTGCAGCCGTGACGACATACACTTCGTTCACCTTGGCAGGGGTAACAAAGGTTGTCTTTCCAGCGACGGTTAATTGGGATACTGCATTGATGGCGCTGCAAATGGGACCGGATAATGAACCGGTAGAAGATAGGGCCAGTAAGCAGCATACGCTGGACTTTATTGCTGGGACATTTGATGCGACGGGGATGCCGAGGGATAAGTATGTGATTCGGGACTTGTCATACGACACAAGTGCCATGCGAACCCTGCTAAGAGGGTTATCCCTGCAGTGGGGAGTCGCGGTGGAGATGGAGGAGGTTGTTAGCGCGTATATTGAACGGTGTGAGCTGTAGGCATCAATACGAATCTTTGTCCCCACCATGACTCGCGCATTAACTATCGACACCTGCTGCCCCATGCTTGGTGTCCCCATGATGCGTCCCCACTCTCACCATCCCCCATTACACATCAGCTGCAAATGACCAACCCTTGTATAAGATGCTAGGCGGTCAATTTATTTCAACCGGTGTCAACTGCCGATCTTTTCAAGGGGCATGCGGAAAATGTCCTCAACGGTAACCCAGACACAGGTTCAGACAAAGGGGGAGGAGAATGACTTCACATTGGTAGAGGACAATGAGCCAGAGAAAATATACGCACAATTCGCGGAGCTCCGAGCAAAGTGCCCGGTCGCGCATACAACCGAGAATGGCGGGTTCTACCTCTTGACGCGGTATGAAGACGTTAAAGCAGCCGCTTCTGATACGGAGACCTTCATCTCATCGGTAAAGGCCGTTATCCCAAGTGATCCTCGGGGTATCCGACGGCCTCCCCTTAATACCGATCCACCAGCGCATACTCCCTATCGTACTGCGCTGGACCGTACATTGCGACCGAAGCGGCTGAAACGGCTAAAGCCGATGCTTGAAGAGCATGCGGAGCGTGAGTTCTCAAGACTAGTTGCGAACGGGGGTGGCGATATTTGCGGTGATTTTGCAGCCGTTTTCGCGGCATGGGTAGAGACGACATGGTTGAATCTCGAAGACGAGACCGCGCCTCAGCTTGCAGAAACGGCTGCAACATGGGTAAATGCATGGCGACGACAGGATCGTGAAGAGACCTCGGCGCAGTCAGAGAAGCTCTATGTGATTGCGAGGAAGTTGTTCGCTGATAGGAGGGTATCACCCAGAGACCCAGAGCAGGATCCTGCTTCGTCCCTATTGCAGGAGAGAGATTCCACTGGGCAGCCCCTAAAGGATGAACTACTAATGTAAGGCCCTGGTCCTTGTTCAGAGAAATCATGAATCTGACCATTGCAGTGGCTGCCTCCGACAATCCCTCGTCGTCGGAATGGTTGCGCCTCCACTCCTGTTCGGCGTCATGTGCAATCATCTTTCGCAAGATAAAGAACTTCAAGCGAAGTTGCGCACAGATCCTTCTCTCATCCCGGCCGCGGTTGAAGAATTCGTTAGACTATACGTGCCGTATCGCGGATTCTGTCGCACGCCATCGCGAGATATCGAGCTCCACGGTCGAACGATCCCGGCCATGTCACCGATAACAATGACCTACGCGGCTGCGAACCGTGATCCCGAGGCATTCCCCGACCCAGACGAGTTCATCTTGAACAGGCCTAATATCACATCTCATTTGGGGTTCGGACGGGGAAGACATCGTTGTGTAGGGATGCCGCTAGCGAGGATGTAAGTATCGTGCTCCTAGCTGTCCAAGTCAGTCGTTGACAATTTGCAGGGCGCTGCAGATTGGCTTGAAGGTAATCCTCAGGCAGTCAGCTGAATTCGAGGTGAATGGGCCGTTGGAGTACGCGGGTATGCCGGAGATGGGGATCACTAGCTGTCCACTGTCTATTATGCCGAAGGCCGATGTGTAGATTAGTACTTCAGGTGATACGGAATAGAGGTGATTCATCTGTTGCAGAGTTGAGGACAGAGTAAGAAATCTGAAGTTCTCTTAAGGGAAGCACCTCGGGACGCTCCTTCCCATGCCGCAGAGCCACAGGGTCAGCCGCACCTCGTGTCACACATCATGATCACCGAGGCAACTGCTTTCATGCTGTATTGAAGGGAAGGAGCGATTTTGACAGTATCTCCGGTCGTTCTTAAACTTCTTGCTGAATGTTATTGGAGTCAGTCATCTCCGTGTTGCTAGCAGTTACCGTATGTCAGTTGATCTCTCCGGTAGGCACGTATTTATTGGCGAGTATTCCAAGTGAGCCAAGCTCCTCAAGCCGTATTCCGGTTCTTGGTAACTGTTATACTCCATCACAAAGGTGACGATATCTATGCGAAGGCGGATTGGCGAGGATCTCTTTTTTCGGTGAAATCGTTCCTTGCACGATGGCCACCGTGACCAGAAGCCTATTACAGGAAACAGGCAGACTTGTCAATAGGTAAGCGAAGGGCCTTCCCCGGTCGCTACGTCGTTCATGCAAGGCAGAGGAGTTTCTCCTCGAGTGTTGGCAGCGCGTCGTGGCGTCCCGCGTCACCCACTGCGACGTCACGTGGCTCGCGCGGACTCTCCCTGCCTGAGGATTGAGGCCAACAGGCACCGCTCGCTCCAGGCCATTGAATTTGCCAGCGCGTCCCTTCTACAACAAAATCGCAGGTAAAGTCTGTCCAAGTCATTGTCAGAGGGGGTAGCTTTAAGAACAATTGGTCTAATGCTCACAGTCAGTGTGGTTGTTGCCATCCTTTGCGGGAGCACTCTCAACTATATATTTTTTCCGACCCTTCGCATCTCATTAACAGGCCGTGATTTCCACCGGCCTTAGAACCATTGACACAGATAGGGAGATTAGATCACAATACAACATAGCCAAACACGTCATATTCATCTATGAAGGTCTGATTAAAAAATGCAAACACTCAGCTGACACATTTACAACGAAAGATCACATCAATGTCTTGACTCAATCATTGCAAAAATCATAAACAGGACAAAATGGCGGCGGGCCGAGACCAGATCTACCTACAGTTGGCTTACTAGTAGAGGTCCTGATTGGCGACATTGAAAGCAAAATTCTGGGTCGAGTTGGAGAAGCCCCCACATCAAGAAATTCTTATCTTGAACCCTTTGCCAATATTATTTCCTCGAGCAGTTATCAGTTGAGCACCGACCAGGTCTACAATATGGCAGAGATACATCCGACCATGCCTGCACCGGGGGATGAACTTGGCCTCGACAGGAATCTAGGTCAAACTGAAGACAAGACACAATCACTAGATATCACAGAAACAGACATTTCCGCAGAAAAATACCCAGACGGCGGTTTACAAGCATGGCTCGTCGTCTTAGGGTCCTGGTGCGCAATGGTACCCTCAATGGGCCTACTTAATACATTCGGCGTCCTCCACGCCTGGACAGGAACACATCAACTTGCGGGTTATTCCGATGACAAAATCGGGTGGATCTTCGGAATATACGCTTTTTGTTTGTATGTTGGTGCTGCCCAAGTCGGTAAGTATCCACCCTCACCTGCACATGATGAATTCTTGCTAATTGCTCGCAGGGCCAATCTTCGATACGCACGGCGTCCTCCCCGTCGTCCTCCCCGGCTCAATAGGACTCATAATAGCGATCTTCACATTCGCCGAAAGCAAAGAGTACTACCAGATTCTCCTCTCATTTAGTGTCCTCGGCGGCCTCTCCTCATGCTGCCTATTCACGCCCGCAATCTCCGTAATAGGACACTGGTTCGATGCGCGCCGCGGTCTCGCAACAGGAATAGCATGTACAGCCGGCGGATTGGGAGGTGTCTTCTTTAGTCTAATCGTCCTCTACGTGGGCCCAAACCTCGGTTTCGCGTGGGCAATGCGAATCGTCGGCATCATTTCAGCCATCTTATGCTCTCTCGCCTGCCTACTCATGAATACGCGCCTCCCGCCCAACAAAGTCGCCGGCGCGGCAATCGATTTCCGCGCGCTACGGGATAAAAGGTACGCACTTACAACGGTGGCAATCTGGCTCGTTGAATTCGCGGCTTTTATTCCCTATGCATATATCGTCTCTTATGGTCTTTACGCCCATATGGAGAGAGATACTGCATACCTCCTCTGCGTATTCCTGAACGTCGGTGCTATCCCGGGTCGTGCGCTTCCTGGGATATTAGCTGATAAAATGGGTCGGTTTAACGTTATGACTATGACAGCCGTCGCATGCGGGATATGTACATTGGCGTTATGGTACTGCTCTGGTACAAACGGCGACGCAATAATAGCTTATGCGGTGCTATACGGATTCTGGAGTGGCGCAGCGATTTCCCTGACGCCGGTGTGTATATCACAGGTTTGTAAAATGGAAGATTATGGCAAGAGGAACGGGACGACATTCACGCTTGTGAGTCTTGGTACGCTTACGGGGATTCCGATGGCCGGTGCGATTCAGGAGAGCCAGGGTGGTGGGTTTAGCGGGTTGATTATTTTTGGGGGCGTGCTTTATCTGGCTGCAGCTTTGGTGTTTGGAATTGCGAGGGGGGTTGCGGGGGGTTGGGGGGCTAAGGTTCGGTTTTAGGGGTTATATTCTAAGTGGTCTCTGAAGGTTTAGATTAAACGAACTGCGAATTTATGACAGTCTTCTGCATGTGAGTTAGATGCATGCGGGTCTGCATAGCTTCCCATGCAGTGGAAGACTGAAAATCTCGCCTTTTGCAGGGGTTATTGCAGTGTCCCGGTGAAGTCAGGTGTCCCGGTGAATTCAGGAATGGATGAATTCGGGAACGGGTTGCTAGAGGAATGTTAGATTTCATTACAGCTTGAACGGGGCATTGTACATCTACACACGCGGCGATTTGAAAATTAGGTAGACCGGCCTCGGCGGACCCAGACGACGGTGCAAACAATGTAGATTAATATAGAAGGTTTATTGCCACCATCTAGACTCCGTGTTCACGCAATCGGTCGCGATACCTCTGAATCAAATCTCTTGCCTCAATAATTCGTTCTGCCGTTCGAACAGATTGCGGTATCCGAATGAACGCCGGCGACTCAATCAAAGCATTGGCCTGACGGCTCGCATGGTCAATGACGCTCTGCATAATCTCGTGCGTGACCTTGTACCGCGGGCTCAGCAGTTTCTGTATAATTGGTATATTCGCGGCAATGACCGCAATGTGGAGGGCGGTCTCTGCCTTCTTGTTGCAATGCCAGATATTTGTTCCCGGGGTGTCGAGCAGGATTTGAACCATCTCTGTGGAACATACATACGCGGCGGATAAGAGGGCGGTGTTTCCGTTTCTGTCTGTGGCTTCTTTGTTGACGCGGGGTTCGGCTAGGAGGAGTTTCATGATGTCTGCGCGGTCGTGGAAGACTGATAGGATGAGTGGGGTTGCGCGATGCTCGGATAGAGCGTTGGGGTTTAGGTCCGGGTGGGCGAGTAGCGCGGCTACCATTTCAACACGAGAATTCTTGGTAGTTATGACGTGGTGCAGAGGGGTTTCTGGGTCGTAGCGATCAGGAGCACAGTTTGGGTCTATATGGGGATGTTGCAATAACGCTTTAAGCGTTCCGATATCTTTCCCTTCGACTGCGTAGTGTAGAGGCGCCCAGCCGCGGCCCGCGCCCTCATTAATATCGCTCGGCTTGACTGTTAACAGATACCTGACAAGCTCCTCATCGCCATATTTGGCAGCGCATGCCAAGGCCGTCATCCCATTGGCATCTTCATATATAGTCAACGCGTTCGGAGTAGCTTTAATGACATCCCGCACGATCTCGACGCTCCCGCCATGCAGGGAAGCCTCGAATATCAACTCGTTTCCCCTATCAACTTCCGGGCTCGTAAAAAGTAGTCTGAAGATCTCAACATGTGCTCTGTGAGCGGCAACCCCTACAGCCGTGCCATTCGGCGAGTTCATGACAGTAGCCTGTGCGTCAAGCTTGACTCTCTTCCACCTGCGAAACTCCTTGACAACCTCCAAGTAGCCTCTCGTGACAGCTATAATAAGAGGCGCACAGTACGCATCACTGGCCAATTGGGGTTTTACTGTTTTATTGGCCAAAAGAGCCCTGACTGGATCGGTATGGCCCCCGGCTGCAGCAAGTTGCAGTGGCGTTTCGCTGTGCTCGTTTATAACATTTGGGATTGCTCCACGCCTAAGCAAAGTCTGAATCACGTCCGCGCGACCTCCCAAGGCAGCGAAATGCAAGGCGGTATCTCGGTCAGGCATGAGTATCATGTTTGCATCCTGCCTGCATTCAATCACGTACTCGACCTCCTCCACCCAGCCCCCATAAGACGCAGCCATTAAGGCCAAGGCGTATTTATCAATGGGGTAACGGCATGACTTCGGCTCGTTAAGAAGCAGCTTCAGATGTTCGAGCTCCCCAAGATAGGCTGCCGCAGTTATCTTCAGGCCATGAACGTCAGGCATCTTGAACTCCAGAGTCTCCTGCTTAACGGTTTCCGAGATGACGTCCAGGATTAAGTCTGTCCTTAAAATACCTGTTACAACGGCCAAGGCACCGTAAGTGTAGACCCGCTGTACAGGAATCTTGTGCATCGCCTCTCTGCGCCGTTTTGCTTCCGACGGAGGATCCTTTGCACCTATCATCGGGAAAGACTCAACAACTTCATCGACCGCCTGGCACATCGTCTTGACAACAGAATAAGCGGCGCTCGAGGAATCCGAGCTTCTCCTCTCCAACAACATCTCAAGGAGTTTGCATCCCATGGCCAAAATTGACGGCGAAGGCGGGTCATCGTATAAAGGCAGGCTACGCCCGATATACCCATCCCGAACCGCAGTGAACAAATTGCCCACGACAAGTTGGCTGAACGTTTCTATCCCTGAAAATTAGAGGGAGAATCAACAGAGTAGAGTAAGTACTCACTATTTACAAATCGGAGGCTCAGGAAGTCGCGGAGATCTTTGAGCATCACCTCTCTAGGTCGGTTCTCATCCTCCACATACTCCTCGTTAAATGGGCCATCCCAACCGTCGTCAAGCCAATCATATTCCCAGTCCGGGGCTGACTCGAAAATTATCTGGGACAAAATCTCGACAGGAAGTATTGGCAGCATGTGGAGTAGCTGTAGGAAAATACAGAAATCGTTAAATGGAGGAAGTTACACTCCATTGAACCAGCAATATCTGGTCCGCGTCACGTGCCTCAGGGGGTGGAAGGCGCGTCCCCCAAATCGGGAATAGTTGCACTGATGCAGACATCTCGGATGACCCAATTTCTTATATTCGGGATATGAAATAGTACACTTTGTCTTGAGATGTAGAAGGTGGTTAGTAAGATGTTAAATCACCAGCTGCTGAAATTCCACCCGTGTTGGCGCTTCCCTTGTTCTATGGTGCTCTTGGCTGGGGATTTACCTTAACCCACCCTTAACCCTAACAAGTTTATACGGTTTCTAGGGTTGGACCAAAAAAATCATGGATCTGAAAATTCACAGCCTGAGAAAATAAGGCCGTCGAAGGCAAAGAATTTTAATATCGCCTAATTGCCGAAATGACCCAAAACCTTAATTCATTTCTAAGATAACCTGGTTATCTTGGCTAGTTTTAAAGGCCTACTACTTCGTATGCCATTTATAGTATAAAGTACTCTACTATACTAGATAGTATAATAGTGTACCTAAGAGCATCTTAAGTGCATATCCTCTAGTAACCCCTATACTTGCTTAGCAAGGGGTTACCTACTTCTTGCATAGGAAATGCCCATTCTCTACCTAGGCATACCTACCACGAGGCATGAAGGATAACCAGGTAGGTAGCTAGGTAGGCTAATAGGGTAGGTTGGCCAGGTATAAAGGTAGCCAGGTAGGCCAGGTATGCCAGGCAAGGTAACATCCCTTGCCGCGAAGATACTACAATACAAAACAATGCAGAAAGCCTGAAAAGGCAAGGGGAAGGTGTAGAATTGAACTTGAGCTATCTTAGAAATGAAATTAGGTTTCCTTTTTCGGGTTATTTGAGCAATTGGGCGATTCTACTAAACAATCAGATATCCAGTGCCCAACTTACCCAGATAGATATGCGTCTTCCATTAAGTTCCTGACCCACCTTCGTTTCTCCCCAACCATCCCTCCAAAACCTCCCTCAACGCCTCAGCATCCCTAAAAATCTCCTCCGCATACGAAATCAAGGGAATCCCGTTTACAGAGTCCATAGCTTCATCCGCACCGTTCACCACAGCAAGGACCTGCTCCCTCCGCGCCCCAAACCTAGTCTCAAGCAAGGCCCTCACCATATCGGGATACCCCATGCGCGCAGCGACGTAGAACGGCGTTTGGCCCTCCCCATTCGTCTCCCAGACGAGGCTTATCAGATCAGGGTCACCAAGGACAAGCGTATGACTTGAGCCGCCGTGCCTGGGCGAGCAGGACGCAGCGTGCGTGAGGGCCGTTTCGCCCTTGTGGCCCCGTGCGTACTTGTCGACATTTGGGTGGGCAAGGATGAGGCTTGCGAGGTCAGGCCGGCCTCCATGGAGCGCGAGCATGAGGGGCGTTGCGCCGGCGTGGTCGCGCATGTTGACGTCTTGGACGGGCATGCGAGGAGCGCTGATACTGTTTGGGGGTTGGTATAAGGACGTTCCAGGAATCAGTTGCGTAGAGAATAGGGTGTATTGGCCTGTTTATGGTAGTTTCATTATAAATTGATCCCTTGGATGTTAGGTCCCGAAAGGTTTTCTCCTCGGTTGCTGGAAGGAGGTTCATGGTTTCCACCGCGTTGTACATGGCAGCCTTCAATAGAGGGGTTGTTCCGCGATATCCTCGTATGTTGACGTTGATGTCTGGAAACCATCATGAGAGCAGAAGGGCTGTCAATGTTTATGGCGTGGTGCAGAGGCGGGTCATTTTCCTCAGGATCAGGATTGTAATTGACATCAGTGCCTGGGTAGTCTAATAGAGCGCGAAGTGTGCCCATTTAGCCCGAGTAAATGGCTTCCTCTAAAGGATGCCTATTCTCGTCGTTGACCTCATTTATATTGACACCGTCCAGTGACAACAGATACTTGACGACCTTGTCGCGGCCCCCACCAGCGGCATACGTTAATGGCGTTTCACCGCTCTCGCATACAACCACTTGAAGGACATTAGAGTTGGTGTCGATTATAAGCTTTACGAGCTCTGGATTTCTGCTATCGATCGCGGCGCCAAGTACTCGCTCATCAAGGCACTCGGTATCTACTCTTGGGTTAGTGAGTAAAATCTGGCAAATATCGAAGGACCCCTCTTGGCCGCTACCTCCAGGGCTATGTCATATAGGCTCGGCGAAGGAGAGGCGTCCACACCCGGGCCTTCATATGAGCGAAAAACGTCAACAACACCCTTGTAACCCTTTCTAACGGCGATGAGAAGTGGAACAATTTCAGGGTCATCAAACCCATTCGGGGTCGACTCTTGGATCGGCCAATAGCGCCCTGACCACGTCTGCAGGACCTCCAGCGGCAGCAAGTTGCAGCGGCGTCTCCGCAAGGTCATTTTGGAAGATTCGGATCGATATTATAGTCAATGAGGAAAGTTAAAAGGTCCGCATGGCCCCCGAGTGCAGCAAAATGTAAAGCGTTATCGTCTTCTAGAGGAAGAGTGAGTCCTCTTGCCAGTCCGCTTGAGCAAAAATTCGACTATGTCCTTTCTGCCTGCGTACGCGGCAGCCATTAGTGGCATGGCATGCTTATCGACATAAGGATCATAGTCTCGACGCATATCCAGGTGATACTTCAAGTGATCGAGCTTCCCCAAATAAGCCGCTGCTGCCATCTCCACGGCCTGCAGGGCAATTATCCTGGCCCATACAGTGTTTTCTGTAACATTCCCAGAGATAGCGTCCATGACCCCGTAAGGGCGAAAGATCTTCGTAAGAGCATTGGCCAATCCATGGCTGTACAGCCTCCTGAGCTCTGAGCGCTCCGACTCTTCGCTGTCGGCCGGTGAGAAGAAGTCCATAATTACATCCAGGGCATCAGTCATTGTCGAAGCTAGAGACCGAGCAGCCTTTGAGAGATTATGATCTCCCCGCTGAAACAACACCTCAAGCATCTTAGCCCCCATCGCCCAACTTGTGCGGCGTGGTAGAGGTAAGCTCTTATTATCGTTTTTAATGTACTAGGGTTTCCTAGACAACCCAGCTCGCCAAGCACCATCGGGTTCTAACACCCAAGCCCTAAAAATACCAAGCGAAAATGGTAACAATTCTGTCAGGACCTTGATATTTCAAGATATTCACAGCACCCCAAAACATACTGAACAAACCTTTCCTAGCGAGGAGACCATGTCATTGATCTTTGTCATTGAGAACCTGCAAGGCGTAAGCAACCGGTACACTCGCAATATCTCCATTGACCTCAGAAAACATACAAGGCCAGCAACATGGGAGTCGAAAAACTGAGAAGCCTTGCCGAGTCAGTAGCGGCATTAATCCTGGTCCTGGAAGAATCATTTGTTGGTCTCTCTGGCCGATGGCATCATTTTAGGGCTAAAAGTTGGAGAATACCCGGTGGTGCTATCAACGCCAGGATTGCGACATTCGGAGTCCCTCCCTATATACTTGAAGCAGGAACATTCTGGCAGTTTGCAATCTGTGTTTCCATATTTTTGAGCTCACGGTACCAGTTCACCATGGTCGAAAGAACCCGAAAATGGTACGACTGGTTCTCGCCAGAGGATACACCCGAAGAGCGCAAACTCATCACAAAGCTGGACCTTCTTATTGTCCCATACGCATTTACAGTCTACTGGGTCAAATACATTGACCAGGGAAACATCAGTACAACCCCCACCCCAACCATTTAACTTCCCCCCACTAACCTCTCTCAAGATAATGCCTTCGTCTCCGGCATGTCCGACGAATTGGGTTTCACCGGCAACGAACTCGTGCAATTCCAAACAATCTTCATAGTCGGAAACGTCGTCGCCTTACTACCATTCATGTATCTCTTTCCGCGCGTCCCAATGCACTATCTCGTTCCGGCGCTGGACCTCCTCTGGGGGATTTTCACCCTCCTCCAATACCGCGCTACCAGCTACGCCGAGATAATGGCATACAGGTTTATGGTATCGATCTTTGAAGCATCTTACTTTCCTGGTGTGCATTTTGTTCTAGGCTCCTGGTACAAATCGAACGAGATCGGCCGTCGCGGAGGCGCGTTCTACGTCGGATTAACACTCGGCTATCTAACCGCAAGTCTACTGCAGAGCGCAACACTGAATAACCTCGATGGCGTACATGGTCTAGCGGGGTGGCGATGGCTCTTTATCGTCAATGCAATCATCACCCTCCCGCTAGCAGTAATAGGCTGCTTCATATACCCCGGCACAATCGACAAACCAAATCGCCTCGTCATCTCAGAGAAAGATCTTCAAATAGCAAGAAAAAGACTGGAAAAGCAAGGCAGCAAAACGCACTCTGCACCTTTCTCGTGGCCCCTTGCAAAGAAAATCTTCGGCACAAAGCGCTTCTGGCTCGTTCTACTTTGGGACAGTCTCTTCTTCAATAGTTCCGCGAATACAGCCTCCTTTCTCCTCTGGCTAAAAAGTCTAAACCGGTACTCTGCCTCCAAACTCAACGAACTAAACGCCATCTCCCCAGCGCTCGGAATATTCTTTATCCTCTTCACGAATTTCTCGACGGATTTATTCCTCCCGCGTGAATGGGCGATTACACTCGCTTCCTCATTCAACTTTACCAGTCTGGTGATACTGAGCATATGGAACGTCCCCGAAGGCGCGAAATGGTTCGCGTATGCCGTGCAATACTCTGCTGTTGCAGTCTCAAGTGTGCTTTACGGGTGGGTGAATGTTATATACCGCGATAACATCGAGGAGCGCGCTGTAGTCCTTGTCCTTATCACGGCCGTGAGCACGAGTTGGACGGCTTGGATCTAGCTATTGACGTATCCGACTGTTGAGGGGCCGCGGTTTGGCAGGGGTTATGTGTTTAGTGCGGTTGTTACGGGGTTGTTGGTGGGGATGACGTTTGTCATTAGGTGGGTTTATGGAACGTATGGGTGAGTTTATTTCGTCTAGATGGTTTGGGCGAGGTGGTGCTGACGACTACTAGCGAGAAAAATCGGTCTTTGAAGGAGAATGGCGATGAATGGGGGGTCCTAACGGCTACCGCGGCGGATGAGCCCGCGGGTGGATTTACTGGGGTGAGCAAGGGAGGCCAGGTTTCTGTAGCGGTGGTCTAGGGCAACTGAGGTGAGAATGACGAGTGATGTCTGGTTATGGTACATCATAGAAATGTCTATACGAACGTATTGGGGCGTCTGGACATATAGGCATGGGCACATCTTCTAGACAGCTATCTAAAGTTGATAGAGACTACAATGAAAAAAATTCGATGCATTATCGTGCTATGTTTACGCAGCAAATCAATATGCTGTCCAGTCTCAACATGAAATCCTGGGAATTCTAGACAAAAACATCCACCACGACGCGCCTCCTTATTTCGCAGAATCCAAATGGATATTATCAGTGCTACTGCCCGGGCACCAGCCAGCGTAGCCTTGGTCCCTAAGAGCACACGTTCAAGCGTACATCCCCGCAATCCCAAAACACTCTATAAATCCATTATTAACTGTAATAGCCGCATCTAGACCAAATATCACAAGTCAGCTCCACACTCTCCAATCCACGGACCTCATTCAAATAACGGGCGAATTCACCAAGATTGAAGTAGTACTCTGATACGTCTTTATTCTTCTTCGGACAATCACACTTAATATTCGCTCCTTCGATGCGGCAGTTCTCGCAGCGGCCGTGGCGACCACATTGGTTTCCGAAAGCGCGGCCACTGTTGGAAAGAAGCAGAGCTTGCACCATCTTGTATAAAAGCAAAATCCCTTGATAGGGGGATAGTTCAGAAGTCAAGAAAGGCGGGGAAGAACATACTGCTTGACCGGAGCAAGCTTGCCGTCATAGTTGCTGAAGCTACTGTTGAGATCGAGTCTGCTGGCTTGCTCGCACCCGGCGTTACCCGTGCACCGTGCTATGAGAGACGCGCAGTCTCTACCGTCTAGGTAGTGCTGGACGCATTTGTTGGTGAATGTCGCGGATGTGATATTGAAGATTCCCAGGAAGAGAATGAGAAGCGAAAGGGTAGAAAGCATGGTTGAAGTTGGAATATGACGAGCAATTGTGGAGAGAAACTTTCAGGTTCAGTCAATGATCGGATGTTGAGGCGACCTTTTAGTCTAGCAGTGTATGTATCTATACATTTGTCGTGAGGTGGTGGTTGCGGTGGTCATTGTTGTATGCGGTATTCTGGTCCTATCTTTGAGGCTGTGAAACATCAAACAGAACGTTTCCAAGTATAGAGTTTTTATCTGCCAACATAGCCAACAATGATCAGAAGCGCCGAGTCGTTTATCAAGCCAAGTCTCTCTGATCAAAATGAGACTTCGCAACCATCAGCTGATGCTGGCAATCTTACTTCTAAATGAGCCTCCAAAACAACAGGTATGTGAATTAGCGGATACCAACAATCGCGGCGGTGTTGTCTCTAAGAAGGACCCATGTTTTCAAGATCAAGGTTTCCAGCAGGAAAATCCCAGATCAATTCATCGAACCAGTTCAGGAAGTCATAGCTGGTCAGGGTCCCAGGTAGCGATGGGATGGCCTCGAGGCTCACCTTCTGTTCTGCGCCGACGGTAATAAGACTACTTTGATTGCCCTGTCCATCTTGATCACTGGTACTAGTAGGTTGCGGGGCTGGAATACCCCTGTTCAACGTGTCATCCAAAATCGCACCAATGACCTTGCTTATCTGTATGCATATTTGAAAGTCCGGTCGATCAGGGAAACGTTTGTGTTCAAAGTATGCCAGCAATACGCTCAAGTCCCGAACAACCTTTGATACTGACGTAGAGATCGCCGGGCGCTCGCCCTTTTGCACGCTTTGGTGAAGCTCGGTGGCGAGTGTACCTGCGCCAGGTAGACCATAGTAAAGAAACTGGTATTGAAGTTAGTTTGACTATCAAGCAAGAACACCATGCGACGTACCATCCATGTATATCTCTCGCGAAGTTCCGGATGGGAATTCTGTTGCTGGATGAAATCGAGTACACCTGAGAGCAGCTTCTGCGATGTGTCCAGGAGAGCTGAACTTGATATTTGGGAGTCCTCCAGCAGCATGCGCTCTAGCAGGAATCCACTGTATAGATAGATAAGATGCACCACTAGAAGAGCGACACATAGGTGAGGACTTGAGTCCGCCCAAACGCCGCCATGGTATCGATATTGCTTGGGTATCTTATCGAAGAAATCGCGGTACTCTTGGTACAAGTCTCTAAACATGGTTAGACTTGTTAACAATCGAATTGACATGCACAAACCGAAGCTCTGTCGAGAACGAACCCGTTCTGTTTCCCTGAGACAGTCGCAGCACCTTTTCCTGGAGCAACCCGTGCTGATAGCGCAGTCGGATCAAACTGGACTGTCTGATGCCTCGGTTCTTTCCAGTCGTACATTTCCATCCATTTTCATCGAGCTGGTCGAAGATCTTCCGTAGTTGTTCATTGTCGAGGAGAACCTCTTCATCGTCCAAGTCGGATGGCAGTGCCATGTCGCAGAACCTGCTGTCGATCCTGGGCGGACGTCCAAATAATGTGGCAGCAGCCTTGTCTCGGGAAACTGCAGCCGCAAAAATCCTTCTTCGACTCTCCAAGATGAAGAAGGGAACATTAGGCGGGGAGGTTGTCAGCCGGTGAAAGCCCATCACAAAGAGCTCCGTAACAGACTCGTTGAATACTTGATAAACAGCCTCATCTATTCGAGTCAGCCTCATAACCAAGGACCGGGATAGCAGACATACTGGCATTACCGAGAAGTACCGATGAGAGGTGCAAATTGATGTATCGAGCCCAGGTCGTTAGTTCATTGACCTGATTATAAGAGTCGCAAATTTGTAAGGAGATTCGAGCAGCGGCGTACATTTCCATGCCAAAGGTCATGTCATCAAATGTTGGCCTTGTGTCAGTGTAGAAGCACGCAACGCCCGCAAGGACAAACATAAGACCAATAAATTCCATTCGTACATTCACACCGGTGAATGAGCTCAGGAAATCCTCTTTTGAGGTGTTGGAATCCATGGCCGGCATTGACCTGCGCAGGTTTCCTTTCGCTTTCTCCATGCTATGGCAGATATTTGAATCACAGTCGTCTTTTTTGAGCCCTCGTAGGAAGCCTGTCACAGGCCCAACAATTAGTGGTCTCGGTATAACCGAAAAATGGGTTCCATTGTAGTATTCAAGCGTCATCGATTGTATTTCTTCCGACACCGACGCTAGACTTTTCAGCGAATGCTCCACGACTCTGAACTGAGACGATAAGGCATCCGGATGCAATGCAGGTCGCCTGGGCATCACAGGAAGAGGGCTCGAACACAGTGAAAGGGTACTGAAGAAGCCCAGGTACCCGGAAGGACTGTCAGAGGTTAAACTGGCTTGCTCGGGTTTCTGCTGAGAACGAGCAGGTGCTTTCTTCCTTGATTTTTGAACTCTCGGTTTTGTTGAGCTTGGTGGCCGGAACTCACTAATTTTTCGAGTCATCGGAGCCGGATGATAAAAACACTATTCGATCAGCCTTCATTAAATTTGGTGGGTGTTGGACCTTGTACCTGGCCAGCTACAGCGCGATCCCGACACCGACTACAGACCGGTTTCTGGTGGTCACAGCGAACCTTGGAGAGACGGCAAGGCTCGCAGGATGTAGCCTGTCCGTTCCGACGATACATTTTTGATGTTCGTCAGATTACAGAGAACGTGGATAAGGAACGAAGGAGGAAACAGCCAACCCCCCTCTAAACGCACGTGACTTACTCCGATCGGAGCTCACCTTCCTAACCGGGTGATTCTACTCCGGGTCGGGGTACTATAGTGCATCCAGGCGAATGTACGTTCTCATACATTACTCATGCCTTGTAGTTACTTAATAGATATCAGTTGGTTCTGCTGTAAGCATTATCAAGTTGAGGTTATCGTCTACTTCGTGCGCTCCAGAACAACCCTCCAAATCTCATCAAGGGGCCCCTCCAAACTGACCAGCAACCGAGATTGTCACCCTAATCCTTGACTATGTCTGCTACTCCTGCGCTACTTTTCCGAGTGAGCTCTAGGCTCTAGTCGAGTTCAACGTGTTGGACGATCTCACCTTAACACGAGCACAGCCGCGTCCATACTCAGGTGGTTGACTTCTTCCATGTCAAGAACCCCGGCTATCTTGCCAACTTCTGTGGTCCTAACTTCACCTCTATCCTGGTGATCCTCGCTAATTGCAAAAGAAACGATTCCTTTCTCTCCGGGCGATAAAGGTAAGACACCTAGAACCCTGCCAACGACCGATTCATACAACCTCGTAACATCTCCGATATGCACATAAGCCTTGGGCACCCTACTACCGTCAGCTAGACAAACCTGTTCCCTCCGTTTATCCTCTTCACGAGAATCAGAATCCTTCCCAGAACAATCGAAGTAGACCCATCAGAGTCCGAAAAGCATTGAGTGACAGCTGCTGTTTGTTTTAACACGGGTCTTCATCTAGGCCATGTTCCTAGACTGGTTTATCTCAGAATTTTGGTCCTCATTTAATGCTGACCATCGTCTCTCCAGGTTTCTTAGAATTTAGGAATGGTATTATGAATAAATCCTGAAACCCCCGCTCCGCCGCGTAGGATGACGGAGTCCATCGGCGGAATATGCATTCCGCCGCAGCAAAATCCCCACATCTCTAAGCAGAACCCTGGGTATAAAAGACGTCACCATCCAGCTTTCAAAACTCACAAAACCACCAATTCATTTAATCAAAACACTACAGTATGTCACATCTGCAATACTTCTCCTACCCCGGCGTCGGCGAGCGAAACCGCCACAACTTCCGCTACAGCCAGGCCGTGCGTATTGGTGATCGCATTGAATGTGCCGGACAGGGTAAGACCTTGACCTGCGTAAATCACCGTTCTACCCAATACTAAATATCGCTTAGGAGGATGGAACCGCGAAACAGGCGAATTCCACCGCGAAATCAACGCGCAAATCGACCAGGCGTTCGAGAACGTCGAGGCCAATCTCAAGCATGCTGGCGGACAGGGCTGGAACCAGGTCTTCCGCGTGAACAGCTATCATGTCCCCATTAACAATGAGGCTCTTGATGCGATGGTTCGGAACTTCAAGAAGTATATGCCTGACCATAATCCGATTTGGACTTGTGTTGGTGTTACCCGTTTGGGGGAGGATGATATGAGGGTTGAGATTGAGGTTGTTGCACATGTTCCGAATTAGGTCTTCAAGTCATATAAATGTTACTTGCTGCTGAGCGCGAGTTTCGTTAGGGTCTATGGTCGTATTGTTGGCTGTAACGGGAGCGCGAAAAGATCAGAGGCCAGTAGTTCTCGTGAGGTTGTATGCTTGGTACAGTACAAAAATAAGATCTGGTATATGGCTCTTTGTGCCTTTCTTGCTGTGCAATAATTCTCTACTGATGATTTAGTTGCAATCTAATATATCTCAGCTCAGTAACAATATACTACTCATTGGCGTATAGCCTTTTTGAATCCAGGGAGGACGTTGTTGATGCCAATGAGCGTGTTTTGGTGGAGATGCTGATAGAAGACGTGGCCATATAAGCAAGCTGGAAAATTTGTGGCTCGTAATAGCGCTGTAGCATACAATCACACCCAGTAAACCCAACGGATCAAGATTTTGATATCGATATAGGGTCTCAAGTTGTGGGTGGAATACTGAATGGCGTTCTCCCATCTTACTAAGAATAGATATTCCAATGAAACAAGACATCAATCTCTAGGGCCAGATAGAGTCCAGACATTCTAGGCTCAGAAAGCTAGATCTGACGGGATGATCAGCTCAAAGGCCGAACTGCCCTCGTGCATTTGCGCCACTATAGCTGCATTTCGATCATCCTTTCCCTATGAACGGACGTTCACCGGGTAGCTAGGAATCAGTCTTAACTTTAAACGGTAATCACTCTTCAAGCGAGCGATGTTCGACTAATATGGCTTATTGCGTCTTCAATTTGAGTCTTCCTGTACGAGGATTCGCCCTGAAGTACTAGCAAGGAGGTCTATTGCACAGCAGACGATGGGACATGGGCCACCTCAAACTGCACCACCTTCTCATCTGTCAGAGGGGCGTCAAGGAGGGCAACAGAGTGATCTAGAATAGGTAGTGACAACCGAGAGCCCGAGCAGAGAATACGGTATGTGATTCTTTCAGCAACACGGGATGGATAATGGAAAGGAGCAAGTTTCAAGCCTCCGGCCCTAAACGTCCAATGGCAGCAAAGCCTTTATAATCGACGATGGGATGCTGGACGAGAAAGTAGACAGGTAATGAAGCATAGAAGAAGAAAGCATGCTCACGCGGATATCTGCCGTGGGATACTGTTTAGCGAAAGGGGCGGATCAAGACGAGAAAAAGCCACCATCTCGCGCCCGACGTTGAATCAAGCAATAATATCATGCTTCTTATTCGTTCTTGTGCATGTAAGGCTTCTTTCTTGCATTAGCCCTGCGTCCAAGATTCCAATCATGCCACGGGAGTATGGCATTGAACTGTCACGCGCTCCGGAATCCGCCCCCTTATGCGGGAGGAGCATGAGCTGTCCACTTGGATGTGTCCTTACACCACGCATCTTGCTACAGGGTAGGTTTATCTACTCTGAAGCGCTTTATTCTAACAGCCAGCCTCTATATACCACCACCATCAGCCAGAAAATATAGAGGATATAGCGGTCACTCCAGCGGGGATCAGGTCATGTACGGTGAGACCACAAGCGGATAGACCCGCCACGAAAAAAAACTCTGCCCGACAACGGGGAAGACATGACTCGTTATCTGATTTTATCTGATTTGCCACCAAAAGCCACCAAAGCCACCAACACGAGCCTCTAGCGGTGTGTTACTCAATAATTATTAACAAATTCCCCGGTCGTGTTGAACCCCCGATCGAAGTGGGCGTTCTCAGCGGAGAATATGCGGTGCGGCGCCGAGCATCCACCCCCATGCCGGCGTGCGCCCTAGAGCCAGCCTGGGGCCAGGGATGAAGCGCCAGGGCTGGAGCCTGGATCACGATGCACGACAGACACAGACACACGGAGTAGTCTACCACGATCAGATAAAATATCCGATCGCGTTAGCAAACAAAGTTCAACAGCTGAAAATATCAGTACGCGCGTCACCCGCAAAATCCCACGCGAGACGAAAACTGAAAAGCTGCTACAGTGCCGATCTCGGAGGGACTCCCCACGCTCGAGTTCGAACAGAATGTGCGAGCGGCAAAGCAGGGTCGCATTGTTAGCGGTGTAAAGCAGCTGTAAGCGTGTAATAGCGTAATTAATTCTCGGAAACACCGGGTCAGGGGTCTGGTGATTGCTGCATTGCGAGATGATGTGGATCTTATCCATCTTATCCATCTGATCTAATCTGATCTGCTCCGACGATGTGGCCTCGCTAATGGTGTTATGGAACCAGACCCTGAGCTACTCTGGGCATGATGATATCTGAAATCAGTTATATTCTCATGATGATAGAATACATACTGACTGATCATAGTGGAATACTTCTTCCCTCCGCGCTGCGCGGGTGAAAACCACACTGGACCGTCTGCCCAGAAATCATGGCCCACACAGTGGAACCGCGCCTTGGGCAGTTAGACAGTCAGTTCACTTGGCTGCTCGGCGCTCGCACAAGCTTGCAGCTAGCCGTAATAATTCTGATGCTTGTATCGTAAGCGCAGCGCCATTTTCTCTTAAATCTGCCACCCCTGCACCTGAGTTTCCTGTCTTGCCATCCGGGGTCTCCGTTTCGCTGCTTGGACTGGAACACTTATTTAATCCAGCCCCTTGCGTCTTCAAGGGTCTGAGACTCTGAAGTTGCCCGCTCAGCACCTTTTCGATTGCCATCTTCCACCATGGCTATTCGAGACAGATTCCATCGCATTGTTGGCAATAAGGCTGCCAGCGGTGTTGAAACACCGTCTGTCGACGATCCTGTCGCTCTTCAGGTGAGGGCTGACGATAAGGAAGCCGCCCATGTTCCCGAGAATCCTGAAGGGTCGACCGGCCCAGACGACAAGCCCGCCGAGGAGGCCCAGACTGGTGTCAAGAAAATCGAAGCTGTCACCATATCATGGTCCAAGAAATCAGTATACATCATTCTGTGCCTGTATGTTCTCTCGCTCCACTTGCATTCGTTAGCATAACAGATCACTAATTTTGCCATAGGATTTGGCTCGTCACTCTTGTCAATAACATGCGAAGCTCAGTCGTCAACAGTCTGACGCCATACGCAACGAGTTCGTTCCTGGGTCACTCCCTGCTGACAGTCATCAATGTTGTGGCCGGATCTATGGCTGGTGCTGTCTACATTCCCATGGCAAAGGCATTGGATCTCTGGGGTCGTGCGGAAGGTTTCCTCCTCATGCTGGGATTCTGTCTGATCGGTTTGATCATCCTCGCTTCATCACACAACCTCCCGACCTACTGCGCCGGCCAAGTATTCTACGAAGTCGGATTCGGAGGTCTCAGCTACAGTTGGGATGTGCTTTCAGCAGATGTAACGAACCTGAGGAATCGAGGTCTCGCTTTCGCATTCACTTCCTCACCCGCGCTGATCTCGGCGTTCGCTGGCTCCAAGGCTGCCCAGGATTTCTTGGACCATGTTAGCTGGCGATGGGGATACGGCGTTTGGGCTATTATCCTGCCCTTCTTCGCTATCCCTATCTACCTCATGCTGGCCTATAACCTGCGCAAGGCGGAAAAGGAGGGCGTCGTCGTCAAAGAGAAGAAAAAGCGGGACTTTAGCCTGCAGAGCATCGGCTCGACAATCTGGTGGGCTATTATCGAGTTTGACCGTGAGTGTCCCATATACAATTCCTGATTCTCATACTAATAGGCATAGTGGTCGGCGTCGTCCTCTTCGCCGGCGGAATGGTCGTCTTCCTCCTCCCCTTCACACTCGCAAGCACAGCCCCGCAAGGCTGGCGCTCCGGCTACATCATCGCAATGATAATAGTCGGCTTCTTCCTCTTCGTCTTCTTCGCCCTATACGAAATCTACCTCGCGCCCGTCCCCTTCCTGAACGTCGAACACCTTACCGATCGGACCGTTCTCGGCGCATGTCTGCTAGACATGACCTACCAAGTCTCGTACTATTGCTACGCGTCCTACCTAACTTCCTTCCTGCAAGTCGTGTACCGGCTTGACGTCGCGACAGCTGGTTATGTCAGCAATACATTCAGCGTCGTCTCCTTCGTCTTCCTCTTCCTCTGCGGCTGGCTGATTCGCATTACCGGGCGCTTCAAGTGGATCCTCTGGATCTGTGTACCGATGTACATCTTCGGCATCGGCCTCATGATTCACTTTAGACAGCCGGGCGGGTATATTGGGTACATCGTGATGTGCGAGGTCTTCTTCAGCGTCGCAGGCAGCGTATTCATTCTATGCTGCCAGCTTGCCGTGCTAGCAACAGTCGACCACCAACATATCGCCGCCGTGTTGTCCTTACTCTTCGTAATGGGTTCCATTGGCTCTTCCATCGGAAGCGCGATCTCCGGCGCGATTTGGACGAATACATTCGTTGCGCAGTTAAGCAAGAACCTCCCTGCTTCTGCGATGTCTAATTTCGCGTATATTAGCTCGGATCTCGCTACGCAATTGACCTATCCTGTCGGCAGTGAAGTGCGCACTGTGCTTGAGGATGCGTACGGGTATGCGCAGGTGCGCATGCTTGCTGCGGGCACGGCGATTATGGTATTGGGATTCATCTGGGTTGCGATGATGCGCAATATCAATGTTAAGAATATGACGCAGACGAAGGGGAATGTGCTTTAGTTAGAGAGATGTTGGATTTGGTTTTGTTGTGTTTGGGATAGGGTCTTGTGGATACGACGGACTCAGGGTGCTGTGGAGGATTTAACATGTGTGTTGTGGATATCTACAGGACGGTGCAAAGACTAATGCAGGGATGGAAAACAACGCGTTAGAATAGACGGGAATGGGATCTTTTGCCTTGCAGGAACTGTTTGCCATCGATTAGATGCTATCTTCCCAACGTTCACTTGTTTCAAGAGCAGACACAAATCCTATTGTAGAATGCCGATATCGCGTTCCAAACGTCAGTTTCATAGCTCAAAGCGCGCCAAGAAGATAGCGTCGAGAAAGCTTTTTTCCAATGCGGCAGGATTGCCGAGCGCACGCGGCAAGGCAAGCTCATGTTTGTTTTGTTTGAAAGTTTCTGGTCATGCGCGTTCGAATCGCCCGCTTGTCATGTTTTTTCTTGACCTCGTTCAAAGACTACTTTACTACGTTCAAGTATCCCATTCTAGGTTCATTTGCTGTATGTCTCCCTTCTTTTCTTCTCATTAACACTCAGTGAATCCTTATTTGCGCCGTCTTGCCTCGCTCAGAAGATATGAAAGCGTTGTTCTTGCTGCCTTTTGTGAATATATATATATATATATCTGCGGTCCCGTTAGCCGGCTCCTCCGCAAAGACTGCAGTCCGCATGCCTACCCAAAAGTGAAAATCATATTTTGCCTCTCATAGTATGTAGCTAGCAGTTTGATCATAGCAGAACAGCCCAGGACGCTTTATATATCTCCATGTGATGCGTGCGAGACTTACACGGGGTTGTATAGTCCAGTCTTCGCATCTGAGCGCGCCCGCCAAGCCAATCTATATCCCTGCGCTTCTGATAAACCAAATAGCCAGATGACCCAAGGATGCGGGGAAAAGATGATAACAACACCTCAACCCACATCACATCCCTCTTATCTCCAGAGCCCCTTCGCCTTCTCCCTTTCTGGACAACAACGGTACGATGGCCCTTCGGCCCGACGCATCTGACTCAACCTCAACAACGATAGGCTCACTACCACCGACTCGCGATCATATACTCCAACGGGTATGAACATAACCGATCCTTGAAACATCTAGAACGAGCTCATACTAACAATTTTCACGTCAAGGCCAGGTTTGACCCTTATTGGTTGAAACCACCGACTCGGCGATTTGCATGCAGGGTTCGGGGCTCGGGTGGCCCGTGCGGGCCGGGGCTTTAAATAGTATATACTTTGGTGATGGTTACACGGGATAACTCAAAGTATACCTCACTAGCATTTACTATTGAAGGAGGAAGAACGGTTTTCGAGATGGGTCATACGAGAGCTTTGCTTGCGGCTTTAATCATTTTCGCTGTGCTAGTCAGATGGATGGTTTTGAAGTTTAAGGAGCGCAGGGTGACGAGGGGAGGGGGCCATAAGGGTACGTACAATGGCACTCGCGTTGAACCTCTGAGACGAGCGTAAGACGAGACTGATGACCTTCTTACCGGACACAGAAAAAATCCCCGAGCTCGATCTATCAAGCATAAAACCACTCCCTTTAACATTCGACTGGCGAACATAAGAACCAACACCATACCGGCCATGGAATAATGGACCTTATCACCTTACTATGGGTACTTACAGTCCATCATAATACTCTCTGCCCCAAAACAGTGTCTCATAAATGTTTACCTGCAGGAATCAAAAACACCACCCTAGAGAACTGGATCGAGCTCGATAACACCTATCTCACAAAACACCATCTCAAGAAAAAACTCTTCACCCAGAACCGCACCGAAGTCCTCGCCCATCTCCCTGGAATTGACGAAGGCCTCTTCGAGGGACTGGATTTACTTAAGGAGACCCTTGTCAGACGGTACCCCTCCATGTTCCGCCTCCAGAACGGGGAAAAGGATATAATCGAGAATCTTGTCACAGGGGATATTTGGGATCTTAATCCTGAGGCTAGTACGTGGGAGAAGTATCATCCGTTTGAGGTAATGAGTTTATTGGCGACGGAGGATTTCTTTATCCTTTATGCGGATGAGAAGACCGGTGAGACGAGTTTGAGGGGGGCGGGGGTTTGTTTTCCTGGTACGGTTTGGACCTATACCTCCATCCACCCCTCACCTTTATTGTTTATGCGAGTGACTGACTTTTCATGTTGTTGCAACAGCCGGCTGGAAAATCGAAACCCGCATCGGCAAAACCCTCTTCGGCATCCACGCCGGCCGAGTCCCAACCTACGAAACCCGCCTCGCCAAATCAATGGACAGATTCTTCCAGCGCCTAACACCCGGCCCCTTAATCTGTCGGTATAACCACGCGATCGACGATTCAGACGAGCTCTTCCACCGACACAGTCATCACAACCTTAAACTTGATGAAGCGAAGAAGCCTGAGTTGAAGGATTTACATTTACGCGTTGAAAGACAGGTTCTGCAGCGCCTGCCAAGGAGTAAGGCTCTCCTCTTTACAATAAGAACTTATGTTACTCCCATTACGGAGGTTACAAGGGATAGGGAGGTTGCTGAGGCGTTGAGGAGCAGCGTGAGGAGTTATAGTGAGGATGTTGCAAGGTATAAGAACCGGGGACTTTGGGAGGGGACGTTGATGGGGCATTTGGAGGAGGTTTTGGGGGAGGAATGAGGTTTTTTCTCCAAGCATATTGAACTTTAACAGGGAGACGCACCGGCGGGGATGAACGTTTGAATTGAAGCACTTGGTTACAAGCGAGATGAGAATGGAGCATCTAAATAAGCAAAGGAATAGGTACCGGGTTCTTGATAGACTAGTGATCAAGCAGCGCCATTCCGACCTCGTAACAACCTTAAGACAAACCGCCCGCAACCCCACAGCCCCTAACGTCTGGGGCACTGCAACTACATCGCAAAATCCGTTATCCGGTCGTTCCGGGCCGTGGCGCGGACTGCGGAGGGAGCCGTATCCGTTGACGGAACCGGCTTCGTAGTGTTGCGGACATCTGGGGTCAGGATTGGCATCAACCCTCTCGCTGTCAGTGTTACTGAAGCCTCGCCATTGGCTATGCGCTACGAGCTTCGGCCTATAATATAGATACAACTATCGCTATTTGTGTCTTCCATTCACAAAGATACTCAATGTTAGTATTGGTGGACAAGTAGAGTCTAAATGCAGTAATACATTGGGATTTTATAATACATCAGTTATTCTGCGCACTCGCTGGTGGTTCATCCGTCTCATCCTCATGTTCCTCATGCGCCTCTCGTGCCGGACCAGAATAAGGAGCAAACTTGCTCTTCATCCTCAGCCTGTCACCATAAAGCCAAAACGCCACTGGAATAGGAACAAGGCAAGCAGCAACGCAACCAAGCAGAGTCGAAGCCCATTGCACACCCATATTCTCAAACATTTGGCGCGAGAAGAGCGGGAACGCTGCGGCGACGAGGGAGCGGCAGAAGGTGTTTGCGGCGATGGCGGAGGCAGCGCTTGACATGGTTAGTTAGATGGTGCTTGGTAGGAGGAATAAGGGGAATAGGGTCCACTCACAACATGAGATAGGTATCAATCAGGTAGTTGAATAGCTGGATGAAGATGACTAGGAGACCGAAGCCAGTGAAGAGGCCACTTAGTGTTGGCACAATCCAATGCACCGTCCCTGAGAATCCAGTCCATCCGAACCAGAAAAGACCTGCGGCGAATAGGAAACCACCGAGGACCACAGGGGGGCAGCGCCATTCTGGTACTGGTACACCGTCGTTCTTGTCTAGCTTCTTGTTATATCCTCTGCTGTCAAAAATGATGTACGCCGCAGCAATGAGCAGGCCAGCTACCATGCCAAACAAGGGTAGGCCGCCGACACCGGGATTCATGCCATAGGTCCCCTGGAAAACAACTGTATATGCTGTCAAGAAACAGTACAGAAGGCCATAGATGAAACTCAGATATATCGTCACAGCAAGGATCAAAGGCTCACCGAAGAGCATTTGAAGCGGACGAGAGAAGTTCTTCACCACCAGCTCTCTGAAATCAACCTCGATCTCTTCCTGCTTCGCGTGGATTCCCCAATTCTTCGTGCGGCGGCGAAGCTCAGATGCTTTCGCAACAAGAATAATGGGTGGGTAAGACTCTTTAAGAAAGAGTAGGTTCATGACAAAGGCAGCGTAGCCCATGAACGCTGGGATGTAGGCCGTCCAGCGCCAGCCCAGGTAGGACATGTTAATGAACCCTCCAATGAAGGGAGCAAGAAGAGGTCCTAGGAAAACAGTACCAGAGAAACAAGCAATTGCAGCACCGCGGGTGCGATTGCTGTAGATTTCGGCAAATACTGCAGCAACGACTGCAAGGGGCGCACTACCGAAAATACCGCAGAAGAATCGGCAGATCATTAAGGTCTGGATATCTTTGGAAACGGCCACTGCTGTATTGAAAATAGCAAAGCCGAACATACCAAGGATGATACCGGGGCGACGGCCATTGAGCTCGGAAAGAGGCGCCCAGATCAGCGGACCGGAGGCATAACCGGCGATGTACATGGTACTGGAGAGGACAGAGACCTCCAGGCCGACGCCGAAATATGTTGACACATTCTGCGACGAAGCACTGAAAATGGCAGAATCAAAAGTAGAGCAGATACTTGTAAATGCAAGCATTGCGCTAATGTATATTCTGAACGGGTCAGTATGCCTAGTACTATAGTAAGTTGGGACCAACCTACTTTCTCTTCAATGGCCAGTTCTGGGGATACAAAGGATCATCAGGCCCATCGAATCCAACAACAAAGTCTTCGCGGTTTGGTAGCTGAGGTGGATAAGGCTTGCCCTCTGCAAATGGAGGCAGTGGAAGCTTCGATGATCGCGAGGTGAGGCTTTCACCAACAGTCATAGAGTGTTGACGCCGTAGCGTTTCGATCCGACTTAGCGAAGGCGAGTTGCCTGTTCTCTGTCGCTCCAAGTCCACCTCGGTGTTGCGTGACTGCAACCTGCCGAATTGAGGATCATAGTCAATAGAGCTGCTGGAGCCCGAGGCGGACTCCATACTGTCTGAGGACCTGCGACTAAGGCCCTCAGCATCTTTTTCATGGTGCTCTCCGCTGACGCTCATGGTGCCAGTGTGACGATGATGATTTTTCGGACCGGTTTGTATGGCGCATGTTATAAGGGGCTGTCGTCAGGAGGTAAGAAAATTTGGGCGAAAGTTGCCTCAGAGACTCCGAGTTAACCGTGCAGACCCACTATCAACGGCTACGAGATCGTCTCATAACTGCCGATGACAGCCACATGATTGTTGATTTGTTATACAGACAAAAATATTAGATTTTATTCTAAACTCAGAAAGCGACCTGTTGCTTTTCCTTTCCATTTTTTGTGATAAAAAATGACGTATATGTTCTTCCGTCAAGGTAGCTAAAGAGTACAGGCAGTCGTTATGTCATTATGTCATGGTTCCATAAATTGTTTATGCCAAGTGGATTCTGGATTATAAATGCCATGGAACCTCGAGTTTTGGTTCAGCAACCTGGATGGAAGCTTCAAAGAGCTGGAATATCATGCATATTCCCCTTTCACGTAGAGATATCTCAAAAACCTCTGTGACATGTGCCAGTGCCCAAACATCGCCGGGCAAAGGATTAAACTCACACCGTAGCTTCGGCAGGGAACCCACTTGGGGGCGAGCCGGCGCACACCACTCTAAATAGCCGGCACCGACAGAGCAGGATCCGGGTGGTGCCAGTAACAGTAGCGCATGGATCGTATACCGCTTTGGCAGAGGCATCTGCGAGTCAACCGGTCATTATCGATATTCAGCCTTATAAGGATAACAAGCTCTGGAGAAACTTTCTAAACAGGAGGACAACGAGCTATTTCGCCGGTCCGCCAGTCATAGCGCGGAACTGTTCAGGAACCATACAGTGTACAACCCACTGATTATTCATAGCCCTGATTGCCGTTGTTCTAACCATAGTGCTTGCTTTGAATCAGAAATTGATCGCCGAGATGCCAATGTTGAGATGGAATTGCGGCCCCAACAGGATCTGCGATTCTTGCAATGTACATTCTAAGGATCTGGGTTATTTGCTCGCTATTGGCCATAATCACGGGATCCGACAGACAGATAAACTTGCCAATCCTTCAAGGGATCTCTGCTCTCCACTCTTTGCAGCTGTTATCACCCAGCCGCAAATCTAATGATTGTGATCTGCAAAACATCGAATCTCGCCTAGCCCTATCTATACACCTTTTTGACTTATGCTCTTATCCCAGATTGCGATACGGCGAAGCCCTCACCTCTCGCCCTCACCTCCCACGTTGTGTGGCCACCGTACCCCGGACTGAAGGATTAACCTCCCTCCTTGCAATACCGTTCAATACAACTGTGTGACATAATTTATGGCTTCCGCTCCAAGCATTGCAAGACGGGCTCTTATATTACAAACCGGGGTTGGATGCGAATCATTCGGCGTTTTATTTTTGCAAATAACACTGTAAATGGTCATTAGGGAGGAGACGAAGCTTGAATCTTTGCTCTAAGCCTCCACGGCAAATGGTTTTTTTTCATGGAGAATGTTATCATAAAGGAATAAAAGCAAGTAGAGATGCGTCGACTTACGTAAACTGGTCGTTCAACGGCTTCGGACTCTTGGGACGGTTGCCGCCTAGGCTTCTTCCTCCTTCATATTTCATAACCTTATCCGTGCTTGGTCAAAATATCTTCGATAGCAGCATAGTATATCTGAAATATAGATTAGAAACCTTATCTTGACGTGATTAGCTTGCCATCTTTCATGACAAGAAGCAGTTATAGACAAATAGCAGTCGGCGCAGAGCGCCTGGGCTTCAGACAGTTGTTGAAGTCTCAGTGAAAAGGGATAATTACTCCTGTCTCACAAGTCCGTAACAAACACCTGATTGAGCAACAGAAGCCAAGATGACCCGGCATCATCGGCCCGCCGCAGAAGAATCCAGACAAATTCCGGCCCGTGGCGCGGAATGCGGAGGGAGCCGCATCCGGGGAAGACCTAGAACTCCGGGTCAAAAGACACCGGTCTCCCGTCAGACTTAAGCTTCTCATTGTGCCGCGGAGCCTGCGGGTCTTGGATCCCGATTGCGGGAGCTATAACGCCAGATTGTGGCTCTGGTCATGTTGGTTGTTCAGCTTCGAGTGTCTCTCGTCAGCCATGAACCTTAAATTGATACCCGAGCTACGGATGATGACCGGAGATGAAATTCCATCGACTGACTGCTGCAACGTTATTGGATGGATGTAATGCAGGCAGTGGAGGTCGTATTAAAGGGTTTAAACTTCTAGGGTGCTTTGTCTCCTTATAAACACCATTAAAGGGCCCCGTCGCGCAGAGAAGCATAAGCTGCGGAGTTCTCGAGGGCATATCACGTTCACACCTTACCTTTTCCAGCTTCAGTTCAATTTGTTCTTTATTAAACAATAATGGCTTCTCTACCCTTCTCTCTACCATCCCTTACCGGCAAGGTCTATCTAGTTACAGGCGGAAACACCGGCGTCGGATATCACACCGTCGAAGAACTCGCTAAAAAGGGCGCCCGCGTCTACATCGGCGCGCGATCCCCAGAAAAAGCCGAATCCGCAATCACACAAATCAAGTCCGAATATGCAGATGCCGACCTGCACACCCTCCAGATAGATCTTATGGACCTCCAATCAGTGAACAGCGCCGCGAAGCAGTTCAAAGACAGAGAAACCGAGTTGCACGGTCTCATCAACAGTGCCGGGATAATGGCTACGCCATTCGCACTTTCATCCGACGGGCATGAAGCGCAGTGGCAGACGAATTATCTCAGTCATTGGCTTTTGACATGGCATTTGCTTGACACCCTCTCAGCAACAGCTAGGGAAGAAATCTCCGTCCCCGGGACAGTCCGAATCGTCAACGTAACAAGCGACGGGCACCAATTTGCCCCCAAGGCAGGCATCGACTTTACCGACCTGAAGCAGGAAAAGGGCGGGATCTGGTCTCGGTACGGGATGAGTAAACTGGGGAACATCTTACACGCAAAACAGCTCAATAAGCTTTACGGTCCGGCCGGATCAGAGGCCGAAAGTAAGGGACCTATCTGGATAGCAGCCGTACACCCAGGACACCTTGATACAAATCTTAATCGACAGACGGCGCTACCGAAGTGCTTCAACACGGTACTCAAGGCTGTGGGTGCATACTCGCATGCAAGGGAGGGGGCGTATAATTCGCTTTTTGCGGTTGCGTCGATGGAGTTCAGGGAGAGTGATAGTGGGGGGTATTTTGTGCCAGGGCAGAAGAGGAAGACGCCTAGTAAGGCTGCGATGGATATGGAGCTTGCGCGGAGGTTGTGGGAGTGGACGGAAAGGGAGATGAGGGATAGGGGCTTTCTTGAATAGGACGGCACAGGATATGCTTACATTCCATCTAAGTAGTCAGGTATTATAGTCTATCTCAGCCATCCGTTTCTGCAATCTGTTGTTTCAGCATGTATACCAACCAGTCAAAGCCGTAAGCCAGCCACCCACCTAAGACCTAGGCGCATTAACTTTCCCTCTGAAACGAAGCTGCGTGGTCTGCAAAGGTTAGCCCTCTCCTTGAGAAATATTATGCCGCTCAGCGACCAGAGTAAGCCAACGATCTCCGTCGCGTGGTGATATCTTATGAGCGGCAGAGGTGGCTTCTTATTGGTGGATACCAGCTGAGTGACTAATTGATATAAAAATGAATGAATATTGAAGGTCTTGCTCTTCTAATTACAGTCTATATAGAGCTTAAGTATCTGGCCAGAGGCCTTATTTAACCCTAAAGAAGAGGGGTAATATAATATTATATATCCTTCTGAAACAACAGGCCACATCAGTGATATGTAGATTAACTGAATGAGGAAGGCAATGTCTGATTGGCTTAGATAAGCAATCCAAGTCCACCTTGGTTAACACACCCCCTCAGCGCCTTGGGAGTTCTAGTTCCCTTCCTGGGTTAAGATGAGGTTCTTCACGTTGATTAGATTAAGCATTGTGACGAATTCCTGGTGTTTCTGCCTTGGGAGCGCCTTGGTAAGGCTGTTAGCAGCCATGTGGTTTATTAGTATTTATTTAATATTTAATTAACTATTTTAAACTTCTTATTAAAGCCATAAGCGGTATATATTAACATGGCGTAATTTAGAATATTACTTAATATCTTGAGAAGTAAGAAGTTTAATAGTTTACTAGTTATTATAGTATACTATTATTTCATGCTTGGGATTAAATCCTATGGTATTAAATACTCTCCTCTACTAATAGGTTACTTTTATAATGTTTATTAAAGCAAGATATTTAGCTTTGGTAGTAAAGGTTATAACTACATGTTACTTGCCTGACTTTTATTTAATTAGTTTATTATATAGTCCACAAAGGTACCCTGCTAAACTATGTTAATCAGGCCAATTTATAAAGGCCATATTAAAGGCTATTATAACCACTTCCTTGTTACTAGTATTGCCTAAGTATTTAATTACTAGAAAGCATGTGGCATAAAGGTATGTAATAAATCTATTTACTGCCTACAGGTATTCTAGCAACAGGTTCTTTAAGGCTTTAAATAATTAACTAACTATATAGGCAATATCCACTTGTATTAGTACTACCAAATATTATATTAATCCTATCTTGGTTTAATACTCTTTAATTTAACTAGTGGTTGCCTATATTTTATATGGCAAGAGGTAATAAATACTTGCAAGTAATATTTCTGGCCACCTGGTAAGGTTATTTAGGTAAAATCACATGGCAAGATGTTTAATATAGGCATCCTGGCAGAGCCATACCTTTCTATTATCTCTATCTTGCAGTACTTGTACTCCTAGAAACTATTTAACTTCTCCTAGGTAATATAGTTTATATCAAGCATCTAGTTCCTCCTTAAAATTCCTGGCTGCCTCTCACGTAGTGGTGGTAGGCAGGTTAGCTATAATAATATTATTAATATATATAAGGATAATTATATACTTGTTGGTATAAAGGTATTCTTCTTTTAAAACTGGCAAGAGGTTAAACTTTATAAGTGTTGCTACTAGGTCCTATTGCCAGAGGCATGGAGACTTCCTAAGGCTATATAGTGCCTTTTTAAGCTTTTAAATCTTTTTAGGTACCCTAAAACCTTCTAGTATTCTTATATAGACTAGTTTTTAAAGACTTGTATTAAGGAAAGTGCTTACTATATTTATTTAATTAGTATCAAGATTAAATATGGTAACAAGGGCTATTATTACTTTAAAAGCCCTTATAGAGGCTATTGCTACATAGTTATTGGCTGTACTATCCTTTTTAAGGTCTCCTTATATATAAATATATACCTTTGCCTTTAAAAAGTAGCCATTTTTATTAAACTTGTAGGTAAACACCTATTTAAGTAGTAAGATTTATTTTTTAGCCACTTTTTTAAGTTTTACAAGGTTAAAGACCTCCTTAGTCTTTAATCTACCTATCTTTATTTAAGTAGCTATCTTAAACTCTACTTTAAGCAGATGTTGTAGTAATTCTACATAGTTTCTTGGTAGTTTAAAAAGCTTGCTTTGGTGCCTTTATTTTTAGCTTGCCTTTATAGTATTTAAAGCAATTAAAAATATATATTTAACTCTTTCTGGTTCTTTAATAAAAGGTATTTTAATGGCTAGATAGGCCTGGTAGTCTGCTTAATCTCTTTAAGGACATGTTTAATGCCTTCCCTCAAGTATATTAGCTATATCAAGTCTATTATTATGTTGTCTTCTTTGCCTTTCACCCCCTAATCTTGGTAAGCCTTGTAAATCATGATTTGCTTTACTATTTAAGGTATTATAAGTGCTTAAAGTGCTATTTACTTAAATCTAGTCCTTTTAAAGTAAATTAAGCAGGTATTGGCTTGGGAAATTATTACATGGTTAATTATAATATTCTTTTACATCCTCTGCAAACACTCCAGGCATTAATAGACTTGGTATATTATTAGGCATAGGTAATAGTAAAGGAGTTTAATAAGCAGAATCTTGTAACTCTTTCTTAATACCATATTGCCTCTCTTCCTGTTCTTGTATAGATAAATCTCTATTATTTTTAGCACCTTTTAAACTTCTGGTATCTTTAGGGAGGCTGCTATTATTAATTACATCCTTGTCTACTATATTAGGTAGTCTCTATATCTCTAGTGGTGGAATTGGCAAGCTAACACTTAATTTATCTTTTATAAAAGGATTTAATAAATTATATAGTCTACTCTTGTTAAATTAAACATCTTAGGCTGTTTTAACTTGCTATTACTTTAAATTTTATATAAACCATATATTAAAGGCTATATAGCCTAGCAACACTCCTTGGTATGCTCTTGGAGCCATTTTTACTTGTCTCTCTTGCTTCTAGCATGTGTAAGCTATATATTTAACTAGACACAAGCTTGCCAGGTTTGGCTTGTTCCCTGTAAGCACTTCCCATGGTGTCTTTTAACCTAGAAATCTTGTAGGTGTTCTATTAATAATACTTGTAATAAAAGTAACTATCCATGGCTATAAGTCTTGTAGCAATTAAGTAGCAATTAAGACCTGCCTTGCCTTTAAAATAAGAGTATATCCTAACCTTTCTGCAGGGCTGTTTTAGTTTAGTATTATAATAACTAAATACTAGTAAGCAATTCCTTCTACTACTTTAAATGTTATAATTTAATAACCTAGGGTCTTTTTATTATTACTTTTTAGGTACTTGACTATATGGCCAAAGAGGTTCTTTATTTAATTCACAAACTTCTATATAAAGTTAACATATTTACTCTTCCTCTAGTACATGAAGATAAAGTATATTCTTGTTACTTTATTATAAAAGTACATGATCCATTTATCTCTATTTAAACCTAAACACATCTCTATAAGATTAAAGTATACCCAATTTAATGGAGTACTTGTAGTTATTAATGGCCTTTAAGAGATTTATTATAGTGCATTTACTAGCTTGCAGTCCTTGCAGGGATGTTTAAAACCCTGGTTTATATCTAGATTATTAATCTATATGCCTGTAATTGCTTTAGGTAGGTGTTAAAGTGCTTCTAGGTTTATATAAGCTATTTATTGGTGCTAGAGATTTATATCTCCCTTTAAAACCAAAGGTTTTGCTAATTAACATGGTTCCTTCTTAGGATTACTTTCAGGTGTTGCAAAGGCGTGTTAATTAGTATCCTATTGCTTAATAATCTATAATCCTAAAGAATAATCTCTAATTTTAAAGATGACCTTGTTGCCCTTTTTTATAGTATTATTGTTAAAATTCCAGCTATATCCTGCCTGCTTAAGTCTCCTTACTCTAATAATATTGGTATAAAGGCCTGGTACATAGGCCATATTAGTCAAGGTAATTGCTATATTTCCTGCTTCTTCTTTATAGTTTGGTTATATCTTGATATTTCCAGTGCCTTATATATTTACTATTGTATTACCAGCACGAAGTATTCCTGTTGCTAATTAATTATAGGTCTTGAACCTTAAGATATCATTGCAAACGTGTATTAAAGTGCCTAAATTAAGGATAAAGCAGTTCTTTAAGAATCTATTAATCTCTATACTAAACACGAGTGCCATAACATGATCCTCTCTTGGTTTGTTACTCTCCTTTTAATTCAGCTCCTTTCTTTATTGTTGTACAAGTTCTATTGCCATCTTAATCTCCTTTAATAGCTTGTTATCTTTTGTAATAGCTTTATTAATTCTAGCTTTAAGTTTCTTACTTGGCCTCCACTATCTTGATTGCTTTAAGACTATTAGATACCAGCAGTTGCTATACACATGATTCTTTCCACATATATATTAGTGTTTCTAGGTGTTATTGCTTAAATTTAATTGGTAATTACTTTAGCCATTAAATATTATAAAAGCCATGCTTAAAGTTATTGCTTTAGAACCTTTACTATTTGCCAAATATATATAATATTATCCTAGAAGTGCATGAAAGTCCTTATTCTTATATATTAGGTTATTTATTATCTTTACTTGCCTATCTGCAAATAAATAGGATACTAATAATATTGCTGCCAAAAATTGTTATTTAACATGCTTGTTATTGCTTTCTAGGAGCTTTTAGCAATAAATTACTAGGTAGGCATTGTTAAAATTGTTAAGCTATATTAATACCTTTCCTTGTTAAATTAGGCAAGCTTTAACTATATTATAGCTCTTTAAGGCTCCAAGATCCACTTCTTGATTACTTGGGGTGTATTACTGCTTTAATATCTGCAATATTTCATGTATTTCTCTATCCATAATAAGCTCTTGTATATATAGAGCTACTAATCCATGAATAGCTTTATTTATTAATTAAATGCCATTCCAGGTATCTTTCCAATCCTGCAGCATTATTTAATAAAATTAATATATATTCTTTATGGCTTTATTCTCTGCAGGTATTCTTGGTTTAATTAGTGGTTTTAGTCAAGTATTGTTATTAGTGTCTGGATTAAAGTATTCCTATATGCCTTGCTTGTTTGCATGGTCCTTTATAACTTGGTACTATTTACACTAGTCATCCCGTGAGCTTAAAACAGCTTTAACCTTTATGGCACTTTCCATATTAATTCTAGTTGCCATTTTGGGTTTGCTATATTTAGCTTTGGCATATTTTCTGCCAGAGGATTTAAACTTCTAATTGCTAATATCCTCTTTATTAGTGTTTAACCACCTTCTAGCTTGTCTGTATATATATATATAGCTTAAAAAGGGCCTTGAATAGCTTTAGCAATATTAAAAAGAGGCAATAAACTTCTATCCTGGTCCTTAGAGCATCACCGGGCTCATAACTATAAGTGGCAGAGGTGGCTTCTTATTGGTGGATACCAGCTGAGTGACTAATTAATATAAAAATAAATGAATATTAAAGGTCTTGCTCTTCTAATTATAGTCTATATAGAGCTTAAGTATCTGGCCAGAGGCCTTATTCGACCCTAAAGAAGAGGGGTAATATGATATCATATATCCTTCTAAAACGACAGGCCACATCAGCGATATGTAGATCAACTGAATGAGGAAGGCGATGTCCGATTGGCTTAGATAAGCAATCCAAGTCCACCTTGGTTGACATATCTCTTTCGCGAGGCTGAATGGTCACGTGCTTGTGTAGCCCTCGGTCCTTCCATGACTTGCCGGGCGATTAACGTAGGATGGCTTGACACATCTCTGGTTCTCAGGCATAGCCAAGGCAGCTTTTTCTCTGCTGGAGGGATGCTAGGAGTCCGCCTCGTCACGTCGATCCACTTGGTTGTACAACGGCCCCCCTCAGGTAGTAGCGGTGGTTGTCTTCTGAGTGGGAGGAGCCCAATCCGCGCTTGACTCAGCTCACGGGATGTTACACTGACAACAGGAATGCGATACTATCGATGATGGTGTCAAACAATCGAGCGAGAAGTGTCGGATTGATCTGGAATGCACATATGAACAATGCGAGATAGTAGTGCTCCCTTGCGTACCAGTACCTAAGTAGTTTGAAAGGCCTACTGCTTGGCTGCCACCACAGCTTGCAGCTTGTTGTCTTCTTTTGGTCCGCAGTATACACACTCTGCCATTGAGAACTGTCCGCCGTTAGTTATTTCTCTAGAGAGGAGGGAAAGCATAGCTCGCGCATTTAGTGTAGCCGAGCGAGGTGGAATCGGAAGACAAGATGGGGCAGGAAGCCCTAGTGGGAGGGTGCTTACTGTGTATAGCAAAAATTCAAAGGCTGTCCTGCAAGAGTATTAGCATCAATTGCATAAAAAGCAAAAACAAAAAGAGCTTTCAATATTGAAGGAAAGGAAAATGGGGAATGGAGCGCTAGTGTGTAGGAGCAAGTAGGCTTACGCAAAGAAACGGACACTCGAAAATTGCCCGGGGAACCTTGTGTTTCTCATGAGATAGAAGATGTCATACCCTATTCGGCTGGTAAGTTTCCCAGCCTTGATGAAACTCTCGATGCTCCATCCTCTTATTTGGCGGACCAGGATGAGGCCACCGAGCTCCATAAGAGCCTGGCGTATTGGTACCCCAGTGACGGCCACCTCCTGGATCGCCATTTCGCACTGGGTCACGAATATAGCCCGCTTGTCGCCGAGGCTATTAGACCTGACATATTTGGCTGCTTCCCAACCACGCCATATAAGAGGCTTGTGGCTCCGCATTTGTGCCGTTGCCCCTATCAAAATGTGGGTTGCGGCTGCTCCAGTGGCAACCGCACGTTTGACCCATGCTATGCCCAGCATGGTGTATGGTTTCAGGATCGCAAAAGGAATAAGGAAAAAGAGACAAGCGCTCAGTAATTTGCAGATTCAGATCAGGAGTGTAGTGATCAGCGGATATGAGAGAAAGATCAGAGTGAGACCAGATGAAGAACAGCCGGGGAAGACATTTCCTTTTATCTCTAGCCTTGAGCCTGAGGTCGGTCTACCATCACACGTCTCTGGACCAAGGTCTCCTGAGTTTGAATGAAGCATTCTGGCCAATGCCAAAAGCCCTACCATTGATTGAGATACACAGAGTGAAGTTTGATCTCTATCTATGTCCGAGACCGAAGCACATTGTCCGATAATTGAATGGGCTTTGCTTTTTGTTTTGTTCGGCCGTTGTCGCATTGTAGCCAGGAGGAGGAGGAGGAGGAGGAGGATAATGGGATTCGAACAACATTAGGTCGAGCGACCCTGCCCTGAACACAGAAGCCCGTCTCGTTTCAACGGATGGCTAGCTATCTTCAACACTATGCGTCTGACAAGAGAGGAATTGTATCTCGAGTCAGTATAGAAAACGTATAGAAAAGTATGGGTGCAATACATGGCTCGAGATGGCAAGATTCCAAGGGCAATATACAAAGACCACACTGTATGGAGCTCAGCTTCATTATCCTCGAATCACGCATCTGAATATTATGGACACGTACTCTCTGAGGGTAGTTTGCCCTCTGCTAGAGGGCAGTTCGGCAGCCCCGTGGCTTTGAGAATTATCTTTCTACACTGCGTTTGGACCAACAACACTGACAAAAGTGCTACGTAAGAGTATGTACACAATATTACTATGTAAAGAAAGCACCATGAGAACCAGAACCAAATACTCTCTCCACAATGATAGAAATATGTATCTCAGATAGAGAAAACTGTTCAACCAAAAACACCAGAGGAACATTGTCAGATTCAATATCAGCTCTACCTTCTACCGAGTTACATACGACTACCAGGTACGAGCGTTGAACATCGATCTTTGGCTGGGTATATTGGGACTGTACGAGAGGTTTTAAAGCACTACACGTCCAGTCTGAAACAAAAAGCCTGCAAGGTTATAGCGCCCAAGTAGCCAGTACATTCTTTTGCCAGTGAGGTTAGGGTTGAAGATGGCTGTACTTTCCCCAAAGAGACTCCTTACTCTCCATGGCGCTTGCTTGGCTGCACTCCGCGAGTTTCCGGGCAAAGGTCTGTCTAGCTACTAAGGCAAAGCGAAAGAGATAAAGATAGTCAAATCTATCCTTTTTTTGTTATCCCAAAGTACAAAGAATGCAAAGGGTGTGGCAAAGCAAGCAGCACACTCAAAACATAACTGACACAGAGAAGTGAAAGACAGAGAAAGCATCGTAGCTTTGTCTCTACAGAAATGCAACAATAATAAAAAAGCCAAACAACGAAACCAAAGAAACGAAGTCTAACAATGACAGAAGCGAGTTGCGGTGCAAGGGCAAAGAATTCGGGGGCAAGGGAACCTTTCAATAGCTGGTGATTCATCCACAGAAGACAGCGCAGTATAGAGAAAGAGACATCCAAAGTGCATAATACTACACGCACAACAATTCTTCAACCCGGAGTTCCGGGGGAAATACCAACATGGCAGCTGCTGGTACTGCTCTGGAGAACCTGCAGCAGGTACACCCAGCTGCGCTGGATTCACTAGATGGTCCGAGTCGCAGATGAGAATGAATGTCGTTTTGCGAAGACAACTTATCCTAATGGACACGTAATGACATCATGCTTTGCTGATTTGGGCTGTTTAGGACAAGTATCCTTGGCCGATGGCGTTTCAGCCTCCATGAATCTTCTTCGTGAAGCGGATGCGGGGGATTGCCATAGTGGATTGTATGCTGAGTGAATGCCGCGTACTTGTGAGATGAGCCGTCATGATCGTCGCCGCCGCTTCCGGCCTCTTTCTATGCTTTCGAAGGCCCTGCTAGCTGTAGAAGCTGGGCGCATGGCCACGTTCACTGTCGAATCATCACCATCGTCGTCCCCATCATGACGATCTGCCACCGTGGCATCATCAATGCTAATATGGTCATCGGACACTGATGACATCATGCGCTTCTTTGAAGCGCTTGCCGGCTTTTCCTGTGCCCTGGCACTTTCTTCGTCTTCGTGAGGCGGTGCTGGACCGGGAACGTATGCGCTGAGAGCGGGATGAAAGCGCTTGGTATCGGGCTGCGTTGCGATCAGAGGCTTCCATGGATAACCCTCTGGCTGTCCTTCCTGTTTAACAGCCGGCCAGGGCTGCTGAGACCGAAGGCTAAGCACTCCTTTTTGAATATCCGTCCACAACTGTGAGACGGCGCTCAGGGCTTCCACAACAACATCCGCTGGCGGGTTGAGGACACGCTCGTAGATGAGGAGCGGTATCTGTTTGTTCCGCCACCAGCGCTCAGGGACTCGACCGTTAAGCTGAAAAGCAGCCGCCGGTTTTCCCGCGGCAATTAGTCCTTGGTTTAAGCCATCGTATATGCAGACCTCCTGGTTGTCAACCTCACCAAGCTTGGTGTTGTTCCAGAACACACGGTAAGAGCCACGGTCATGGTAGATGCCCCCAAGCCAGCGGTAGGTTGCTAGGATATCCTTCAAGTCCCCGCTTTCTGTATCCTTTTCTCTGTATGTGAAGGTGATGTCTTGGGTGTGTTCAAGGACTGATGCTCCTGGTGGTACTCTCACAGCCAGGCGGAGGGGAAGCCTATTAATGCCTCTCTCTACATGAACACTATTAGCCATGCCACATTCTTCGCATGGTCCAGTTATTCTAGGCGCAAAGGTGCGATTGAACAGCGTTTGCATTGTCACGCCGTTGGAATCATTTTTGGAGACTGGTGGTGTCATGTAGTGTGTAGCAACTTCTGTGTGAGTATCAGAAACCCCTGTGCACTCACAAAAGCTAGTAGACTCCTCATATTCAATTTGAAGCTGTTCAAGCCCGCTTGATACGGCATTCCAAAGAGCGCCAATAGCATTGATATCGTGGTTGCTGTTGACATTGTCGTGTCCCATCAACATCCAAAAGTCGTCTAGCATTTTTGCGCCGCTTTCCATCGTACATAAGTCCCAGGGTACCTCGCTGAGCTCAATAAATGCCCTTTGCAATGGAGTCAGTTTAGTGTACCAGTCAGAGTTTTTGCGGTCCACATTCGTGGATCCAGCGTCCATTAACTTGCCCACAGCGATTAGACAGCATATACCAGCATAGTTGTCTTTACTGCACGCTGGGCCGCGGCCTCGCATTGCCCATGGTCGATTGCAAGCACCCCGACCTATAGACAACATACCATCGTCATCTTCACAGAGTTGAACCTGAGACACAGCTGGGAATGACCCGATGGCGGCTTGTAGCAGCTCGATCGGAGAGGCGGCGATGAGATATTGGGCGAAATTGAGGCGGGCGGCACTCGGATGTCTTTTAAGGTCCCGGTATGCAAAATTAATCATGGTCCTCTGGATCGTTTCCTGTACTTCGTCCTTTGCCGTTGGGGCGAGGTTACTGCTCCTGGCGAGTTCCAACACAAAGGCCGACAGTCCCCCTGCCGCAACATCCGAGTTATAAGCTGGGCTAGATGGAAGCAAGGCTTGTTCCACCCATGTATGTCTCCAGTATCGCGGCGTGTTTGCAGGCCTTATGAATTGTTCATTTGGGCGAGCAGACCGGGCTGGTAGATTAGGGTAAAATCGGCTGACAGGGGCGTACCAGAGACCTAGGCTCCTAAGTTCATCTTCTTTCTTTTCCCATGGAATCTTGGTCCAATCAATAAGTCGGGGACCAGCATCACGCTTGCATTCATCAAATTCAACATAGTCCCTTGGCCGGTGGTTCTCAGCTGTATAGTATAAAAGCTTTTGAAGAGCAGCTGCCATGGTAAGCGTGGTTAACTTCTTTATTTCCAAGTCAAAGCCCCAAAAGTAGAACTTAAACCATCGCTCGAAGTCTGCCAGTCGTGGTTTGCGGAGCTTTGTATAGCAAAGCAGGGACTTGTAACCAAGAGGCCGATAATCAGGTGGAGGTGGGGGCAAAGCGTCTAGGTTGAACTTGTTCCCAAGTTCTTTCTCATCATATTTGGGATTCGGATAATCGGCGTTGTCCCACATGATGGAATAAAACGTATATATATAAACAAAATTGAACGCATCGCGAGCCCGGATTGGAAGCAGAAACCCGTGAGATTAAGTACGCGAAGCCGCCGCATCTTCCTTGGTAGCTATTATTAGCGCTAAACGATTACTTGTCGCATCCAATTCTGAGCTGGAGAATAAAGCAACTACGAGAAAGCCATGGATACACGCTTCTGTTGTTTTGTCCCGCGCGTGGCTCAATCAAAGACGATGAAAGACTCGTTGATTCGAACGGGTCTTTGTGCTCGGTTTCAGCCCTCCTAGGACGCAAGAGTATCATCAAAATTGCGAAACGAGATTTCAGGACTTCAGACAAAGAGAGGCCATGATCCTGATTGTTCCAACCCAAACCGGCTGCTCTCCATCAACTAGTACTTCAAGGCATAATCTCACAGACCTCGTCGACTCATGCGAGATTGCTTCCATGGTAGTGTTCGATGTCGAAACGGAATTTGTATTGCGCCTCAGTGTCTACCACTTGTCAAATTCCCCGATGACCCGGTAATCGCCGGTAGAATGGTCGGACTGAGATGACACCTACAGCAGCCAAACTCACGTTGTTGTTGGCCAAACCGTCGCGGTCGAAGGCAGGTGGAGATCGGGGTCTTGATGAAGACGCGTAAGATTCCGAAAGGTCAGTTTATGCGCACAGCGAGTTATAACGTCATCAAGCTTCTTCTACAGTATTCACCGGATCTCCGCGCTACGGATACCCGGTTTAGCTTACTGGTTCAGTTCGTTGCAGCAAACGGGTACGGTGAATTCATGAAACTCTTCGTTGAAGCGGGGTTTATGTTAACGCTCGTGGCTACCATTATGGCAATTCACTGCAGGCAGCAGCTCATTATGGCCAGCTTCAATGCCTGAAGATTCTTCTGGATGCAGGGGCTGCCACCAACGTTGTTGGTGGAAAGTACGGGACACCCCTTAACGCTGCCATTATAGGTAACAATGACGAGGTCTTCTAAGAGGTGATTCATCGAGGGGTTGATGTGAATCTTGTATCGGTGGTTGATTATTCCACGGTGACCTCTTTACAACTCACGGTCAAGTTAGGAAAGGTGCGCATGGCACGGACTCTGATGGTAGCTGGTGCCAATGCTCGCTCCTCTGCCGATCTCGTCTATACCGCAGTGGGATGGGTCACTTTGAAATGACGCAGATGCTGTTAGAGTTCGGGGCGACTGCAGACTGTCAAAACACAAAACAGGAAACGGCCCTCCTGGTGGCTTGTTGGCGCCCCAATGAAAGAGTCGTCGAGCTTCTTCTAAACAATAAGGCCGATCTGAACGCCATGAATCCCACGGGTCCTTTTGGATTGAAGTCCGGTCCATTGCATACGGCCGCTTGGTGGGGACGCTCCGAAATCGCACACTTGTTGCTGAGATATGGCGCTCTTGTTGAGAAACGGAACAAAACAGGCCAAACAAACTTGCAGTCGCTGCTTTGCGGGGGCATCTTGAGGTAATGCAGCTGTTGCTCAGCGCTGATGCAAAAATCTACGACCCCATCAATGAAACAAATATTTTACGCCAGGCATTACAAGGCGAACGGCTCGGGAAACAGTGAAGTTGCTTATGGGTTGGATAGACAATCTTGCAGACTTCGAATCTGCATTGATGGAAGCATTGAGCGCTGGTATACGGTCTATGGATGAGGGTTTGCTGATGTACTTTGTCGGGCTATTTTCTCTGAGTTCTACATTGTTTCTCTGAGTCCTACATTGTTCCCCCTTGCTTGTCGACTGGGCATAAGCAATGCGGTAAAAGCTATTGTCGATAAAGGTATTGATTCTGACATTGATCTGGAAGACGGGGCGAGGGCGCTTCATCTGGCAGCCCATCATCAGCATAACTAGTCGTCTTCCTCATTCTACAAGGGTGCGATGTCAGCTACTCAAGCCTCAGATGTGGAAAGCCAGTTTCGGCAGTCATAGAGGGTGTCGTGGCCAGTACGAAGCATCCAGTCGAAACCGATTGCTCATGGGAATGGAAACACGGGAACTTAGAATATCCGTCCAAGTTGGCACCGGAATGTAAGAGCGTGGGACGCTTTCCACCATCACCAATGCCCGAGCCTCATTCCGACTCTGATAGCGATATACCGGCGCCGCGACATGGCCGAAGACGTAATCGTGTTAGTTGCGGAACCAAAAGCGCAAACGATAGCCTGGTCTGTTGTCGCATTGTCAAGGCCCTGGTACACGCCGGCGCCGAGGTCAACCCGTTAGTCGCGCGGCCACTCGGCACAGCACTCCATACAGCTTGTTACCTGGGATTTTTGCCAGTGGTAGAGTTTCTCTTGGATCACGGGACAGATATCAATGGCAGTGGTGGCCACTTTCGCTGTGCTTTGATCGCCGCAATATACGGCAACCAGCAGGACGTCAGGCACTTTTGCTCGCTCGTGCAATCAATGTGAATATCCAATTGGATAGATATAGTACAGCATTACACTTTGCTTGCAGATGTTCTGATGCTAGAACGGTCCAACCCCTCCTTGACCATGGAGCGGATTTTAATCCTAACGGGCCGGGTTCGAAAGTCCCATTACCGCACCTACCTCGCACTGCTCCTTAAGCCGTTTGGATTTCGAGTATTTAAAGGTGCTCGATGCGCTTCTTCAGTCTGGCCCTAGACTCAACATCAATGAAGTAGACCTTATTGCTGCCTTGACACCCCCTCACAACAGCGTTCGTACAGGCTTGATGACGTACATAAAATGCCACCCACAAACAGCACGCACCACGAAAAATACTATGATAGCTGCAGTTTCCTCCGAAGAATCTTGGGTTGAAACCCTAGCTCTGCTACTCGAGCATCCGGACGTGGTCGAGATTGACTCGGATATTCTGAAATACGTCAGAAGCCCAACAATTCTCAACCACCTCCTGCAAACAATCCCCGGCCACGCCATTACACCGGATGTCTTTGAAAACCTAGCCCAAGTACCACATTATGCTAACGAACTGATAACGCTCTTGCTCAAACACGACCGCGAACCCCTTCCTACTGAATCCGTTGTGACATCCCTCCTACGGACCGGAGCACATTTCAAGGTCCTAAAGGCACTATTAGATCGGAACCCAACAATCAGGCTTACAGGGGCTATGGTCAACTCGATCCAAGATGCGAATCACGCCATCTTCCTACTGTCCCGAGAAGCCGAGTATGTGGTATCAGAAACCGCTCTGGTCCGTTTCGCAGCGGCAGGCGACAAATTCGTCCGCGCAGCGTTGAAGCATGACCGCGACATCAAGATTATTTCGCGGGTTCTAGATGCCTGTTTGGGGAGCTGATCTGCCGAATCCTTGAAGCGTCGTCTGGTGCACGATCCGAATCTTGTCATTCCATCATGCTTCCCCGTTCGTGCAGTTGAAAGGGTAGTCAAGGACCCTGGATCCACGGAAAGGGTTGTTGAAGTGGTCAAACTACTCATCAAGTATAACAAGAGAGTTATCTTCACGCCTGATGTCCACGCTCTCATTGACACGCAGCTGCCACAGACTCGGGGGCGACGGTCGCGGTTGGGAGACGTCAAGAAGTTCCTTTTGAGGCTGGAGGAGAAATCTACATAGCTTATAGGACAATAACCTCTCGAATTGTGTATCCTTGAACTCTGCTATCGAATGCCCTCGATATGGATTCCTTCTCTCTGTTGAGTTACTCTAGTTGGGAGTTAGGGTTCGAGTCTATCAGGTGCCCTGTGCGAGTGAGTAGGTTTTCTGGACCTCACATTAGGGGGAAAATCTAGCCATGGTTCTTTCTCGAATCCTCTTTGTCCAGGTCATAAGGCAGTTCGGAATGCTCTTTGAATTCTTATCCTGTATTCCAACGAAGCACACGTGCGTTGACCTCGATTCAGCCACTTTTGAACGCGAAAGACGACTACCAAAGACACACCGTCAAGATCGCCAAGAGATCAAAGGCTTATTCGACAATGCCATGTATAGATCAACTCCATATGCAATATCTGCAAGCTGGAATAACTCCGGAATTGATGTCATCAGGGTTCGGAAGCGCCGGAGCAGTGGACCCTTCAAAGTCAGGAACAGTTCATGCGGCCCTCCGCCCTGCCCGGTTTGATAGCCACCTGAATCATGAATCCGCTTACTGTCAAAAGAGCCTGCTTATCTATCGTATCTGAGAGGCCCATCGATCCTAAGCGGAATATACATGCGTCATGGAAACCAAAGTGCTGGCCCACGGTCATGTTAAAGTATGAGATCATCCGGGCCCCAGCGCAAACTCCAGTCGGGTCTGGCCCCGACGACCGGACCCACAGTTATACACTCAAATAAATTAAATCGTCCTGGGCTTTTCTATCATCAGTGAAGAACAGCAATGGCAACATCCATCATTCGCGACTCCCAGTTCGGGCAGATCGTCCGGCTCCTAACGGGCCGTCGTATCCTCAAATACCCCGAAGAGAGCAGCGACGAGACATGCAAGAATTACCTAATTAACAAGGGCTTAGTCGAAGACACAAACCCACAAAATATCTGGGGACTGTATACGTTCGTCTCAGCATGTCTAGAACCCAAGAAAGAACAAGTGGACGACGAAGAAACGGAGAAAGAGCCCGACCAGAATATCGTGAAATGGGCAGGCGCCGACGACCCCGACAATCCGCGGAATTGGTCTATGGGAAAGAAAATCTGGACGACACTGATGATCTTCCTGCTTACGTTCTCGGTTTATCTCGGGAGTTCGGTTTATTCTCCGGGTGTTATGAGTGTTACGGTGCAGTTTGGGGTTAGTCAGGTTGCTGCGACGCTGGGGTTGAGTTTATTTGTTGCGGGGTATGGACTTGGTATGTCTCTTTTCTTGAACTTATACTTTGTATTTGATTGAGTTAAAGTGGCTAATGGTTGGATGCAGGGCCTATGGTATGGTCGCCGCTCTCTGAGATTCCTGCTATCGGGCGGAACCCGGTATACATATACACTCTGCTCGTCTTTACCTTCTTCCAGTTTGCGGTTAGCTACGCGAAGAACTTTGGAATGCTGCTTGCTTTCCGTTTCTTGACGGGATTCTTGGGATCCCCCGTTCTTGCGACGGGTGGTGCCTCGCTAGGTGATATTTGGCATCCCATTATCCGCGACTATATGATCGCTGTCTGGGGTGCTATTGCAATCGCTGCACCTGTTGTTGGGCCGTTGATTGGTGGTTTCGCGTCTCAGGCAAAAGGGTGGACGTGGACGATTTGGGAGCTGCTTTGGCTTTCAGGATTTGCACTTGTCCTTCTCTTCATCGCGCTACCGGAAACATATGCGCCGAATATCCTCAGTCGGCGGGCACGGCGCCTGCGCAGAATCACGGGCATGAAGGATCTCACGACTGAAGCGGAGGCTGAATTTGCTGGAACGCCGAAACAGGTTTGTTCACTATCCGAGTAAGAAGTTCTGTGCATGGACAAGACTAACCAAGTATTTGCAGCGCATTCTCTTCGAAACCCTCCTCCGCCCCTTCATGCTCTGCTTCACCGAACCCATCGTCCTAGTCCTAGACATCTACATCGCGCTCATCTACGGAATATTCTACCTCTGGTTCGAAGCCTTCCCCATCGTCTTCGAAGAAATCCACGGCTTCAACCTCGGCGAAGGCGGTCTCTCCTTCCTCGGAATCCTAGTCGCCTGCTACGGCATGGCAATTCCTCTATACTGCGGCTGGAAATACTTCTTCCAGCGCAAACACTATTCCGAGGACGGCGATATCGCGCCCGAGAAACAGCTTCCGCCTGCCTGCGTAGGCTGCATCGCACTACCAATCTCGCTCTTCTTCTTCGGATGGACGGGGAATTACGTCTCTGTGCACTGGATCGTCCCCATAGTCGCAAGTATGTTCTTCGCACTAGGCGGGTGTCTGATCTTCTACTGCGTTTTCACATACCTTATGGGTGCGTACCCTAAATATGCGGCATCTGTTCTGGCGGGGAATGACTTTATGCGGTCTTGCTTTGGCGCCGGGTTTCCGCTCTTTGCATCGGCGATGTTTCATAATCTTGGTGTTAATTGGGCTTGTACGTTGCTGGGGTGCTTGACTGTGCTTTTTGTTCCAGCGCCTTTTGTCCTACTCAGGTTGGGGAGGAGGTTGAGGATGGCGAGTAAGTATGCGAGGCATGATATTTGACTTACATAGATGGGGTATAGAATCAATGAGCCAAAAATGTACCAATATACACAAGCTTCTCTTTCGAATTAATTTTATCCCGGAAAACACACAAGCGTGAATACCGTAGCGTCAATGACGTCAGATCAATATATTGTGCCCGCAAGAACGAGTAACAAGAGAACCACTGACACCATTCAACCTATATCTGCGTCTAGATTCTATACTCACCTTCCCTTCTAACCTCCTTGGAGAGATACTGGGTGATAGTAATCTCGGTTAAATGTGCTAACACGTGGGACGTCCACCTTATCCTTGCGTATGCGAGCCTGCGGCCCAATGTCCGGCAGTACTCCGAGTCAGGATTTAGATCCCGATGTCCGTCATCATGCAGGAATTATAAAATGACGGCGTCGGGGGTCCAGTCGTAATTGGGTGCCGAGGTTATCCCAAATGGCTAGCTGCAATTTTGCTGTTGCCCTAACTCCAAGGTACAGTTTAAGCCCCGTGCCACCGGACATCTCCTCACTTCACTTGCGTTAACGTAGTATAAGCCAAAGTCTATTCCAGAGTTGGCATCGTCATTGATGAAGCTAAGACCATCCCCTGTTCTTGAACAGCAGGGGATTATTCGGATAAAAACACTTCGTTGCTTTTTACCGGTCTTGAACCCCACATTTCGCTACTATCGGCGATGGCAATGCGGGGGATTCGCTCTACCCCACAAATCTTCCATGTTGTGCCGAATCCTGGCAATGCTTAACTCCAGCCTTGGTTGGTGGATCTTCTCGTGCCTGAAGATTGGTTCGGTAAGGGCGTAGTGCGAAGTGTGCAGAAAAGATGCATGGGGCATGTTACATTCGGTTCAAGGGTGGCTTGAGCCTTTGGCTAGGAATATCTCGGTTGATAAGACTCGACAACAACACACGGTAATGAATATTTGGTAGGTATCTTGGATTGATAGTATTTTACCGAGTAACTAACTCGGTAACTAAGCTTCCTCGAGAACTGCCAAGGTGCAACCCAAGCATAGGCATCAAGTCTTAATACTCCTTCTTAGCCGGGCTCCCCACTTTATGCTTGGGCGCTTTCAACCTCCGAGGAATGGCAAATCTACGACTTTCAGGAGATAAGGATAATTGGTATGCACCCTGCAGGCTTTCTCTACTCGCCTATTGACAATTTATCCGACATCCCATGATTGACCTCTCCGCTTACTGTCGGGTGATGAACAGCGTCCCGCAGGGATACAACGTCGATCCATCAGGACGGAGACCATGTAGTTCATCCCTCGCACCATAGAGCTAAGTCATTATTTTACCGAGCGTTTATCACGGAGCTTCCAGGGCCATCATACGATTGGAGAAACACTACAGTCCCTTTGCCAGACAGTTCCTAGCTTAGCTTAGAGTACCTGCAGACATGAGCTTGTGATCAGGGCGGACATCCTGCGGGGTAAACACAAGGCAAGGGGTAGGGCAAAAGCTATAAATCCCTCCTTCTCTTCAGCAGTTTCAATGTTCTCCCAGTAGCCATCAGCCAGATAGAGCGTGCTCACAATGTCTTTCTCTAAGATCTCCAGGCGTCCACTGGCTCTGACCCTCGGCCTCGCAGCAACAACCTCCCTAGTCCACGTCCACGCAGCCCCTTGCGACATTTACGCGTCCGGAGACACCCCCTGCATAGCAGCGCACAGCACAACCCGCGCGCTATACTCCTCGTACAGCGGCTCCCTATACCAAATCACGCGCGGGTCCGACAGTACAACGCTCGACATATCCCCCCTATCAGCGGGCGGAATCGCAGATGCCGCATCCCAGGATTCCTTCTGCGCAAACACGACCTGTCTCATATCTATAATCTACGACCAGTCAGGTAACGGGAACGACCTTACGCGTGCACCTCCGGGTGGATTCGACGGTCCTGAAGCGGATGGGTACGATAATCTTGCTTCTGCTATCGGTGCACCTGTTACTTTATCTGGGTTCGATGGCGGAAAGGCGTATGGGGTGTTTATATCGCCTGGTACCGGGTATCGGAATAACGAAGCCACGGGTACAGCAACGGGTGATGAGGCTGAAGGGATGTACGCCGTTTTCGACGGAACGCACTATAACGACGGGTGCTGCTTTGATTACGGGAATGCGGAGACGAGCTCCCTTGATACAGGCAATGGGCACATGGAAGCTTTGTACTTTGGGACGAATACAGCGTGGGGGTATGGCTCTGGTTCGGGGCCATGGGTTATGGCTGACTTGGAGAATAATTTGTTCTCCGGGCAGAGTGAGGGGTTGAATTCTGCTAATCCGAGCGTTACTTATCGCTTCTTGACGACTGTTCTCAAAGGAGGGCCAGATGAGTGGGCTCTTAAGGGTGGTGATGCTGCTGATGGCATCCTCGAGACATATTACTCTGGTGCGAGGCCTACAGTCGACGGGTATAACCCCATGAGCAAGGAAGGTTCAATCATCCTCGGTATCGGCGGCGACAATAGTGTTTCCGCGCAAGGGACGTTCTACGAGGGCGTTATGACCTCCGGATATCCCTCTGATGAAACGGAGGACGCGGTGCAGGCTGATATTCTTGCGGCTGGATACACCGTTGCTTCATTGACGAGTGGTGACGAGTTGACTGTTGGTGATTCGGTCTCGCTCCGAGCTACTACCTCTGGATATGATGATCGGTATATCGCGCATACGGATAGCACGGTTAATACGCAGGTTGTTACGTCGTCTAGCGAAAGGACCCTGCAGCAGCAGGCCTCTTGGACTGTGAGGACGGGTCTTGGGAACAGTGCTTGCTTCTCGTTTGAGTCGGTTGATACGCCTGGTTCATACATTCGGCACTCTGATTTTACACTGCTACTCAACGCCGACGATGGCAGCAAGTTGTTTGCGGAGGATGCTACATTCTGTCCGCAGGAATCCTTGAACGGCGAAGGGAGCTCTCTTCGGTCTTGGAGCTATCCGACTCGGTACTTCAGACACTACGAGAATGTGCTGTACGCTGCTAGTAACGGGGGCGTTCATACGTTTGATTCTGCGACGAGCTTCAACGATGATGTTAGCTGGGTTGTCGAGACGGGATTCGCTTAGTTGAGGCCTGGGAGACTACGCCATACTCCCGATCCATACGAGAGCAAGCCCTAGTCCCTGACAGACCATGATTCCAAGGTGCGCACGATAAGAGCTGTCACTACTGTAAATATGCTATCTTAGAATTCTATCGAGAATCAAGAAAACATGCTGATATAGTGTCCATTCATCCAATCTGTTCATACAGAAAGTACAATAGTCAGTAGCATCACCCCCTCACTTCACCAATATCAAGCCCCAACAGCCTTCAAAAATCCCGGACTCTCATAATCCTGCACAACCTTCGAAATAGGCAACATATAGACCTCATCTTCCTCCTCTTGCATCCGCCGCACATAAGCCTGCGCAACCTTTAACCAGAGCGCCTTCTCCGCCTGACTTGCCCCGAGACCCTGCCAAACCCAGAGCTTGTTTCCGACGTCGAAGAGGAAAACGTCGTTTGTATCGAAGTCGGACTTTCTTATGTCGGATCCGTCCTTGACGAGGGAAAAGGAGAGGGATCCGGAGGCGTCGGAGAGACGGTACAGTTTTTTGGGGCGAGAGTCACCACCACCGCTGGCAACTTGTTGGGGTTGAGATCGCTTGGATTGCCCTACTGGACGAGGCGCATGGAACTCAGACTGCACAATATCCCGGCCTCCAAGCATACCTACCACAACACTGCTCCTTGACTCATGGCGCGAAAGAACCTCGACATCGATGTGTTTGGCAAGGGTCATATCATTCACAACCTGCGCGGCCTTGGCTTTCTCCATAGGACTGCAGTTCTTGCCCTGCCACACCCAGATCTTCTCGCCCTTGTCGAGGATGAAGACGTCGTCATCATCCAAGCTCTCCCATGTAGGTTGAACTTCGTAGACGATAATTGAATCTGTCCGGCTTGGACCGGGGTGCTTGAATACTCTAAGCAGCGTCGTGACTTCCCTAGGTTCCTCCTCCTCAACATGCCTGAATCCGCTGGCGACACCACCAGAGCGAATTGTGATCCTGCGGAAAAGAGAGGCGAATTCCTCAGAGGGGTACTCTTGGACTTCCCTATGCTGCGTCGCAGCACCGGATAGAAATTCATCCAGTTCAACGGTTTTGTAAGCCGCAGTCCCAGCTTCATCCTGCGTGGTGTTTCTGCCAAGCCAGAAGAATATATCATGATGCAACTTCTTCTCCTCTCCCTCATTGTCTTTGAGGAGGACAGAGTTCAGAATGATATAACTATCCCCATCATAGAACTGGCCATAAAGCTCCTTGGACCAGGGAATAACCTCGAAGTTCTCGATTCGCCAGATATATAATCCCGGCTGAGACCCGATAGACCCGGTATTCCAGGCTGGTTCTGTGTTTGCAGAAGCGTGCTTGACTTTATGGTCGAGGTCTGAGTTTATGAGCTCGACGTTGCTGTCTTTGATGTCGTAATGTTTTGGGTGGACGAGGCCTTCGTGGGGGGCCATTTTGATATTGGATATGGTGAGGTGTAGAGAGAATGAGTATGTGGTAGGTATGAGATAGGTAGTTGTAGTTGTCAAGTAGTCGTGCCGAGGCTGAAGTGAAGCTGACTTGAAGGCGATGATGTACCTGAGTGGGGCAGATCTCGCGGGGCTGCGTTACCAGGGGAATAATAGGCTGCCGCTTTTGACATGTTTCAGTGTTGTTGCTAAGCGACTTGATGTATACTCTGTACTAATGCTTATAGTGCAAGAACATAAGTATACTATATTCTTGCTAAATACTGTGTGCTTCATGGTCTCCATGCTCATTGTTGGAGCATGGTACATGAGATCATCAGCTGCGACTAAGTGTGGCTTGGCAGTGGCGCGTCCTTCATCAAAGTGGCTGTGCGACGCTGTGGCTAGTAAGAACCACACTAACCGCATCAATCCAACCAGTCAAACACGCCAAGCCTTCTCCCAACTCTCCTTCCTCTGACGCCACGTGCCTTTGCATCGACTTCGTTGCCTCCACGTGACACGGACGAAATTCCCCCGGAGGATTCAGCTTATGTCATCCATCCCGATAACTAATCAGCCACGGGCGTTGGTAAATCCCCGAGACCATTAGCAGTAAGCACCTACCTGTAGTCTGTACTCTGTACTTTCTGTCAAATTTCTTGTATCTCACAATCTTTTTTATTCCCTGTTCTTGATCCTGATTTGATTGGCCGGCCATTAGTCCCGTGGTTGTATACTGAGTACTGAGGAGTACACTATGGAGTAGCGGAAATATATATTTAGACCCAGACCCCTGCAACCCAAGAACTTATGTACCGTCATCACACGCTATAATCCCCGCCTCCTTGGCAATGCACGCTATATATTGGTAGATTGATGTTACTATAAATAAGAAATCCAACTTATAGCATGATACGGGTCTGACCTAAGATTTATTTGCTGAGATTTTACTGCTGACTCTGGATATAGGGCGCCTTGAACTCACAGCTGGAGGTGGAACCACCAAGCACCAACAAATAATCAACCCACCCTCCAGCTACAGCCAATTATAACTAAATCCGAGACTACATCTTTCGAAAAAAAAAATAACGAGCGAAAAATATATTATCTATTGATAACTAGGTAGTAATAGGCCATACACATACAGTCATCCAATCTACACCACCCATAGAGACTCTACTCATCCGAGTCCAGGGCGAATCTCTCCAGGAAGCGGAACACCGTCAGACCCTCGGTGATGTCATCGACGAGACCCGTGTTGACGCTCTCGGCAGTGTAGACACCCTCGCCGTCTTCGGCGATACCGGCGTTTTCAAGAGCAGTCGAGCCAGAGCCGATAGCGGCAACAGGCTTACCGAAGCGGAAGGCGTCGAGGAGGATCTCGAGGGGACGACCGGCGGGGTAGAGGGTTGACGAGGAGACAGTGGCGGACTTGGCGCCGAAGAGGTCCTCGGCACCTGGGGCAACGATGACGGCGTCGAACTGGATGGCGTCGGAGGCAGAGTAGGTCTGGTTGACGCCCTGGGCAAAGCGCTCAGCAACGACGACAACATCGACACCGTCCTCCTTGAGCTCGGCAGAGAGGGCAGTAGCGGCACTGAAAGACTCTTGAGCGTTGACAGAGGCAAGGACACCAATCTTGAGACCAGCGAGGGTCTGCAGGCGGTGGCCAAAGGCACCAATGTTGACAGTGGTGTTGTCGTGGTAGTAGGTGTTGTCCGGCTCAGGGGCATCAACACCAATGGTGCTGGCGACACGAGTAGCAAGGTCGTTGGAGATACGGTTAAGCTGGATGATGACGTTCTGCTTGACAACATCGCTCTTGACGTTGGCGTTCTCGAAGCGGATAGCGTTGACGATGAACTGCTTCTCGGCGGGGACGAGAGAGTTCCAGAACAGACGGGGCTGAGACCAGACATCCTCAAAGGTAGAGCTTCTAGCGCGGACGAGGTTGCCGCTGGCTTTGCGGTCAGGGGCAGTGAAGAAGCCCTGTCCGACAGTCTGGTTGGCCTGCTTGGGGGAAGCGCTGTTGAGGGTGTTGGGAGAGTAGGCGTTGGGGTTGAGCGGGATGTACATCTGGCCGGCACCATCGCGGTTGTTGTTGTGGACAGGGACACGAGGCTGGTTGATGGGGAGTTGCTCAAAGTTAGGGCCTCCGTGGCGGTTGAGCTGGGTGTCGAGGTACGAGAAGAGACGGCCTTGGAGGAGAGGATCCTCGGTGAAGTCGACACCACGGACGATGTGACCAGGTTGGAACTGAGAAATTAGCCAAGATCAATATGATAAAGGATGAAGACGTACCATAACCTGCTCAGTCTCGGCAAAGTAGTTGCGAGGGTTGCGGTTGAGAGTGAACTTGCCAATGGGAGTCAAGGGGACAAGCTCCTCAGGGACAATCTTGGTAGGGTCGAAAAGGTCAAAGCCAAAGCGAGTCTGGTCCTCCTCGTCCATGATTTGAACGTTGAGCTACAGATAATATCAGTTACTGGTCACTCCAAAGGGCAAGTAGTACGCACCTCCCACTCGGGATAACGGCCAGCCTCAATAGACTCAAACAGATCCTGGCGCAAAAAGTCGGGGTTCTTGCCTGAGATCTGCTGAGCCTCCTCCCAAACAAAACTAGCCTTGCCCTGGAGAGACTTGTAGTGGAACTTGACCAGCTTGGTAGAGCCATCATCAGTAACAAGACGGTAGGTGTGCACACCGAAACCATCAACGTGACGGAACGAGCGCGGGATACCGTGTCCAGCCATGGCCCACAACAAGGTGTGCAAACTGCTAGGCTGCTGGCTGAAAAAGTCCCAGGCGGCATCGTGAGCAGTGGCAGCCTGAGGAATCTCATTGTCGCCCTTGGGCTTGACGGCGTGGATCAAGTCAGGGAACTGAATAGCGTCCTGGATGAAGAAGACGGGGATGTTGTTGCCGACGATATCAAAGTTACCCTCGTCAGTGTAGAAGCGGAGGGCAAAACCGTGAACATCACGGGCAAGATCAGAACTACCGCGACTACCAGCGACAGTCGAGAAGCGCACAAACATGGGAGTCTCCTTGCCTTTGGCAGAGAGGAAGGAGGCACCGGTGATGTTGGACCAGTCGCCGTACGAGGTGAAGACACCATGGGCACCAGCACCACGAGCGTGGACAGCACGTTCGGGGACCTGAAAGTCAATAACAGCACATTTTAGGACGAATAGACTAACTCACCCGCTCATGATCAAACCGTTGAATCTTCTGACGGAAAATAAAGTCCTCAAGCAGGGTCGACCCCCGCTCCCCAGCCTTCAGACTCTGCTGGTCCTCAATCGGCCCACCAACATCAGAAGTCAAGTAAACATCCGAGTCATCATAGTAATAATCAGACAGGAACTCCTCCGTGGCCTCCGTCGCATCAGGGTTGACATCGCGACGGCCAAGCTCACCAGTCATATAAGGACAGGCGGCATTAGCGACGCCAACAAGGCCCAGAAGGCCCAGCGAGGCAGCGCGCATGCTGACGGAATTAAAGATATGTAAACAAAGATAACGCAAAGTAAGAATGGCGGCGAGTTAGGAATTCCGAGGATGGACAGGTTGCATTCCACGGAAGATGTACGGAGTACTACTGCAGTCACACAACAAAGCTCACTAGCTGCAGGCGATCAGAAACTATTTATACACGAGCAGCGATCGCCCAGGCTCAGGCTGCAGGAACAGTCCACACTGGGCACACCAGGTGCAGGCGCAGCATTAGCAAGCCCAGTCCCACTACTGCGAGAAGGCACGGCCGGTAGCAGGGACAAGACGGAGTTGATTATTTCAGCAGCAAGGTCTGGAAGGCGCGCACGAATGGAAACAGAGATTGAAACGGGGATCTTCGAGAGAGTCTCCACGTCTGTCGAATTCAAAGCAGACGTCACAGGTCTACTACTAAACTGCTAACTACAGAAGCAGCAAAGAGGGCTCGGGGCATGTCTCGGTGCGGTTTAAGCACGACGCATGCCGAGCAGGCGATCAGTCTTGGCCATCGGTAATTATGGGCTGATGAGTGGCCGAGGTGCCAGTAAGCTGTTGAGAAGACAGATGAGGGCAAGTATAACTACATTGGTCTCGCCCATGGTGCTTGGTAATGGCTCTCCACCGCCGTTGGGCCTCAGCTTGGCGTCGGAATCAGGAGACGCTGCAACGCACAATACATGGCTTGGTTGCTGGTTATTGGTGTGATAGGCGTGATTGTGTGACAGTGAGAAGCACGCAAACAGTCTGATTATGGTGATTTGCTGGTTGCTCTCCACTGTTGTTTACTGAAGAGAGTAAGACTGTCCATACGAGACTATTCGGACTCCGGCCCATCCAGCCCGCGCTGCTGACCTCAGCGGGCAACAAGGCAAGCGAAATGACAGAACGATCGGCAGGAGCATGGAGTCTGTTGAGAAACGTAGAAGAATGTGAGCAGTCGGCCTGCAAACTGGAACGATCAACTGGGGGCTCAATCTGCGTGCGACCGGCACACTGGAAGACTGGGGAGACCTGCGAGGCTGCGACGCGTGGATTAATCTGGGCGACACAGAGACACTGGGGAAACTGTCCTGTAATTCTGTAATCTTCTTGTAGAAACTGACTAACGCGATCGAGTCTGGAGCTTCTGCTTAGAAAGGTGTGAAGCATCGTTGGCCCGTGTCGATCGCAGGATGATTAGCATTCTCCTGCGCCACCAACTCAATTGCTGCCATAACAATCCCCCGACAGTATCAAACATATATATTCTGTAATCTGGACTATACATTCACATTTGTTATACACTCAACTCACAATAATGGCACCCGGCTGATGCGCCTCCGTGCCCTCCCCGAGTTGGGTCCGAGAATCGCCCATTCGCCCACCGTTGCACCCACATTCTCGCCCTCCGCAAGGGCCTGGTTCCCTGCGATTACTAACGTCGCATACCGCCCAACCGGAACGTGCTCCTCCAGTCGCAGCGTCGTCGTATTACCAACTGGAAGTCTAATCTCGTTCAGATCCGTGGACTCTGGGTCGTACGGTTCCGACTGCTCAATGTTCCTCAGGTTCGCCACAACCCGTGCATCCGGTCCCGGAGATTTCGCCGCAGATACAGGGTCCTCCAGGGGACTATCGTGGAAAATCACTGTCGCATTGACTGGCGGTGCTTGCGCCCATTCGAAATGGAATCCAGATGCCACGGTTTGCGATCGGTCCATCTTAACGCCCAAGTCCACCGTCACCGAGCTTGCGTTCGACAAGGTTGGCTGCCAGCGCGTCGACGTCGCGCCGTCTACAATGGAGATGGGGAATTGGCCTTGCTCAAACTCGTCGGTCGAGAACACGGGACTGCACTGAATCAGATTATCCTCGATCGAGTTGACGGTGCCAATTTTCCGGTTGGGCACAGTAAGGGGGCCGTGGGCGGGAAGGCGGTGCAACGTCGTGTTATCAGCTAGACCGACATATACAGGGATGGTGGCGTTGGCGAATCGCCGATCGGCAGTCTCCAGAGGTGCACTCTGTGCGCGCTCAATGACTGTATGGGTGTAGTTTGATTGGGCCGAGATTGGCCATCCGCGCCAGTAAAACGTACGGTACTTCACGTAGGGAACCTGCGGCGGCAGGTTCGGTTCAATATGGATTGCATCGTCAGGAAGCAACCTGAGGCCGAGGTAGCCAAACAGGACAACCTGGTTGGCGCCTCCGTGACCGGTCAAGAACGGGAAGGCAGGGTGCGTCCCGCCGTTAATGCTCGCGTTGTCCAACATCTGCTCGGAGAGTTGGAAGAATGGTGCTCGCGCATACGGAGCATACGAGTATTGATGGTAGGTGTACGCGGAACAGCCAGAGGGTGAGACGGCGCCCGCGACGATGGAGAAGATAGCCCAGGTCATTGCAGGTCCGTCGGCCGATTGCCGGTTCGCATAGTAGTCAAGATCGTTCAAGGCGGTTTCCGAGGTATAGTTGTCGTAGACTAATGGGTACGTGATGAGAACAATATCCGCCTGCTTGACCGCTGCAGTGCCGTTCATGGTCGTGTATTCCAGTGTCACTCCATTCTCTTTGAGAGTCAGGACATTGTCTGAGATTTCCGCCCAGGTCTCGTTGGTCTCGACATCGAACTGCTCGCGGAAGACGTTGGCATACTGCAGGGTCTCTGAGATCATTGACATCGTAAATCCTCCGGCATCAATATGGTTGGCGTATTCATCCTCGGACAGTTAGCTAAAACAAAAAAGACGAGAGGATGGGACATACAGGATCAGTCATGTTGGTCAGAGTCCAGGAACTGCCGTTGCGCTCTACAATGTTGCTGTACAGCGTCGCGACCGAGCTGTAGATCGGAAAGTGCCTCTCCCGGAAAGTATCCGTATCACCACTGGCCACCCACTGATATATCATTGACAATCCAATGTCACCGTTCAGATGGTACTGGTAATCCCAGCAAGCGCCGGTGCCAGTGCAGTTACCGAAGCGACCGCTCGTCCATGGGTAAATCGCAGCCGACGGCTCAACGTAAGTTGCATTCTTCGAACCAGTGTATATTGTCTCGATATTCTTCTGTGCTTGCGGGTACAACTTCGTCCGAAAATTTGTCACAGCTTGGGCTGCCTCAGGGTGAGAGGCAACAAGGCCTGGTTGCATCCATACATCGGCGTCCCAGAAGATCATGCCTGCATACGAGTCAGAAACCAGTCCACCAACCGCCAGACTGTTGACGTTGAGCTCTACGTCCTTTGCCAAGCGAATGGCGTTTTTGCCGACCGTGTTCTGGAGCAAATAATACGTATTCGTGACAGCAATGATTGCCGAGTTGATGATGTTGTCATCGTCAGGTAGTCTACCCGTCGCAGGATTAACGAACCGATCGACTGAATCATCATGCATGATCTCTGCCCATTCTTCAATGTGCGATCGCAGCGAATGGCGGTAGCCAGCATCCAGTGCTTGCAGCACAGCCTGCTTGGCCGTTGCCTGAGGGTCGGTGAACGCGTCTGTAGAGGCGGCACCAACGAACTTGGTGATTCGGACTTTCTCGTTTGAGGAGAATTTGACATCGATGGCTTGTGCGATGGAGGACTCGTTCGTACTTACGTACGACTTGCCTGTGACGAGTCTGCGCGAGGACAGATCGACATGCTCAGAGCCGGTGATATTTGCATACAAGTACGCAGATACATCTGGAATGCCCCATGGTCGCACTGCCGAAAAAATGGCGCCATCATCCTCGCCAGATTCAACAAAGTCTGTACGCACCGCCGAGTATCCGTCGAGAACATTGACGATTGTTCCTTTGGCATTGTGGGAAGGCGTGATCTCCATGTCCACAACAGCATGGTTCACGTGCAGTTTGTTTGCGAAGAGGCGATAAGCGATGGCAAACGAGCCTTTGTCTCCGGATGGTGTCCAGATGTACGACCACGACAGGATGCCCGCTTTGAAGTCGTAGCTTGATTGAAAATCGCTCAGCGTCTGGTTATCGACCGTCGAGTCCAGGTAGTCATCATCACCAAGGTCCAAAATAAGGCCACTCCAATGAGGAACGCCGCTGATGACACTCTCACTTCCGTACTGATTGATCCAGGGAAAGTTAGATCCGTTGGTTTCAGCCTGCAAGTCGTAGAATCCAGAGATGGTAGCGAACGACTGCCGTCGAGAATACAATGGCCAACCGTTAATCACATCACCTGCGACAGGTAGGTCAAGCTCGAAGAACGGACCAACGCTGGAGACGCTGGCACCGAGATAACCATTGGCAACGGAGCCGCGGGACTGGTAGTGGCCCTGATCTAGGGCAGTGGTTGTCAGAACCCACTGGTCCTCATCCCATGTTACGCCAGGGAACATGGACTGGTAGGTATCGTTGGAGTGCTGGAACTGGTGCTTGCCATCGTAGCTCCTGAACGTTTTCTCGACGCGCGCATCATGCTTATCCGAAAAGCTGTTTCCTTCACTGGGAAATTGCAGCAATAAAGATGCCCACGTAGAAAGAGACTAAAACGTTGTTAGAAAATTCGTAATGAGGACTTGTGGTAAACCCGACCTTGTAGCGCATGTCGCTTGAGATAAACTACACGTGCGCCACGCAAAAGAGCAAAAATGAGCAAAAATATCCAATTTACTCGAGAGTAGAAATATTGGCGATGATAAATAATTCCGCGTAGTACCGAAGAACCAGCAGGACCCGCCGCATCTTCATTCTCGTATCCAAGATGAGCAACCAGGAAGAAGATCTCACGGCGCTGACGGACGCCCAGACCCCAGATCCCCGCAAAGTCTGGAGACGCCGGAATGCCGATGCGACCTCAGCAGGTTCGCCCGCCATTGACGATTAGGCTTTGGCTGGACCACTCTTTGGCAGCGGGGTAATGTCAACCAGTCATGATTGGGTACGGAGCTCAGATGACAGCCACGCGGGACTGTCCTTGTTCATCGTAATTCGAACCGCCACTGACGTTACAGTGTTTATGGTGAATTGGCGATGTTCATGCGGCATCGGGGCACCGTCAACGAAACGGCTGAACGGCTAAGCGGTTGCCCTCGGTGGATGAAGTGGAGGCTCGCGGAAAAGACTAGAAGAGCAGCGTTCCACAATTAGCCCGGTAATTCAGCGACGAGTGGGACAGACGCCGACCTCTCCAGGATTGCCTCCGATTGACAGGTATAGGCAATAAACAACTCACCTTCGCGATATAACTCGTCTGCGCGCCATGAAGGTGGTCAACCGGTGAAGAGACAGCACGGGCACAGAGTAGTATCGAAAGAAATGGGTCGTGGATGAAGAAAATCCACGGTCTAGGGTCGTCGACAAAATCATCCAGACAATGAAATGTTGGTCTGTGGTCGGAGGGTGTTGTTGTGGTTGAGATTGAGGTTGAAGCTGAAGTTGATGAATTGTGTTGAGCGAGTTGGGAAGTCACGAGCCTCAGGTACCAAGTCACCTGGTCGGAGTCAACAGTCAACACCAACACCAACACCAGCTCCTTCTTTCTTTACCACCCTCCTTGCCGCAACACTTATCACCACGCTCAAGTTCTACTCCAATTCATGCTGAGAGTCCAAGGTCAGCTGTTTCCTTGGGAACTCCTTGTTGATGCAATTCCACTGCCACGGGAAACCCATCCCTCTCCGTTGCCATCTGCCGGCCTCGCTACGGCAACTTCCAGCATTGGGCCCTTCATCTTCATACCGACGTCGAGGATCTCATCTACGAAGCCGATGGAGAGCATCCCTCATTCGCCAAGGCCACGTCACTCGGAAAACCCACCGACAACGAGTCCTTCATTGAGGCCTTCTTCGTGGGCGAGATTGGTACCCCTGTCATCGCCACTGTGAAGCGAATTGTTGAAGAAGCGAGGATCGATAACGAGACGTTGGAGTGGGATTGTCAGGACTATGTGCTGGAAATACTGGAGGCTTGTGAACGGGAGGCTGTTCTTGAAGACCAAGATCCAGACTGGGCCGAGACGAAGGAGATCTTACGCCACAAACGAGGGCCAATGCTATGAGAGGAAGCAGTTGCGCTACAATCTCTGTTTATCGGATCCAAAAGTCTTGTGCATTACCTTTCCAGAAATGGCAAGCTTCCGTACACAGGTCCTCTGCAACGGTCACGAGATGTCTGCACCGCTGGCATGATTTGATTTGCGGGGCGAGCTTCCTCGATCTTAACTTGGAGTACCGTATGATCCATGCTTGTCACCCACCAGACTCTATTGACAAACTACTTTGATTGGCTAGACCACATCAGGCGTCTCCAGGCTTCCTTTCTCAATGCAACCGCTGTTTCCCGCGTCCGTTCCATGGCCGACTGGTTTTCAATCGCTCTACGCAGGAGAAAATGGAGGCACTCTTCAAGCGATCCCCATGCCAAACATTTGAAAACCCCCGGCAGCTCAGTCTCTTGCACACCATTGCTGGTGTCACGCGGAGATGTGTGTGCTAGAAGCTCGCAGCTTACTTCGTCCGCCATGCCTTGCAGTTGCACCAACTCGACAGGAATTGTCGGAAGTTTATTCTGGATCCGGTGCCGCGAAAGCGAGTAGGCGTTCCGTACACTTTCTGCGTTATGCGAGGCGACAAACAACCGGGCATCGGGAAACGGGTCCGACGCCAATGAATACCCCGCAGGGTCCTGGCGCTTGAGCAGACAATTCACAATATGGTTGTAGTTTGCGTCCGTGTCCGCCTTGGTGTCATGTATCCGTGATCTATAATCGTGGGCGATGTACGCGCCTCGAACGAGCTTGATCCCCAGAGTCCAGCCCTCCGTCTGCGCAAGCTGGAGATGTCGACTGACGTTCGCCGTGGATGCTTTGAGATATGCTTGGATGGTGTTGAAAACGACGGCCTGGCCTAGATGGTTGAACCGTCTCATCAGATCAATACACCAACTATCAATAGCCGGCTGGAAGATCTGTTGCTCTGCGTCAATCCACAGGCGGGATCCCTGGGATGACGCTACCGCACAGATCTCCGATATGGCTGCCTGAATGCGTGGGGGTGGATCCCGGTCGCCTCGCGCGAGGGCTTCCACTGCAGCTGGACCCGCTCCTGTGAACCTGGCCTGTTAGCTTCCAACTTGTACTTGCCCGCCATACTCACTTGATGTTCATGCAATCGCCATCTCCAATCATCTTAAGTGTCCGAATGTTGCCTTCTTTCCATTCGTCAACGGCGAGGTCAAGCGCTTCTTGTTTGACCGCGGCCGGCACAGCAGGATCTTTGACATTGATTTTTGCAACGGACTCTCGTGCATAGCCAAGTGTCACACCTTTGAAACCCAACGCTTTCATCCTCTGCACGGAGCGACGTACCTCGATCTCGTTCTCTCCCGCGCAAAAGTGATGATATATTGTCGAGCGGAGGATGCGACGCGTAACCGGGTTTTTGGCGGGATGCAGAAATGAGGACCGCGAATCGATCACGTACTTGAGCATTCCCAGGCTTGGGTTAAGTAGGGGAGATGACATTACGGAGGTAAAAAGTACTGAGTAGATCAAAGTGCTCGTGGGCAGCACGGCCAGTGGCCACTCTTTTGGAGTCGACAGCCGTGGGAGCAGGTCATGGCGTGTATTTGTCGACGAGGATGAAAGTCTGACCTGGGTCAAGAGTAGGTTTGGACACTTCGGCCATATGAATTTTGACATTGTACTAATGATTCTGCGCAGGTCGAGAGAGGGGCCGATGTTACGTTACTTATGTATCTCCAAATGAGGGGTTCTCGCTAAGCCACCACATCTGGATACGACTTCTCCTGCAGCTACTTCCGTCCACTCCAGTATGCACCATCTGAGCGGCTTTGAGGTTAATTCAAATCATAATTGCATTTTTAATTCGTGCACAGCGAGACAAAAGAAATAAGGTACCAACGGGGTAATCGAGACAACATCTGAATAGTCAACTCCTAAAAGCTAAGACGGAACCAAGGTACAACCGATGTTCGTCATCAGCTCGTGATGCCACAATTTGATCTCCAACGGGGACTGGAAATCTCTCGTACCAAGAGGCTTTACTTCCGCTGCTTCTTCACGGCTGTTGCCGTGGCCTCCGCAAAGGCACCTCTAATACCGTTCTTCTCTAGCATGTGCAGAGCTTCCCTGGCTGGCTGAATCTCGCTGCACCCAGTCTCCCTGATGTATGCAGGTCGCATTCATCTTTCATCAGAGCGGCCATGCCCTCAAGGACCTGCGCACCCATTTCTAATGCTGAATTCCTGGAAAGCCCTTCGCCAATTCATCCTTCCACGAACCCGGTCAGAGGTATCGCCAGCATAGACATGGACCCGCCGGCCATGGTCGTTGTCAAAGGTATATCATCCAGACCAACCCGTTTAGTCTTACCCACGGACCGGAATAACCAATCTGCCTTGTCAAGAAGCTCCCGTATGAATACATGATATGCAGAAAGAAGAGTCATTGACTTGCACACCTTGGCTGCAGCATTCGGAATTGCCAGCACGGCGTCATATCTCATGCGGTTGCCAGTGACTCTGGAAAGAAAGGCGGGGTTTGTCAAGTGCATTCTCTGAGAGAACAATTGGTAGCTCTGGGCATGGCACGTCTTTCACAGCCTCCGAGAACTCGTTCCAGTCAGAATTCGGCAATGCTAGAATTACAACTCCTGCCTCACGCGCAGCTTGTACATTCCCATTTCTTCCCCAGAGATATGTCACCCGGTCTGCGTCCGCAGCATATTTTAGCGCGCAGTCGCTCGGCAGAGGCCTCTGTCCTCGTGGTCGCGATTATTCGGAAGTAAGGCGGTGGTGCGTCTTCTGTCGTTGCTCAAGTTGCACGCAAAAAACCGTCTAATAATGCTGAACCGATGGTTCATATATCACGTTAGTATTGTGTCCATGGTTATTTTAGTCGGAAGTACGAACCACAGCCGATAATGGCGATTGTGTCTGGTGTGGGCGAGACCGGCATCCGAGTCTCGGTACTAGACTTGGAATCCATGACTGGATTTTAGAAGGATGGATGAATTGTATCATGTTATGTAACTGGTGGGAGATGTTGCAAGATGCTATGAGCAAACTTCGATCCTGGGTCGAGGGGTCCAGGTTTATATAGACATCCCCTGGAAGAAGCAAGAGACACTTGAATCCAGGACCATGGAGGAGCACCCTTCAAAGAGCTCAGGTAAAGTGAATGGCGATGGTACGAAACAAAACAGTGGCCGTGGTCCTGATTGTTCTTCGCTGTCAGACCTGCCTAGACAAAGCGCTTCATTGCGTAAGCCTTGCCCTCTCAATGGAGGTTTTATCTACAAGGTAAAGGCCCATTGTATCTTTTTGACATGAATACCTTGTCTTCCCGATCAATTGCATCTGTGTCTAAGACTGTTTTGATGGTTACTACAATGGACCTATCATTGAACCCACTGATATGGATCTTAGTGCTGACTGCGCAAACAGTAAAGAGTCAGCCGACAGGAACAAGATCGGGCCACCAGGCGCACTTGTCGCTTTCGAGTATACTGCGTCAATCGGGCAGTCAGTGATACCTACTAGCCACCGATCGCAGGTCCATCAGGCATCCATAGAATTCAGCTCTTGGTATATGCAGGATTGTTATGAACATTTGTCTTGGTCTGTTCGGCACATGTTTCATGGTATACGACTAACTATATAGGCAAAGACTTCATGTCAGCGCTTGCAGTGTTAAACTCTTTAGGATATTCCGCTCGACATACAGGATAAGATAGATAAGGTTTGTAAAGAGAGATGTGCCGCGAATATATATATATATCCACCCTTTCAACATTCAGGCCTGGCCCTGGAGGTTTTGACAACGGAACGCAGTCTTTCTCCCTAAATCCACATTTATAGTATTCCGTTCAAAGTACCGATAAAACGACAGACGCCTGTCTCATCGAAATCATGTCAGCCGGAGTCTCGAGACCTATGCCAAGAGATGATAACAAACAAGTCATCGATGCGCATCACGATTCTCGAAGCAGAGGAAACAGGACTGTGCAACGGGCTAGGAATGGATGTGATTTTGAAGGTGGGCTTTTTGAATGAGTCAGGTCAAAAGGGAGTTTGATTGACTGTGTCCAGAAGGCGGGCGCATCTGCCCCGGGTGGGAATAGGGTGCTTCCCGCTCCGCTCCGCCCCACCACTCGAGTCCGCTCCGCTAGAACCGTCCGGACCGCGTCCATGGTCGTCTACGGTGGGTAGAGGTAGATAACTTATATACGTCCCTCAATCGCCCCTCCACCATTCTGATATAATTCTTGTACTGGCAGCCGACGCGCGGAGGGAGGTGTGAAAATGTATTTCCTGCACCTCTATGAGATACGTAATGAGACGGGTGGACCCCCATTGCATTCAGTATGGACAACGTATGAGGAAAGGGAAAGAAACTCCATCACAGTTTGTGGTATTGTGGAGGAGGTTCTCGTCTATCTACTAGGTACGGATAGCGGAAAAGGGTTGGATGACACGTACCAAGAGCGTTTTTGAAGATCACGAAATTCCAAGATATGTGAAAATCCAGAAAGAGATATACCAATCCACAGTTACCACGTTCAGTTGCGGGGACAGTGACTCCAGCTTCGCGTCCACGTGGGCAGCAATATCTCGTCGAAGCCATCTACGCTCTCGCTACAATGAATGCTTCTACGAAGCCCCCCAGTGTACCCGTGGTTTACCCAAGTTATCACCAAACTGATAGTCACCCAAGCATAACCTAATACTCACCCGATCTCGCATCAAACTCACCCAACTGCTGGCTCCCCGTCTCTTGGCGCAACAGACCCTGTCCATGGTGTAGCCCACCACCCGACTCTCGAAACAGCCAGCGGAGGTAGAGTGTGCAATAGAGACCGCTAGGTACATTATCCAGCCTGATCTTGATTCTCCGCCGTCAACGCAAAAGTGAACCGCACTTCAACCCGCTCCATTGACGACACCATCGTTTCCATTTCGCATCGAAGGAGACGACGAGGAACGAACCGTTTCCCAAACGCACTCGAGCGCAACATGCAAGATAGGCAGGAAGATGTTTCGGACGCAGACTTCACGATTCCACGTGTGAGGCAACGGTATTTGGCGCGGCAGATTCGATCAAGACGTCGGCCAAGGGCGGAGCGGGAGGAGAGCGTCCGAGCTTGAGAGCTTGGAATCGGGATCGGTTGCGTACGTACGAACGGGGTATGTCATAGCATGGGCCATTGATAGAGGCGAATCTTTGTTTTTAATCGCGGTCGGTCGCATGTCGGTCGCGCGCCGGTCGCGGGATGGCAGGGTAAGGGGTCCGGTTCGCGGGTTCGACGGGGGTAGGAGGGTCACGAGCAGGAGAAAGCGGCCCTAAAGCGTAACCATCAGTCTGAGAGTAGACTACCATGGTAGAATGAGATATGGCACTGACTTGAGAAGAGGTGGGGGGAGGAAACTGGTTGTTGGGGAAGATGGGCTCACGTAGCACAAGCCAGCTGGCGTCAAGAGTGGCCGTGCACCCATCCAGTATGTGCAGTGGTGGACTCTGGAGTACAGTCAATAGACACTCTGCTCTAAATACGAGATGCTCGTGGAGATGTATTGGGCTAGCAGGCCAACGCCCGAAAGAACAAGGAGATGCATGAACAGGTATGTCAGCCACAGCAGTGAGATTGTTTGAGTACTAAGCTTGACATTCCACTACAGATAAAGCTCTACAGATAAAGAGAGAGTGCAACCGTGGAACATAATTTATTGAGAAACAACCAGTAAATCCTATTCAACTAGATACTGAAAGACAAAACATAAAGGCACAGTGGGTATGCAAGGCAGGTATGACAAAACGCACAAATACACCAACAAGAGAGAGATACCAATTGTCTCAATGTATCCTTGGCCTAGCCACAGACCGCAATGAATTTTCCACGTACGCATCAACCTGCGCTTTGACTTCTGCATAGCCAGGGAGGCTGCTGCAATCCCATCTAGGCAAATCTTCAGGCAGCTCCTTCGCGTCGATAAGGAGCTCGCGAAGGACAGCCAGCGCTGCAGCCTCATGATGCGCTGGAGGCTTATTAGTGTGCCTCAAGTAGTCCCAGGCTAACTGGAACGGAGGTCGAAGGTGCGGCGTGTATACAGAATCCGCTGGCACATCATTACCTATCGATAGCAGGAAGCCATTCCACACTATTCTGGGGTTACGCCAATTTCCCCAGCTCCAAAACTCTGGATGATCGACCGGGTTCTCGGTATCGCGGGCTATCAGGTACAGAACGGACTCCACGAATGAATCCAGATTGAGGATTTTCATGGGGTGGACCAGAGTCGGGGGTACGGGGCACAAGGGGCCCCAATCATGGAGTGTCCCGCCATGCACTCTCCACCGATAAGGAAGCAGACGAGGGTCGCTAGTCAGCATCAAGTGCCGGTCATTATGGGCTGGCGTCTCGACCCCATATACAGGCAGCCAGGGCAATATCTGAGACTTCAGAAGCAAGGACAATAGAACCCCGTCTGTCTCTATATCGCCGAGGTGAAAGTGAGCTGCAGGGGCCGGGTGGAACTTTTTTCGACGTCTAAAAAAATTCCCATCATATGGAGGATCAGAACGGACCTCTACACAGCTCTGGTCCGTGCAGATCTGGTATCCGGATGATATCAATGCATTGATCGCGTCGGGAATCAAGTCATCAGCAACAACAAAGTCCACTTCTTGATAGCCATCACCATCCCCAACAAACGCGCTACCTAGATAGCCATGAAAAACAACACCCACACCCTTCTCTTCGAGAATTTTGGCGGCTTTGCTAGCCTTCATCAGGGAAGGCATTCCCTGAATGAGGAGCTCGGGCACTACATGTGATGCCGGGTCGTCGCTTTGCATGTCAAACATGCTTGATCTAGGACGTCGAATACCGGGTGGACTGACCATGGCCCGGGTATGGGGTTTTTTTAGATACGCTCCCGGCCGCGGCCGGGCCACTGACCTTGCGATATGGGCTTGCATCTCGGAAGTGTTTCCTTGTAGATGCTGAAGATTGAGTTTACAGTGCTCGAGACGGAGTTTAGGGCTTCTTATATGCGATTGTGGCCAGCGTGCGGCATCAACTTTATATACACGAAATACAGAGGGTGAAAGCAAAAGCCACCATTTGGATTTGTCAGTTCTAAGACTTTCCATTATTTATTGAAATGTGAATGGTTTGGTCAGAGATTGAGATTAGGCCATGCTTTAAAGCCATTGAAAGCCATACAATGAACCATTGAACGCGTTGATACGATTTAACAAATAGATTGAATGAACGGATTCTTTGTGATGGAAAGATATTGGGTAGAATGAAATAATAAAATAGGAACACAAAGAGTCAAAGCCCGTCAAAAGATGAGAACTGGTGTTAATGAAAGTGGCTAAGGAAGGAATGGTACCTGCAGCGAGCACCATGGGGGTAACACCTGACGAGACATCAGATCTGGCATCACCTTCCTAGTAAATTATCACCTGTGCTCAAACAACCTACCCTATTCTCGTGCGAGGCATCGGCATTTGCACGTACTCAAGCGAATATTTTGGCAAATCAAACGGCTGCCCCATCGGTTCCACTAGGACCTCACCTGGTCTATCTTAAACCGTCTACAATCTAGCTGGCTGGAGTCTACAGCGCCGTGGTCAGTCCTTGATTGTGTCCGGGTTCAAATCTAACAAAATCAATGACGAGGGCATTGTGACAAATATTTTGCAAATTGTTAGTAAGACTACGTTTGAAGCAGCAATGTCTCTATCATAAGTATTCCACGTCAAATCACGTTGATTGTCTGACTCTATTCAATAAACAAGCTTCTATGTAGATGGGCTTCAAAAGAAATTTCAAATTGGCAGCAGGTACATAATGAGAGTAACCACCACAACCATCAACAGCTTAGAGTGTACTGGAGACTCTTCCAGGCAAGGACGACTTGCTGATAGGCTCCATAGCGTCAGTAATCTTCTTGACCTGATCCCAACCCGGAAGACTCGAATAATCCCACCGAACCAAATGCTGCGGGAGCCCGCCCACCTCCAGAAGATGCTGCCGCAGCAGAACAAGCGGCACAATAAAGTTGTATTCTTTCCAGTTCGGCGCGACGAGATCATCCCAAGCGAGCGCAAAACGAGGCCGGGGATTCCTCTGATACTCCAGGAAATAAGGGCAATCTTCCATCCCCATCACCATAGTCTCACCTACATTTCGATGCGCCAGCCACTTCCTCAACTCTGGTTCGGAAAGTGGATTCGCCAAATCCCTGGCGATAAGGTAGATGATGGATTCAATGCAAGCCGCGCGATTGAGGATCATCATGGGATGAACTTTATCCTCCGACATCGGGCCCAGGGGCCCAAAACCCAGAGGCCCGCTGCCGTCGGACTCAAAGGCAGGAAGACGCGAGTCGCCAGTGAGCATAAGATGCGGATCGTCGAGGGCGGGGCGATGGCAGCCGTATTCAGGGAGCCAGAACAGAATCTCTGACTTCTTTAGGAACGACAAGAGAATGCCTGTGCCTTCGGGGGATGTATCCCCCAGATGAAAGTGCGCTGCCGGAATAGCATGGTACGTCTCCCACCACGTCCATCTAGGCCTAAGTCTTCCTTCACAGTCGCGCGGTTCCCCCTCGAGCTCGATACAGTCTGTGTCGGTGCACAGTTGATAGCCGTTGTCGACCATCGCGGTTGCAGCTGCTTCGATATCCTCGTCTGGTATAACGAAGTCAACTTCGAACATACCCCATGCTGCTCCAAAGAAGGAGGTAGCAAGTCGGCCCCATAGAATATGGGGTTTCTTTGCGCTTGTAAGTATCTTTGAGGATTCCGCTGCGACCTTGAGAGCCGGCAGCTCTGAAACATTGTCCTTCGTGACGAACATATTTACCTGGACCTTATTTAAATGCGGAATACGTCAGTAGATGCTTCTTGATGCTTCCAGATGATTCTGTGGGAAGCAGAGAGGGCAGGTCTGGGACAACGGTATTTATGTACCACAAGCTTGTAGGATGGACTGGTATCAACTTCGAGTAGTGAAAGAGCCGCTGAAGGGGAATAGAACGTCTTCCACTGTTGTTCTAACCCCTTTGCCGTTTTTGAGTGAGTGAGGTTCTTTCACTGAACAAGGGACTCTGCAAACGTAGGCCAAGCCGTCTACCACAGTCGTTATCTACAGATCAACACCCAAGTGCAAGAGTATAGTCTTTGTACGCAGTATGCTGTTCAAACGCATATGGGCATAACCATGAATGGCGTTATGGAGTCTTCAAAAGGGAGTGCAGCCATTGATTCAAACGACTGGAGCACTAAAATGAAGAAACACACAAGCAGAGTTTGTACTATCACTCTAACAAAGGTACCAGGATGGCCCCGATGAGAAAAAAGTCCATGGGCAGTTGCTGAAAACAAAACAACAAAAAGTAATCGCACAGGCATGGAACGGGGGCCGAGTTTGGGGTCCCCAAGGTTCCTCCAGGAACCCGATGTCGAAATGAGGGACGTAGAAGCAAGACCCCAACCCAGCGGAGTGACATCAGGGGCTTATGGGTAGGCCGCCAGGAAGTTGGAACAAAGTCCGGCACGCGAGCTCGGTCATGTTGGTAGATTCCGCGAAGTACTGAATGTTGGAGGCCATGGTCTCAAACTGGCCTGAGCTGTAAGACAGGCGGTACCTAGCATACCGAAGAGCGCCAAGGAACCCCAACAGAGTCGGATCAATTGGAGTGGTCTTGGGGCTAGTCTGGCGAACCCTCGCAGTAGCAACCTCATAGACGAGGAGATCAGTCAACGGCAAAAGCGGGAGTTCGGAGGGGCCAAACTTGTCGCTCGCAGGGACCAGCGACCATTCGGTCGTCCACCAGAACTGTGTTACGTTTCAGTTAGCATGATGGACGACACGGCTGAAGGGATCTGGTAGCTTACCTCGGTGAGGGGGTGGAAGAATATTGGAACCCCGTTCTGCGCTTTCAGCGGGGTTTCCATACACCAGTCATAGATGCTCGGAAAGGTCTAATGGATACTGCGAGGGACAAAAACGCGAAGACTCTCGGAAGTCCGATCTTCGGGCAGCCAGACCAGAATATGAAGTTCCGGGGACTGACATTGTGCGTTAGCATCACCACCAGAAAGCTGAAAATTCCAGAAAGCGCAGCAAAGTCGATTGCTCTCCGGGGAAAATGGTCCGATATCCAGTGTAGTAGAGAGGCGCGCGTCTGGCTGAATTCAAATGCGTTGAATTTCATCAACGAGGGCAACCGCCGAACTGGGTGTTAGTTGACGCAGTTCTCCATTGACCTTTATGTCCGGGATTTACTCTGTGTTTACCCCTACTCACCCCGTATTAAAGTTGCAAAGCTAACCTAGGTTAGACGCGAGCACTAGCACGCTCATTAGTACATATTCTGTACGACTTTAGCATCAAGCTCCGCGGCACCCCTACAGCCGTCTGATCACAGTAAAGTCCTATCCCCGGCATTATCTGCCCAAATACCGACACACACGGCAATTATGTCCGGTCTAAAACCCCCTGCTTAGGGTGAGACCAGGACACCCAGCATAATTAGGAGTCCAGACCCACGACCGATCTCGGCCGCGCCAAAAGCGCCACTTGAGAATCTCGGACATGACCTCGAGTCCCGGCTTTCAACTGACTCGCAACGTAGGATTCCAATCTTCTAGATAAAGAGCACCACGCATGCAGTAGATCATGATCGACGACTATTAGTTTAGCCCCTGCTGTAATCTTGACGCGCCATGATCACCTATGCATATACGATGAAAATGACGACGATAATGCAGACTAGAACGAAAGGGCCTTGCGCGCGCTTGGTCAACGTGACACACTGGGTCAGATTCCCTGTCGCCCTGTCTGATTCCCGGTAAGCGTGTGTTTAAGGGGTCAATAGAATAACTTGGTGGAAGCTGAGGCGGGCATCTGTGCATAGTCTTTCTTTGTTCGTCAGCGCCTTAGGGACGGACTCACCGCACCTCGATTGCCACCTCGGCCCGCGAGGGGAGCTGATTGACCGAACAAAGGATGGAAAATAGGTACCAACTGATTAATATAGGAGCTTCCTGCCGGGGTTGTTCGAGCTTCGAGGTGGTTGCTCAATCCAATTTACGTCGCCTCGCCACACCCTCCGACTGACCATGGACGATGGTTGAGTACAGTGCGGACGCGGTATCAGTCGACCCAATCACACTCGTTAACCCGATCCTCCTCTCAATCGCAGCATACAATGTCTTCGAGCTCCTGTTCTGGATCTTCGGCACGTTCCAGCGCCGCCAGGGGCTGTACTTCGGTAGTATCCTTGTCTCAACGATCGCGTTAATCGGGTACATCGTTGCTGTCTTCCTGCGAATCTTCCGGCCCGACGGCGGCACAATGGGCGGGTATATCTGGGCAATCTCGTATTCCACGCTTTTGACGGCTCAGATCCTCGTTCTTTATTCGCGCCTCTATATCGTCCTCCCGCATAACCCTCGCGTTCTCCGCGCCGTCCTCGTCATGATTATCGTTACGTCCGTTTGCACCGTCCCTGTCCAACTCGCTATCCAACTTAGTCTCGCAGCCGGTCAAACACACCTAGGCCACGCGCAATTCCTCACCGAGCGCGTCGTCTTCACAATGGCTGTCGCACGCGAAGTCATAATCTGCTTCATATACATAATTCAAGCATATCGCAATCTCCAACCAATAATCCTAGCAAAGGGCAGTACCGGAAAACAAGCCCTCATATACCTGATCCTCGTGCAAGGCGCGGTAGTGGTGCTCGACATTGGCTTTATCGCACAAATATACCTGAATCTGGGGAGTACAGTTACGGGGTACGGTGCTGTGCTGTATAGTCTAAAACTGAAGATGGAGTTTGGGGTTTTGAATGTGCTGGTTACGCTTCTTAGGAGTCCGGTTGTCCTTGTGCATTCTTCGGCGGGGGAGCAAAGTATGCTTGAGAATTCGATTTTGGGGCCTTGTTATCGACCTTGATGGTTTTGTATTTATTTTAATGCCAAATTTACAGATTTCTCCCGATCGTTTCGGATTCTTAGTGTCTGCAAGAAGATGATTAACTGCGTTGGGATTGGATTGAATGCATGTCCGACGACCAGGGCCCTGTGGCGGCCGCGCACTCGGAACACCGGGTTTGTAGCCCTAAGCCCCGAAGACAGCCCGGGGAGGGCGGAAACTGAGCATTAACCTGATAGCCAGTCTGTATTCCAACTGTAGGTACGGAGTTCGGAGTCAGCGAGGATTACCAATGAACCTGCTGTGGTCCTGTATCGGGCTCAATTATAAGCCCGAGAACGATAAATATCGCCTTCTACCCGCGACGAAAATAACCACCAGCTTCCAAAATACCTGTACTAAGAATAACCATCAACAGAAACGGCCCTCTATCGAACAGCACACCAAGTTATTTATAAGTGAAAATGTCTTCTTACGTCGTCACTGGAGCCAGTCGGGGTCTTGGGGTATATTCCTGCGCTTTCCTCTTCATGTTGTATGCATCAGCTAACGCAAACAGTTTGAATTCGTCCGCCAACTCGCCGCAGACTCCAACAATACTGTCATTGGCCTCGTTCGCAATAAGGTCGCTGCTGATTCGAAAGCGAAAGAACAGGGCTTGAAATCAGTCCACTTCGTTGAGGCGCAGTATACCGATCTTGGCTCGTTGAAGGTGTGTTGAGCATTGAGTCGTCGAAGGATCCGAAACGGGGCGCTGATTCATATAGACTGCTGCTGAGGTCGTCAAGGGTATAACAGGCGGGAGTCTGAACTACCTCATTAACAACGCCGCCAGCGTATCAGAGGTCAGCGAGTTGAGGACGTTTGAGGACTTGTACGTTCGCTTTTACTCCCCCACTCCCAGCTACCCCAAGCTGACAATAATCCAGTCAGGATGACTTCTCAACCCTCGAAAGCGACATCCTCGATTCCTTCACCATTAACGTCCTCGGCGTCCTAAAAACAATCGAGGCCTTCCTCCCCCTTCTTCAAGTTGGGCAGGGCGAAAAGAAAGTAATAACAATCACAAGCGGAATGTCTGACCTCGATCTGATCAATGCTTCTGAACTGTCTGTTGCAGGGCCCTACGCAATAAGTAAGGGTGCGCTGAATGTGCTGATTGCGAAATATAATGCGCTTTATAAAGCAAGGGGGATTTTGTTTTTGGGGGTTTGTCCGGGGTATGTTGCGACTGAACGGCAGACGCAGGGTGAGTTTTTTTTTTCCCTTTTCCTATCTTTTATTCTTGCATTTGAGAAAAAGGTTCTGATGGGTATGTTTAGAACTCAAAACCGACGAGGATAAGGCTCGTCTCGCTGCTCTGGGAGCGAAATTCGCTTCTCTTGCGCCGGACTTCAAGGGTCCTACTACCCCCGATCAATCGGTTTCTGCCGTCCTGGGGCTTGCACATAAGGCGTCGATTGAGGATGGGTTTGGGGGTGCGTTTGTCTCGAGGTTTGGGAATAAGACGTGGTTTTAGGGTGTTGGGTCTGTGTCTGTGATAGAAGAGTCGATAGTCATGGAGGCTTGGCAGATCGGTGTCATTACATTACAATTGAACCTCGAAGTTACTTTCGCTCGATCTTCCCATCGATCCTTAATACGAGAGATCGATCCGGTAAAAAAGTAGGTGGCACGTGGCCAGCTAGGCCCTAAAGTCAACCCATACCCGTACCTGTGGCGCCCATGGTGGCTGAGTCTGACACTGGAGACCGAGCATGGCCGCCCCCCTGTATTTACCATAGCCAGGCGGATAAATCCAATCCCAAATCATGCTTCCTAATTTCTGTTTCTCGCGAGGTCAAATTCAGCCTCTTGTAGCCTATCTAGACACTAATCAGCAAGTGGGCAATCGCGCGCCGATCCGTTGCCGATTTCCGATTCGGCCCCCATCCTCCAACAGAGGGGAGGCGGGGATATATACGGGCTTTGTCCTTCGCGTCGCGATCATTCTCTCTTCGCTCTATTCGATATCAAACAGGCCTAGAATAGGATGGCGAGACCAACAATCCTCCTCATCCCCGGCGCATGGCACGACGGCTCGATATATAACCCCCTCGCTGCAATCCTCCGGTCCAGAGGCTTCGACGCGCAACCAATAACGCTTCCTTCGCTAGGCGGTCCACCCCCGACAAGCGCATATGATGATGCAAAATACATCCAAGAAAATTATTTAGCGCCTCTCATTGACCAGGGGAAAGAAGTAATCATCGTCGCGCATTCATACGCCGGTGTTCCTGGGACGGAGTGCGTTAGGGGTTTTGCGCGAAAGGATCTAGTTGCCCAGGGGAAAGACGGCGGTGTCGTTGGATTAATCTACATCGCTGCCTCACTAGTTCCAAAAGGATGGAGCGTTGAGAGGATGGTTGGGGGGAGGATTGAAGGTCTTATGGAGATGAATGAGGTATATCCCTACCTATTTACCGTCCCTTTCCACTCAAAGAATAAAGAATGAGAATTAATAAGTCCAGAACGGCATGATCCTACCCCTCTCCCCCTCAACGAAATTCTACAACGACTTCGATCTCGAAACGCGCACCCACTATCTAGCAAAGATAACACCTCACGCACCAGAGGCAATGCGCACTCCATTGACGTACGAGGCGTATCGCGATGTAGATGCTAGTTACATTGTTTGTCTCCAGGACGCGGGGTTTCCGGCGGAGGGACAGAGGATGATGGCTGGGATGCCGGGGGAGGGGGTAGTCAGGACTTATGAGGTTGATGGCGGGCATATGTGTATGGTCAGTCGGGCGGGGGATGTTGTGGGGGTTGTTGAGGATGTTGTGGGGAGGGTTTGTGGTAGGGCGGGGTGAAGGGTTAGAATAAAAGGGAAAGGGGCAGTCGCCCCTAATGGCCGGGATTGGTCGGTTGCCTTTCTTACGAAGGATGGCTTGGAGGATAGCACGCGCAATAGGAGCAGCAGATTAGGTCTCATCTATTAGGTACAGTAAGTAGGACATTAACATGATACGAGCGTCGATCAACGTCGCTTTTCAGACTCATACAACATAGGCATCACCAGAAAATGACTCATACCGGGCATGGCCAGCCTGCAGGAAGTGAAGGTGAACCGCAAGCGCAATCACGACACCCATCATCCGGACCCCAACTGGAGTTCAATCAACCCCCAAGCTCAAACCTCTCCCCGTCCCTCCTCCCAGAAACAGATCGATCCTCCTCAATCGGCGAAACAACAGCCGGCAAACTCACCCCGCGAAACCCCTTATCACCATTCTCCGACGGCGCCGAAATCACACTTCCATGCCCAAACGCCTCAGTATGTGCGCCACTCCCACTGCCACTGCCATTGTCGCTCGGGAGCCCATTGATAAATGCAACAGATGAAGAGGTGTTTTCACCGGCTGAGATCTCGCGGATGGTCTTTGGTGGCGCGCGCTGCTTTTGCCAGCGGCGGAAGAAGAAGAATGCCGCTGCGAGGAGGATGAGGGCGCCTATGGCTGCACCGACGCCAATGCCTGCTTTTGCACCGGTGGAGAGGCCGTTGTCGCTGGTGATGTCAACCGCGTCATCCGTCGGCGATGCCGTAGCCATCGGTGTAGCCCCCGACCAGTGCGCCGTTGTACTAATCGCGTGTGTCGTTGTCTCCGACAAGGTGGTCGTGAAAGTAACGGTCGCCGGCCGCGTATCGTACATGGAAATCCCCGTGACGATGCTCCCCCAAGCCCATCCGTCGTCACTCATGGTATACACCCAAAGGTCTAGGACGGTTGTCACGCCGGCTTCGAGGCTGGGAAGGGCCCTCTCCGGCAGGTAGGTGTATTCTTCGGTTGCGGGGACGGTCGTGGAGAAGACATTGTAGCTATCGCCGGTTGGGTCAATTTCGTGGAGTTCGATTGTGACATCGCCTTCGTAGTCGCCTGTGTCCATCCATGAGACGTAGAAATCATCAGTGGGTATTTCGGTGTCATTCTCGGGTTCCAGTGAACCCCATGTCTCGCCGGATGTGTAGGTTTCTTCTTCGGTGAATGTGTCTGGCAGAGTTAGCAATCGGACCGGAATGGACGACCAGAGTCACCCTACCTTCATCATCCTGGGCAGAAACGACTGTGAACAGAAAGAAAAGATAGCAAACGAGCGCAGTCATCTTGCCGCCGTCGCCGCGAATGCACTGCATGACGCGGACGATAAGATAACGACTGACGAGAGGATGAAGGATGAGATGACAAGAGGAGAAAGACAGAGTCCAGGGGAAGATAAACACTCACTCTGTCAGAAAACGCTAAGCAACTCTTGGAAAAGCAAAAACCATGAGTTCTTTGTGCAACTTTAGCTCGATCTAGATAGGCCAGGACGCAGAACCCTGTGCGGCGCAGTCAGACTACAGGGCTAGCTCGTGTAATAAAGTGGTGATTGGCCGCGAGAGATTATTGTCTCTTGGCTTGGCCAGGATCGTTTACCTTCGCTTGGCTGCCAACAGGAGCTCTAGGTGAGTTTTGAAGATGGTACTGGGCGTGTCGCTGGTTGTCATGTATCATTGCTTTGGTTTGAGAGAGGTCGGAACTGGGCCAATGCAGGGCCACAATGTTATTTCGCGTGTAAACTATTGATAGTACAGTAGACCTACCTCTAGTAAGCTATGTTATAACGATCGCCGTTCCTACCCCCATATCTAGACCCCTGTTACCCTAACCCCACGCTAAGCCGCTGTAGCCTGTCCCTTGACCCCCATCCAATGCCTCTCCAGCAAATCCCGCACCGAAAGCACGTTGATCTCCGGGAACCGATCGTTCAGCGCTCCCTTTCTTTTGATATGGGCCTTCCCAGTTGCCGTGAACAACTCAAATATAGACATGAACCCCTGGAAGTTCTCTTTGGGGACAGTCTCGTAGAGCGGTCGGTGGCTGGGCAGCTCTGTTATTTCAAACCTCTTCAGCTTCTCGATTGAGTCGTAGTGGACTTCGAATTTGGCGCCTGGAAGGTTAACATATGCACGATTCGTGTTTGTTACAAAGTGGACTTACCAACGGTCTCCTCGGCCAACGAGAGGAACTCGTTCCAAGTAAGTGTGTCTCCAACGGCCCTGCTTTCTTCCTCCCAGGCTGTCAAGTCCAGCGATGCGACGACAAACTTTGCGAGGTCAATTGTGTATGTAAAGGTTACAGGCGCATTTCCGTCACCCGGAATAGCAGCCATTTTATTGGCCAAGTCGATGACAATAATATTATGCTTCATCTGAGATTTGAACCCTGGTCCGCCGTAGTAGTCAAGGAGAAGACCGCAGTGGAACACAGTGAACTCAAGATCAGACTTTCTTAATGTTTCAATGGCGGCGAAGTAGTCCTCGAGTTGCGGAAGAACCTCGACGGCGCTGCAACGGTCAGAACACTTCACCACATTGTAGGACTCACGTACTCCTCCGGGTATGGAATCGCAAACGAGGTGGGAACAAATCTCTTGGTTAGTCTAGACCGCTTTGCCGCCTCGATAAGATTAGCCTGGGATTTTGCAAGCGAACTGTTGTTGATTCCAAAGGCCGAGATGACGGTGTGGATATCGTTTGATTCTAAAGTCTCGACCAGGGAATCGATGTCGTCGTAATTGACCGTGATCATATGCGGGCCCGTCTGAGAGTGTTAGCAGCGATGTGATGGGAATGTGATTCGATGGACTAGTGTTGTCACTATACCTGTCGGGAAAGAATGAACGAGTTGTGCGGAGAGGAAGCCAAGACCTCGATCAGGGTGCGCCCAATGCCTCCAGTCCCGCCGGCGACAGCTACATTGACCATGATGCTTGAGGATTTGGTGTTTCCAAGGGCAAGCGAAGGCAATCTTGATATGAGTTTGTCACTATGGAATGAATGACTCTCTCGAAGGACTAATGAATGAAGGAGCTTTCCTCGGTATATAGTGGAATATTGTTAAAATGAGCAGCGTTGTAAATAGCTTTGCGGTAGGGCAATATGGAAAGAAGAGGGAGAACCAAAAAGACATTCGCGGGGGATCTAAAAGAAATTTGATGCGATGGTTGCTCCTTCCCCAAGACATCGCTGCTGGCGGGCAGACCCGCCCTGAATCTTCAGTGAAGCATGCATATTTCTGGCCCTAAAAGCTGACAGCTGCAGGTGGAGAGGACCAGGCCAACAGCAGGACCATTTTCTTTAAGCTGTATCCATACCGTGGAGAAAGAGGAGTGCTGTTCACTTCTACAAAAGAGTTCAAGGCAGTGTTCGCTTAGGATCCCGCTGCAATACCTAGGTAATGACGGTCGGAAATTCTCAACGTTGGCCAGTCGGATCTAGCCGAAGCGGCAGGAAGACGAGGGCTAAACTCCAACGGTCCCCGAAACATATATATCCAAACTAGTTCAGGTCTCGCTCCAATGTTTACAAGAACAAACAGAGTTCTACGACTCTTAGAGACTTACTTCCACTTCACGTACCATCACCAAGTTTCTATTAGGTTCTGCATCAGTAGATAAACGTTGACACTTCCTAGATTTTGCGCTTCCTGGCAGATGCAGTTTGGCTCGATCCTTCCCGGTCGCCCACAATCTTCCCGGTCAGGAGATGGGGAAGCATATTAAAAGGCGCTATGTTGGATATTCTACCGCAGACGCGCAAGGAAGACGCGTTAGTACTACCGCACTACCCACGTGGAAACCACATGGAGAATAACGCTACCAGGCATCGGTCATTCTGTACTTGCGCAACAAGTCTTACGGGGGCTTAGGACCTATGCCCCCCAATAGCCGATTATGTTCAAGGTACTACTGGCACAGTATAACATACTACAGAGCACTTGTCACACTTTACCCGTTTAGCATATCAAAATAACACTGCTAGGGAATAGGGATGAGCGACGGGGATAACAAGTGTAAACTCCGGCCCGGCGTTAAGGAACGCATCTCACCACTTTATCAGACATTCGGGTTTCGGGATCCACGACGTGGTGGCCGGATATACCAGATTAGTTGACTAGATGTATATTTCTCCGCGACCTTGCTAGATATCTCAAAGCTTAGCTGGTTATCTCCGGCGGATGGTTCGATGTATAATTTCCTAGTAGATCCAGGGGTTGACTACGCACCGAGCTTTAGAATCACCAATTTATCAGACTTTGCCAGACCTCATCAAGCTGTTACCGCGTTCCTCATTATTTGAGCAACATGGCCTCTCCCATCCCCACCAACCACCGCGCCGCCATAATAACCGCAAAGACCGGACCAATGACACTTCAAACCCGCCAAACGCCAACCCCAGCCCCAACCGAGGTCCTCATAAAAGTCCACGCCATAGCCCTAAACCCAGTCGACTACTACCAGCGAGACCACGGCTTTCCACCGATCGCGCAGTACCCAACAATCCTTGGCTCTGATGTCGCGGGTATAGTCGTCGCCGCAGGCCCCGATGTCCCACCCAACACTCCAAAGATAGGAGCACGCGTAACTGCGCTCGCAACCGGATTCTTCACAGGTAATTTACCACAGTACGGTGCGTTTCAGGAATACGTTCTCATTCCTGCTGAATGTGCGGCTGTTATTCCGGATACTGTGAGCTTTGAAGAAGGAGCGGTTTTGCCCTTGGCATTGTGTACGGCTTGGAATGGATGGTACGGCGCTGGTCTAGATGTTCAGACAACGGTTACTGAGAGGGAAGCTGTTCTGGTATGGGGTGGTTCAAGCTCTGTGGGGAGTTTCGCGGTGCAAAGCGCGAAGAGTATGGGATTTACTGTCTTTACGACTGCGAGTCCGAAGCATCATGAGTACTTGAAGAAACTGGGAGCAGATAAAGTCTTGGACTACCGCGACGAAAACGTCATCGCCAAAATCATCGAAGCAGTAAAGACCAACGATCTAACAATGAACCTAGCCTACGGCGCAGTCCCCAACTCCCTAACTCCCCTCCAAACAATCCTAAAAGAAACCAAAGGCCTCGAGTCCGCAAGAATTGCACACGCACCCGTTCTCCCCGACGACGCCCCGAAAGTTGAAGGCATCGAGGCCAAGTTCGTCTTTCCGCCGACGGAGCCCGAGCCGTTGCGCAAGCGGTTCGCTCAGATCTTCGCTGGTTGGTTGGAGGGGAAGCTTGCGGCTGGCGAGGTTGTGCCAAGTCCAAGGGTGCGGGTTGTGGAGGGTGGACTTGAGGGGTTGAATAGGGCGTTGGATGTGCTGAGGGAGGGGGTGAGCGGGATGAAGATTGTTGTCTCTCTTTGAGTGGTTCGAGATTCGGAAATTATGGGTCTAGAACCCCAAGGTTAATATTTTTGATATTTGAATGGACAGTGTTTATGCAAAGCGGCTCATTCCCAAGGGTCCGGTGGCTTGTCATGGCTGCAACTAACTTTTTTTTAGGTTTAAGAAGGTCCGAGTGCAGAGATAGCTGCATGGAATTCCATGGCACTCCGTTCATTCGGTCCTCACATTTTTACCATATCATGAGGCTCAAACAGCCAATCGGTCATTATAAAAACTCTCAAGTCTCTTTCTCCAGGACCTTTACTCTCCTCCTCAACTTGCGACGTTTAGTAATCTCTATTGCCATGCCTCTAGAACAAATCTACCACATCCACCCCCACGGGTGGGAAACCGACCCCTCAGAAGAGCGCTACAAAGTAACAACACTAGACTACCTCTCCGTCCAAGCCTACAACAACTTCGCCCTCTTCTTCCGGCTCGAAGACACCGCCAAGACCCAGGCAATCGAAATCCTCAAAGTCGGCCTGCAACGAACCCTCTCCCAAGTCCGGCACATCTGCGGAACAATCGAGCCCGATCCAAGCGGCGGCCACTCCTTTGTTAAAAGGAGAGAAAGCACAGTAAAATTCGTCGTGCAGTGGCTTGAAGACGAGACGTACCCTTCTCTCGACGATATCGAGAATGCGCACTTTACAGCTGTTAGTTTGGGGGATTTGAATCTATGGAGTGTACCCCCCATGACATACGGCGAGAAACCCGAGGCGAGTCCAGACATGAGCCCGCCTGTTGCGGCTTACAAGGCCAATTTTGTGCGTGGGGGTTTGGTTTTCATTATGCATCATTTGCACTATTCGAATGATATTATGGGGTGGGCGGGGTTGACGCATCAGTTGGCGGAGAATTGCTTTGCTCTTTTCAACGGGACGAACTTTCCGGCTTGGGATGTTAGGAATCTTGATCGGGGACGTATAACAAAGCCTGAGCCCCCTGAGGAGAATAAAGTTGATGGGCCGCCTGCCCCGCTCAGACACCCAGATCAGCTACCGGGTCAATGCCTTCTCTTCCATCTTCCCAAGAGCAAAGCAGCGAAACTCAAGGCCCTGGCGACTCCAGAGGATGGCACCTGGATATCAACATACGACGCCCTCTGCGCATTCATCTGGCGCCATCTCACGCGCGTCCGAGCACCCGTCTTTAACCCCGATCCAAGCTCACCCCTCTTCTGGGCCGAAGCAGTCGATATGCGCCGCCGATTTAAAAATCCAACAGTCCCACCTCGAATCCAAGGGAACGTCGCATACGCAGCCGTAAACCTGACAGCCGGGATCCCAAACCCCACAGTATCAGAAATAATCTCCGAATGGCCACTCTGGAAGTTAGCATCGTACATACGGTCTCTAACGAATGGCGTCACGCAGGAAGCTCTCGACGCGACTTTATCTATGGTGGCTATGGTCCGCGATAAACCCGCACTGAATTTCAGAATTGATTCCCAGTCGCCGATGAGTATAGCCATGACGGACCATCGAGATGCGAATATCACAGCTGCGGACTTTGGGTTTGGACGGCCGATTACGTATCGCCATTTACTTGATTGTGTGACGAATGGGGTTATTGTTATTTATCCGCCGAGGGCCACAGGCGGCAAGGGTGATGAAGGTGGTGACGGCAATGGCGATGAGGGGTGTGAGCTTTCGATCTTTTACGAGAGGGATCTTGCGAAGACTCTTATTGAAGATGAGGAATTCGGCGAGTTCTTTGAGTTTAGGGGTGTTGATGCTGAGGATGCGGCTTCTTTGCCTAAACTGGATTAACGAGGAGTTAACTAAGTACCGTACATGATAAGTAGTCCATATTAAGTACAACCATTCAGACACCGTCAATTGAACCCTGTATTTTGAAGTACCCCCTCACATACTTCAAACTGACAATAACCCACTCCCCCTCAAACACCCTCCAAATCTCATGATAATGCCCTCCCCCAGTCCCACTCCACCCACCAACAATATCATGACTAGCAGCATGATATATCATTGGCCAGACCGCACTGACTTCATCCTGCTTGTCGGAAGTAAACGATAATTCCCCCGGCCCCACAATATGAATAGCCTGCTGCGTTTCAAAAGATTTGCTGAAGAACCCCACTAATTCGTCGACGGAATCAAAGGAGTATGTAAAGTTGTCTTGCGTGATAATTGACCCGTCAAGATTACAGAATCTGGCTTTGACGGAGGGATGGAAGAGAGTCCGCCAGTTGATCCACTCGTGTGTATCTGCGAAGCGGCAGTATTGCGATTTTTTGAGGCGGATTGTTTCCGCTGTTTCGTAGGGGAGAACCGCCGTGGGCATTTCGGAAGCTTTGGTTGGCAAAAGGTTATGGTGGTGATGCTGTGCTTTCCAAAGCAGAAATTTAGTCCAGGAATCAGCTGGAGTGGTCGGAGGGTGACACACGGGCTAAATAAGGGCAGGACCTGTGTTGAGAGGGGTATGAGCGGTTGTCGGCGGAGGCGTCGATATCCCTGTCATCATGATTCCCTGTTAATACGGCCTGTACTTTTGCGAGTTTGAGTAGCATTACGCGCGATTGATATATTTCAAGACGGTACGACTAGTAAGGCCTCCGGTTGCTATTTTGACCGCGCAAATTTGGTAGAGCGGTTATGGTGTTGATCTTGCGCTGATCTTGCGTGCCAGGTAAGGAACATAGAAGCACCTTTGTATAAGGAGATGCAAACACCCAGCACCCTTGGTTATCGGGTTGGAGGAGAGACCAGCAATATAGATCCGATCGCAGAGTACCTGGACGAAGAAGCGCACAGAACACTCTCTACTCTATAGGTACAGCAATGAGAATGATGTGCCAGAGCAAGGGAGACGCATGTCCAACATGCTAAACCCAATCCAAATTCCCAAAGTCTGTTTACTCTCACCCCAACACCAATCATCAGTTCTCAAGAGGTCTTACTCCGCAGCAAAAACTTGCTTCCTACCGGACCCATCCACCCAGATCTGACGTTGATCCAGAGAGCGGGGCCACTCACTCAGCCCTGTCGAACCGCGCAATTGCTCAAATAACCCAAAAGGCTTATTTCATTTCTCATGTAATCCGGTTATTTTCGCTGGTATTAAAGGCCTACTACTTCATGTACTGCGCATACTATGAAGTACACTACTATAATAAATAGTATAAGTTGGTACCTAGGAGCACCCTAAATATATAGCTTCTAGCAATCTTTAGACTTGCTTATCAAGGGATTACCTACTTATTAAATAGGAAGTGCTCATTCCCGGCCTAGGCATAGGTTCCATGAGGTATGAAAAGTAACTAGGTACGTATCTAGGTAGGCAACTATGTAGACTAGGCGTTCTAGGTAGACTAGGTACGCTAGGTTACTCAGGTATGAATGTAACCAGCGTCCATTTTTGTGTCGTGATACCTATAACACAGCCTGACAACCACTCAAACCGCGCGATTCCAGTGAGTCAAATGCTGCAGGATTCTAAGCAGGCCTAAGAGCTCTTTTTAAGTTTGATAGTCTGTAGGACAAGCTTACAAGGCTTGCAGATCGTGAGGATCTTGTAATGTTTGGAAGAGCCATTAAGCAACGATTTGGTACAATTTGTGAGCATTTCAGCTGCTCCAAGTTGAATTGAAACCCCTGCATCAATTAAATACGTTCCATACTCTGATATCTCAGAGTTCGGGCTACATAAAGCTCGTGATGACCCCTAAAGTCAGAAACCACCAGCGAACAGTGTTCAGACGCTACAACACAATTACATATTGGAATTCCCTGTTCCTTGCCATACTATTGCATGTCTTGTCCCTATAATTTCTAGCAGACATGCAGTTCAAACTCATTAGCGCTGCCGCCCTGCTGACTACTGTGGCCTTTGCATCGCCAGCGCCGAACGCTGGAGATACACCCAAATGCGTGACCGATTTCCTTAAAATTGTGGATGAAATAGTGACCCGAAGCAACGCCATTATTGATGGGACGATGGGGATTGAACAACTTAGTGGTAAAAGAGCCAGTGAATACGTTGACTTATCTATGTAAGTCCCCTGTTTTCCATCACCGAACCAGGCGGAAGTGACACTAACAACAATCCATCAGGAACTGGAGGAAGGTCTTATAGAGCAGGCGCAGTACGCAGATGATTCCCACATTGATTGCAATAGGGTCCGCATTACCAGGAATGCACAGCAACTAATGTGTGATGTTATGCCGAATGTAAGAATGAGCCCCATGGTCGTGCCCGCCACGGGCGGAGATCCAAAGGCGTGGTCTAAGCTAACGCCCCATAGTATAGCGGATTACCACCGAAATCAACATTTTCGACTCACTCAATTCAGCAGCCGATGCGTTGGATGCCACATGGTCATATGCGGTTTCGTTCGTGCTGGCACCATTTTGGGAACCAACTAACGTACCACCTAACTGGGAATTCATGGGAGGAAGAGTACGCAGCTTTTGCTGAATGATACCTGTAATAGGAGTCTTTCTGGAGGTATGCAGTGGCAGCCAGTTAGTGCGAGCGCGGGGATAAAAATCTTCGAGAGATCTTCTACCGGAGCTGCGAGGAGACCACGATGCTCTACTATGGTCAGAGTAGCGGTTCCTCATCGCACAGTATGCTGACTTGAACTACTCTAAAAACGCCGAGAGTCGGAGAATGGTTCGTGCCGGTAGGGCTGCTGTCCCTTGAAGAATGGATATCACTGTAGTCTCTACCTTGTTTGTTGTTGGGAGGCTGTTATCTTGAGGCTAATTCTAGAAAGCCTTTGTCGAGGCCAAAGCTGATATTTTTTTTCATTTACATGGCTCCATCTTGGATATTTTTCGGTCAAAACCCTTTTATTGCTTGCTAGAAAGAGTAAAAATTGCCCTAATACTTGAAATGTCTTGTCGGAAGAATGATAAACGTATTCCCGGCACTGATCACAGGCTGCGGCGAAATAAACGCTTCACCCAGGGCCTCTTTCTGCGGAAAATCCGTGGCTTGTACAGAGTGGATGTAAATTTTAGCCACACCGTCATTGTGTCCTACGTAGCCGGGCTCCTGTATCCCTGGGCCGCCCAACCACCATTCACTTTGAGGAACCTATACAGACGATAGTCAGATTAGCCATTCGATAGGCTACGAACCTGTCGAAGATCTGGTACGGAAACGGCAGACAACAATAGGGCAAATCTCGCTAATGTCAATGGCTGCGAATGATATGCGTAGTTGTGGATTTCGAAGTCGAACATGTGGGTCGTGAATCTCGTGGCAGATTGGGATAACCACGAGCAGGACCCAGATCTCTGGCATTGGCTGCAGAAAAGCGGTTCGACCAATCTAAGCCCCTGCTGATCGTAGTGATCTCAAGGGCTAAAGGCAATGACAGATTGCACTATTTGCGGTGATCGCTTTCTGCAAGCTCGAAGGGTGAAATCGATGTCAATCAGGTGCAAAGTCGGTCTTTCCACTGGGATCAGTTTTTGTAAAGTGGATAGAAAGGGTCCATTGAAGAGTTTTCAGCTGGAAATGGACACGATACTTGCAGATTCAATAGGGGGTACTGAGGTATAAAGTCGGTCTGTGGCCAGGACAGATGGAAGAAAATATCCTGAGTATCTCTCTCGTCTACCTCTAACAAATTAGCCATCTTGCTCAACCCCGACTTGATCCCTCCCACTACCACCAAAATGCAATTCAAACTCTCTGCCATCGCCGCCCTGGCCTCTGTTGCCGCTGCTTCGCCCGTCCTGAACGCCCGCGAGACCACCTGTGCTGCCGACGCCGTAACTGCCATCAATGGTCTCACTGAGGCGAGCCGCAAGATCGGCGACAGCGCAGCGACGCTGACCTTCCAAAATATCATTGTTAAGGGACCGGTTTGTCCTACTTATTCCCGCTCCGTACTCACAACATGCAAGCACTAATGTCCAGAAGCAAATCATCCAGGGAACCGTGCAGATTGCTCAAACCACCGCTGCTGGGGTCGGTCTTCCCTGCAACGGAGAATTGACCCAGGCAGAGCAGCAGAAGATCTGCAATGCTACCAGCGAGGTAAGTCACGGAAGGAGAGCCTTCAATAAATTGAGCAAGAGTATAGTCTAATGCGCATATAGCTCATTCTCGCCGAAGAGGACCTCCTCAAGGCTATCTCCTCCAAGCAGGGTGTCCTCGGCGCCACACCATTCGGTGCACCGGTTGCCGCCGCTGGAGAAGCCCTTGAGCGTACGACTGATGTAAGTTCTGGTCAACAAGTAAAATACCGTGGGAATATGCACTAACGCAAGGGGCCTCAGAAATTGCTTTTCGAAATTGTCGATTCGACACCAGCTTGCGGGAAGAGCCTTGACGACCTGCGGAAGGCGCTCGACCAGGACTTCCAGGACCTCCAGGGTGCCCTCAGACCATAGATTATATCCGGATACAAAGGCAGTAAGAGGATCGTTATCGTTGAGCTTTTTGCTATATCTTCACTGTACATAATTCAGACAAGGAATCTGCTAGGCATGGCTTCTAGCATAGCGCTGGTCTTATAATATTGCACTTCGTTTGAGATCAACATTTGATACATTTCCCAACTGCCAAACGATTTCTGGAAGGTGGACTCTCGACATATGCAAGGTAATCTCGCCTACGCGGGTAAAGGCGATGCAGCTCTGTTCACTAGTCATACAAATTCCGCATTGGTGCATTGGACGATAGTGATCAGCGTGCTCTCCGTAGACTCCACCTATCGCCCCGCTGCTTGGATCGAATCGATCGTTATGAAATGGCGAACTGCGTAGGTGGCTATTGCTTTTACCTTCCCAGCTTAAGACCTTCTCGAAGGAATCTCCTTCAGCCCCTGTGTTCGGTAGAAACAATGGCCATGAAAGGTCCCAAACAACCTACGACTATAAAAGTGAAGTAACTCTTTCACCCCCGATATTCTGCTATGTCCTCAACCCCATTAAGTGCGCTGTAGGAATAAATCGTACTAGTCCTACAGTATATTGGCTGGTACTTTTTAAATGAGACATTGGGCAACATGTATCCCTGAGATAACAGTTCTATCAATATCAACCCCGAATACAGTCCTTGGTCCAACTTCAATCGTACCACCGGACTATTATTAGAGACAGCTAGATCCACACTGCCGATTTCAATTGTAGACCCGGGGCCCGTGGTTCAGCCCTTCCGATATTCTGCAAATCTATCTCCCTAAAATATCTCGAGGCCATATGGCTTACCACTTTCTGTTCACCTCTATCCTCTACCATTACCCCCCTTAAGTCTCTATGACTTGTACATGTAACCTCCTTATACACATTCTTCAAGACCACCTTATAAATACCCTAACCAGCTTAATAATAGCTGTATATAACTTTGCTGATACGGACCCACATGGGGCTTGGTTATTCTTCTACCAGCTCAATTTGATATTGACTAGCATGGTGGACCAGAGCGTTCGAATATTCAACATTTCCCTTGGAACCAGCACTTCTGGCCATTGGCGAGAACTTCGACGCAGCTTATCAGGGTGCAGTTTAAAGTGGTTACTATATTTAGGGAACGGCAACCGGGTATTATTCAAACCCACAGGAAGCTCAACACTGGATGACTAGAAAGGAAGATCGCTAGCGGACCTCGTTGTTGGAGATCGCACGTCTACAAATATGTTTGGGAACATGGGAATGAGTCTGAAAACATCAAGAATTTATTTTTCTGTGAATCACCACACAATTTGGGCCTTTAATTTAAGATCACCAGGACTCCATGCCGATTCGTCTGCAAGCACAACCCAAATTTCAACGAAGCCGCCGAGCATACATAGCTTCATACCCAGGAATCGCATCCCTAACACACCTTTCCAAGACACCAGCAGCCTCTTCACCAAATTCATCTTCCCACAAGTCGCGGCAATCCGCAATCCTCGCATCCAGGGCATTCATCCCCGGTGCCAGGAACCGTTGAAGACCCGGTTTCTCCAAAGCAATGGCCTCCTCATGATTCTCTTGCGCGATCTCCATACCCTCAAAGCGTATCAGACCCGGATCTAGACCTAATATCTCGCACACCTTCGTAGCTCGACCGGTTATATCATGGCTATGGAGATCATCGAGGTCGAAAAACCGGCTCAGGAGCTAAGCCGGCATTTGCGGCGATGGTGTACCATTCGTGCAGGGCGGCCATCCACCGGTATGTACATGTTAACTTCATGAGCGGGTTCACCATGTCCTTTGGGATCCAGCCGTGTCTGATATCGAGGGTAATGTCGCTGTAGGCCAATGGGAATTCAATAACAGGGTCCGAAATGAGGAAGACAATTTCTATGTTTTCAGGTATGAGTCTGGGAGGACGGTTTGGTTGCGTCGGTCGAGGGCGCTGTTGGGTGGTGTGAGAAAGTTGCCTTCACTTACTTCGTATCCTTCTGGCCCGTCGAGGTCGAATCTTTTCCACGTTGCTTTCATCGCGTCCGTTGTCTTGTCGGCGGATTGCCCGCTACTGGACGCGTTAAGAGCAGCAGGGTTAAGGATATTAGACGGGTCGACCTGAGCAAATAGGATCTTCACTTCGTCGTTCGCAGTGGCAGCAGCCTCTTCAATTGCCTCTAGGTCACGCATGCTTTCATCTTGGAGCGTCTTTATATCACTCTCAGTCCATGTCTCTACTGGCTGTTTAAGGAGCTGGTTTTCAATGGTGACCAATAGACGGTGGTCGAAAGATGAATCGCCTTTTTCTTCGCAGATGACGACGTTTGGTTGAGTGTGGATGTTCAGGATGTCTGGTAGTTGGTTTAATGCTACCTCGGGGGTGCCGAGTAGCATTATTCGGTGGCACTCATCGTTGCCCGACGGGTGATTTGTGTTCGAAGCCATTGTGTTAGCTGAAATGCAGAACTGGTCAGTGGTGCAAGAGAATGTTGAAGTCCACGAGTAATGTTTACATCTTGCCGGCCGAGAAAGATTCTGGCCGCTATTCACTATGTCTTCAACTCAGACCCGGGTGCGAATCTGAGACAAAAGTCTTCTGTATTCGTCATTGTCTGGAAGGATTCACTGGGCTTTCCACGTCTTTCCCATTTCCCCTACCCTGACCCTATCACATTCATTCTATCAGACGTTAACCTCACCAGGATCTCACTCTTTTTTTAACAGGTTCATATCTGGCGGCCAGGGCCAGAGGACCCGTACGACGGACTCTGTTAGGTCACGGGGCTCAAGCAACCCTATCTCCCCCGACTCCGCTATCACGATCTGCAACCCATGCTGGCTGTCTAATAATGGTATTTCCTTCACTTTTCCCTTCGCCAATCCCTTATTTACGGCACATTCCAAGCCAAATTAAGGCAGGTACTGGGGCGAGTGAAGTCCCCCAAGCGCTCTAGAATCAACCCACAGATATAATGAAGCAAGATCCCATCCAGAGGCAGGAACAAGGAACGCAGGATAAGGTATATCTCGCGAAGCTGACATTTACCGAGGCGACACTAAATGGCCAGCAGAGATCTTCTGTCAGCCAAGGTGGACTTGGATTACCAGCTAGGCCAATCGTAACGAGTTACAGCGCCTTGATGATCCAGTTGTTCTATACTATCGCTGGCTGTGATATATCATTTCAGGAGGATGCATGATATCATAGTACCCCCCCTCTTCGGGGTCTGATGAGGCCTCTGGCCAGATACATAAGCTCTATACAGACTAGGCCTCGTAGGGAGTCGCGATTCTCCAGGTTCGATTCGACTCGGAACCGCCAAGAATCAGGTTCAGGTTCCAAGGTTTGACGTCGCGATCCGACTCCAGGATTTTTCGAGTCGAACCTGAGAGGTTCGACTTGAACCTCAGGTTCCACAAACAATGCAAACATGGGGATTCCCGTGACTTGCATAAAATATGCAGGTTTTGACTGTATTTTTAAGTATTTCCCGCGTACGGATTGGTTTTAGGGATTAGATGAGAGCTTTCATAAGACGAATATAATAGACATGAGTCACATGACATGTCTGACATGTCTCTATTAGTAACAAATAGAGAAATATAAGGAGTTAACTAGTACTAAAATTAGTAAAAATGCTACAGGGCCAGCCTGAGCCCCATTGCATGCCCTGGTGCACGGTGTGAAGCTGCTGATTCTGCCAGCCCTAACTGCCTGGCTAACCGAGACTTCAAGAACTCCAATCCCGATCTGATTTTAGAACTCCAAGTTCCTGAGCCTGAAGCTTGACAAAAAGGCTAGTAATGCTTCTAGTAGTAAAGACTTGACTGGCTAGTTCAATTTAGCAAATACTGCCAGTATTTATGATCAAGAGTAAGCGAGATCGTGTAGTCCACTGTTGTAGAATGTATATATTTCTTAATTCATACGCCATACCAACCACGACTTCCACTAAGATTAACCATTCGGAGCCGCCAGGCTATTGAAATTAGCTGGATGAAGGATGGTAAGAGTAACTTATTCTGTATACAAGAATATTTCAATTAATTTCAAACAGTTAATAGCTATGTGATGACTACTATAGCTGTCGTGACCAGAACAGACGTAAATAACTGTAAAAATTTTTGATGAATCATCATTTTATGCGTCTAGGAAAGGAAAGATCTTCGCAAAATTATGCAATTCAGGGTCTATCAGGTGCGAACCTGATAGACCCTGATGGAACCGCGATCCGATTCAGGTCTTGACTCTTGGAACCTGGGAACCTCAGGTTCAGGTTCGAGGTTCCATCCTTTGGAACCTGAATCGGACCATTACAAGGCCTAATACAGACTGTAGCTAGAAGAGCAAGACCTTCAATATAACTAACTATTCATTCATTTTGATACTGATTAGTCATCCGATTCAGACCCACCATTAGAAACCACCCCTACCGCTCATATTTTCTTATCCCCGAGCGCATGCCGCTCGATGGCGCTCCTGCGTAAGCTGCCTAGTGCTTACGGTGCTTCATCCTCCCACGCGGCATTACTAATGAATCACCAAGCTAACGTAAATCCCGGTCGGTTCGTAGTTCCCGGTCGGTTCGCAGAACTCCAAAAAATTCCGACGCGTCTACCACCTACCATCTTTAACCACCCA